>NW_024412418.1:7554473-7573754 GCF_014898765.1 Herpailurus yagouaroundi | reverse complement strand
TTCTTCTTCTTCTTCTTCTTCTTCTTCTTCTTCTTCTTCTTCTTCTTTTAAGGAAAAGAAAACCCTTGCAGAGTTTCCCTCCTGTAGTGAGAGCACTGTACTTGACAATCATAGAATTTTATGGGTGAAGTGACCTCAGACGTTATGTACTCTCACCACCTCATTTTACAGATGTAGAAAACGAAACCCTGGGGCGCCTGGGTGGCGCAGTCGGTTAAGCATACGACTTCAGCCAGGTCACGATCTCGCGGTTCGGGAGTTCGAGCCCCGCGTCGGGCTCTGGGCGGATGGCTCAGAGCCTGGAGCCTGTTTCCGATTCTGTGTCTCCCTCTCTCTCTGCCCCTCCCCCGTTCATGCTCTGTCTCTCTCTGTCCCAAAAATAAATAAACATTGAAAAAAATTTAAAAAAGAAAAAAGAAATGAAACCCAGACAGCATAAGTGACTCACCCAAAGTCACAGAGTAGAGAAATCTAAGGAGTCCCTCTATTTTCCACTTGTAATCCTACGCCATTCCCACTACCATTCAGCCTTCCCAGAAAAGCCCCTCAGGCAATAGAAAAGATTTTCCTCTTGATGGGTCTTCCAAAGCAAGTGCCTTTTTGCTCTCTGGGCCAATCTGACCCTGTTCGGTCCCATCTGGAGAAGAACCATGACAATGAACTAGACATTGTTTCTTAGCAAGACCGGGAGTGCTCCTGGCATATTAAACTGAGATCATTTCTTAAAGGACAGAGTCAGGATAACAAATCCACCTTAAAATAAACCTCAAGTCAAATTACCAATTAACACCTAAATGTATTTAAGCAGAAATAAGTTTAATCGTCTAATTAATTTTTCACCAATTAAGTCCATTTTTACATGTTGCATTTTACACTGCCTTGGCAATGAAAGTAATTGGATTCCTTTACAACCACTTTCCACTTCCTGGTTTGCTAAGTAGTTCAATGCTATTGTCTGTCTACAGAAAATATAAATCCCCCCAAACTGGCCACATTGCAACTTCAGGAAGTTCATAAAGTACTCCTTTTGGGAGTAGCTGCAAAGATGACAAGATAGGATATCATGGAGTGGAAAAGGTGCCTGTGGTAGGCAGCCTCCAACGTGGCCCCTGGGGTTCCCTGCCTCGTGGCGCCCACACTCTTGTGCACTCCCCTGCCCTGGAGTGTAGGCTGGCCTGGTGACTCACTCTTAAGGAGTAGAACGTGGCAGAACTGATGGGATGTTACTATGGAGATGAGGTTATGACTTCCAACTTAGTTGTTACCCCTCCCCACCCTCGCCCCTCCCCCTCCCTTGACCTTTCTTTTTCTTTCCCAGGTCTAACCCTAACTGTGTCCTGAGCAACCCCACAGAAAGGCTCACTTGCCAAGAAGCCAAAGCCTCTGGCCAAAAGCCCCTTGAGTGAGCTTGGAGATGGCACCTCCTGCCCTGGACACTGCAGTCCCTGGCAGGGGCCTGAGAGCAACCTCCTGAGAAACCCTGAGCCAGACCACCGAGCTAAGCCATTCACAGACTCTGACCTCTACCAGCTTTGGGCGATAATACATATTTACTGTTCTAAGCGGCTACATTTGGGGATAATTTATTATACAGCAACAGTGGAGGAGACCTAGGTATGGGTTCTGACTTTCAACTTCTTTGCAAAGCCATCTTGTATGTGTCCCTTCACTTCTCTTGATTATGCCTGTTACCTCTTTTGTAAAATGGGGGTAAAGACCACACCTACCCCACAGAGTTGCTGAGGGGTTCAAGGAAAAGAAAACTAATTTTAATATTTTTTTAAGTTTTTTTCAACGTTTATTTTTGAGAGACAGAAAGAAGCAGAGAGTGAGCAGGGGTGGGGCACAGAGAGAGGGAGACACAGATTCTGAAGCAGGCTCCAGGCTCTGAGCTGTCAGTACAGAGCCTGACCCGAACCCATAATCCATGAGATCATGACCTGAGGCGAAGTCAGAAGCTTAACCAACCAGGCCACCCTGGCACCCCAAGGAAACTAATTTTAAAATGATCGTGAGATAGTAGGAATTTTTATCTACACTATCTCATTTAATGTCTTTCTTAAGTGTGTTTGTTTTATAAACAGCACACAAAAAATAAAATCTTCAGTCTGGTCTATCTATCTCTCTATCTATCAGGTTTAAAGATAGAGAAGAACATTCAAAAGTATCATTTAATGTCTTTCAAATGGGAAAAAAAACACATGTGAAGCATATCCAGTAAATTGGAAAACCATACTCGTATCATTAGAGCCAATTCGTTTTATGATTTATTAAAACACTGTTTAACCAAACATCGAGCTTGGATCAACCTTAAATAAACCATATGCCTTTTAGAACTGATAGGTTTTAATTAGTTTTTTAATTAGCATGTGAGAAGTTTGTAAACCTGTTAGTTTTGCTATCTAAATCAGAAGAATAAACTTTATAAGATTCTCACAAGAGGAGCTCTTCAGGGCCAAGGTTAAGGCCCATGGACCCCCTCAAATGAATATGGCCCAAGCATAACTCTCTTCCACAACCCCCCCAGGCCAGCCCTCATTACTGACCCCAAACTCTTCCTGCTGTCCAACCTGGAAACCAAGTCACCTACCCAGAATCCTCCCCTTCCACTCCTCACCCCACATTGTATCACCAATTCTACTTCAGAAACATTTCTTCCTCTCCACTCCTGTGCTGCCACTTTAGTTCATATTCATCTCTTCCACAGTGAATCATTTAATGCAATTAATATTGTAATTCTAATGGTATACATGAAATATATTACATATAACTATAATATCCTAATAAATATTAACAAATCCCATTTATTGACAGTGCACTATGTTTCACAAGTTCAACTCTGAGCTGATGATGAGACTTACAGGCCCCCTGTAAGCAGAGCTAACAGGTTGCTTCATTCAGCTCCGCAACAGCTATGCGAGATGGAAGGTTAAGAATAGGCTGCCTTAGTCTAAATCTCAGCTTTTCCACTTACTCTGTGCCTTTGGACAAGTTACTTAACTTCTCTGTGCTTCAATTTTCTCACCTGGAAAACAAGGATAAATAATAGCACTTACCCCATAAGGATTAAGAATATTTTAAATGCATAGAACAGTGCCTGGCAATCAAAAAATGTTAGCTATTATTATTTTGGGTCCATATCATGTTTTCTCCAACACCTGTATCTCTCTAGGACAAACTATCCTTTCCAGAGCAGTCTGATTCTTCTTCTAAGGAGCCATTTGACCATGTCAGTCCCTTAGCATGGAACATCAGGAACATAGGCCTTAGCATGGTCCAGCTGTCTAGCTCACCTCCTTGGCCCTCAGCTTCCACTTTTCCCCACCCCCTTCCCCATGCTCATTCCCCACTTAATGTCTCACCATTCCTAAAACATGCCCCTCTGAACTTAACTTTGTGTCTCCCCGCCAAGATAAATGAGGTACAGTGAAGAGATAGGCTCACTCAAGGGGTGGCAAAGGACAGCACCCAAGATGGCGGCTGGATGCTCCCACCTCTCTTTCAAACTCTGTAAGGATTAGAGACCGAAGAGCACTGGGACTTAAGTCCTTCTATGTGGCAGGGATAGCGCAGGCCTTAAAATAGCTGGGATGTTTGCTACCAAGAAAAGTCACATGAAAAGAAAACAAAGTAGGCCTTTTCCTACCTTCCCTGGGAGCACAGAACTGCCTCGGCTACCATCAGGAAAAAGAGAAGAAAGGAAGAAAGAGCGAGCTTGGACTTTAAAGTGAGCCCACGTCTAAATCCTGGCTCTCCCTCTGGAAACAAACACGTACCCTCACTTTCTTTGGCTGGGAAATAAGAATGATAATGGTTCCTTTGCAAAGTTGATGTGAGGATTCCATGAGAAAACGTATGTAAAAGTACCCAGTACATCACACGGGCTCTAAATTAAAGGCTACCTTCCCATTTTCTCCTGAACTGTTGTCTGTGCCTATAAAGGTCTCCCTGTTCACCCCACCCTGGTGGGTGCCTGGTGAACTCCTACCCAATCCTCAAGTCCCAGGCTCAATGCCATCCTTCCAGAGAAGTCATCCTCCCTGGTCTTCTCAGGCAGAGTTCATGACTCCCGCCACTGTCTCCCCCTGAACTGGGGACTCCTCCAGAGCACGAATCACTGCTCAAACTCCTTTGGATCCTTAGCCTGGCATCATTCAAAAATAAATGTCTGTGGGGTAGTGTTCCATGATTTCCTTATGAAAATAAAGACTTCTTAGATGCTTTAAAATATTTTCTTTACAGTATTCTTTGTAATAAAGAAAATTTGGAAGCAATATACATGTCTAATAATTAGAGGTTATGTAAATTATGGTTAATCCTCAAAATGTGGTTTGCTGCCATTAAAATCATCTTACAGAAATGTACTGTTGACATTAAAAAAAATGTTCTCAATATACATTGTGAGGGAAAGAAGCAGGTTTCAAAACAGTACTATGTACAGAATGATCCCATTTTGTGACAAAAATATAAATGTTTATGTATGCATAAAAAAGGTCTGGAAGGACCCAGTGGTTGTCTCTGGGTGGGTGGAATTTGCATGTTTCTTTTCCTTCCTTATGCTTATATGTATTTTGTGATTTTTCTATAATGAGCATAAATTACTTTTGTAGTAAGAAAAAAATTTTTTAACTACCAAAATTGTTTTTCTGATTGTAATGCATTTTCATTGTAGAAAATTTGGAAAGTCTGAAAACTATAAAAAAGAAAAGATAATTACGCATGTTGTTCTACCAAGAGAGTCTATTAACATTCTAGTATATTTCTTTCTAGTGTTTTTTTTGTTAATGTATGTATGAATTTTTTAAACTACTTGAGATCAAACTGATCTATAGTTTAATGTCCTGAAATTTTTTATTATTGCTATGAATATTTTCAAAAATTATTACAAATTCTAAATACTAGATATCTGGCAAAGGGCTAGAGAAATCAGCTATCCTAGGAGGGAAACAACTAAAAAGAGGGTTAATGGCCTCCCAAGTACAGCATAAGCATTTTAAAGACTTTCCTAGGCCCTAGAGAGGCCTTACATTGTTTAAAACACTTTAACATATTCCATAAGAACAATTTTAACTACAAAATTTTTGAAGGGGCCTTTTATAACTTTTGCTATTGAATCTGGCTAAACATACTCATTTAATTACGACTGGTGAACAACTCACTTAATTTATAATTGGCTATAATTTCTCAGTAACTATTGTACATATTTGGGAACTCTTGCAAAGTGAGAAAAATCCAACCTGCAAATTGTTTTCAAACATAAAGAAACAGTAAATTTCAACAATTAATGATGTTAACATGCTGTTACATTTAATAGGTTTTTAATTAAACATTTCTTGATTTTACAGTTTCCTTTTCACATTTTGGAGCCAATAACTTTTTTTGGATTTCAAACTTTTTCCTAGGCCCTGAAAAAGTACCTAGGCCTTGAGTTCTGTGTCTCTCCTGCCTCGCTGAGGAAAATGCCCTGGCTGAGTCCCCTCGGCCAGTGGGCAGTCAAGACAGACAGATGTTAGAAACTGTCAGCAAGGACAGGAGCCACTGCAAAGACCAGCAGCAGGAAAGGCCAATTTATCCACCAGAGTTGTTTTTTCTGTGCCAACCTCCAGATAGAAAGTAGGAAATTTTGGACAAGGGATTCCTGCACAAATAGATTTTTGCTTCTCAAGTACAGAAAGTAAACTGGGGAAGGAGAAGAGAAGGAGGGTGAGGCAGAAAAGGAAGAATGAGGGAGGGAGGGAGGGAGGGAGGGAGGAAGAAAGGAAGGCTACCATTCATTAGTTGTTTATTATTACTCCGTGCTGAGCTAAGTGATTTACGTATTTCATTCAATACTCATGACAATCCTATGAGATGGAGACTATTCTCACTCTCATTTTATGGTAAGGTTCCTAAGGCTGAGCCTGGCTAACTCATTGCCCCAAGGTCACACAGCTGGAAAGTGCTGGCCCAAGACTGTCTGACCCCAAAGCCTGTGTATTAGCCCCTATACCATATGGCCTCTCCAAATGCACCTGCCCTATCCGGCCCTCCTACTTCCAGAAGAACAGAATTTATTTATTTTTTTTATTTTTTTTTTCCAATGTTTATTTATTTTTGGGACAGAGAGAGACAGAGCATGAACGGGGGAGGGGCAGAGAGAGAGGGAGACACAGAATCGGAAACAGGCTCCAGGCTCTGAGCCGTCAGCCCAGAGCCTGACACGGGGCTCGAACTCACGGACCGCAAGATCGTGACCTGGCTGAAGTCGGACGCTTAACCGACTGCGCCACCCAGGCACCCCCAGAAGAACAGAATTTAAAGCTGGAAAAACCCCATGAGACCAGCTCACGCTTCTTGTCTCTACTTTTGTCATAGCACTGCTCCCAAGGAAAATCTTGCTCCCTGTCGGCATGCTGCTGAGCCCGTGGCCCAGGGGCACTGTGCCTGGCCTACAAAATGTGCTCAGGAGATGTTGGCTGAATTAATAAATTAAATAAATCTCTCATTTTGTTGAGAAGGAAGACCAGAGAAGGAAATCTGAGGGACCACACAGTCCAGGTAAAACCCACTCACAGTGACTCAGCAAGGCAGTGGTGGCCGACTCTGGATGAGAATCCCAACCCGTGCTTTCTGCACTGTTTAACTGAAATTTACACAGGACTTTCCTCTTTCTTTTATGCCACGTCCTTCTTACAACAACCATGTGTCATATGTGTCGTATGTGATCAAATCTAAGACCATCCATAGGACACGCTATTATTTTATGTTACAATAAGAGAGAAAAAAATGGAACAACACTGTCAAGCATCCTTGAGAGACACCCATCAACCAAAAGATGTATGCCTACCATGTGAAAAATGTGTGATGTTATCCATGTCTTAGAGATGTGGAACGGAGGCTCAGAGGAACAAAGGGGCAAGTCTTGGTCACAAAGCTATTAAGGGCCAGACGTCTGTGATCCAAACCAGTCCAGGGCTCTCTCTACAATTGTCCCTCAAGGCACTATGATTTGATGACTGGGTTTTGGGGGGCGGGAGGGTGGAAAAGCTATTTAAATGAGCATCTTCATTCAACTGGTGACATAGCTCCTTCCCCACTAGATTATAAGCATGACACCTGACAGCTTTTTTCCCAGCACCTAGCACTGTGGCTAGCACAGAGCAAGCCCTCAAAACATATTGGGGCACCAGGGTGGCCCAGTCAGTTAAGCGTCTGACTCTCGACTTCCGCTCAGGTCAGGATTTCATGGTTTCGTGGGTTCAAGCCCTGCGTCATGTTCTGTGCACTGACCTCGCCATGCAGAGCCTGCCTACGTTTCTCCCTCCCTCTCTCTCTCTCTCTCTGCCCCTCCCCTACTCACGCTCTGTCTGTCTCTCTCAAAATAAATACATAAACTTAAAAATATACATATCTAAGGCATGGAAGGGGTTCACACTATGAGGCACACCAGAAGTGCAGAAAACATGGGCCTAAGTTAGAAGTCCACTACCTTGGGGCAGTCCTATGCTGCTGATACCCCAGGCAAGGGGAAAGGCAAGTGCAGAATGGCGGTGGGGTGGGGCAGGAGCCCAGGACTTCCGATGGGTCCTGACACAGACAGACCTGGTCAGAATCCCAGCTTTGCCAGCTACTAGCTGTGGGACCTTGGGTAAGTTACTGACTCTCACTCAGTCTCTTTTTCCTTGTTGGTAAAATAGGAAAAACGCAGTTCCGCCGATCTCTTGAGATGGTGTGAGAATTCAACAAGAAAACAAAAGTAAAAAGCTTAGCATGGTGCCTGGCACATGGCAAACAATCCATCACAACTAAAGCCAGGTAAAGGAAGAAATATTGGTCTTATGCCATCTTGAACAGAATCACACCAGCTGGAGGGCGGGGGATTTCATAATTGGGAACCCTCAGCCTCAGACTGGCCGTAGAAACAGACAGTCCTGCAGGAAAAGACCTCCCACCCACTTTTTCAAGATCAAATACACAAAATAAGAAATGAGAATTGAGAAATCACCATAGACACTAAATGAACTAAAAGAATCCTAAGCACTCACCTGGGTGAACCTAAAGCAAAAATGGTTAAACCCTGCATAGAATAGACGATTTTCTAGGAAAATAGAAAATATTACAGCTAATTCCAGAGAACTTTTAAAGATACAGTCAAGAAAGAAAGAAAGAAAGAAAGAAAGAAAGAAAGAAAGAAAGAAAGAAAGAGAGAGAGAAAGAAAATCTGAAACCTATTAAATACCGCAGAAGACATTGAGAATGTTTTCAAAGAGCTATACCCCAAAAAAGTGTCAGGTCCAGATGGTTTCATGGGTGAATTCTACCTGCTATTTAAATTGTTCCAGAGCAAAGAGAAAGCAGGAAAACTTCCAAATTCTTTTTATGAAGCCAACATAACAGTGCATGAAACCTGACAAAAAGGACACAATGAAAGAAAAGAAAGATGTTGGAAAGCTGCCTCTGCAAATCTGTAAACACTGCAAACATCTCCCTAAGAGTCAGGAGCAAAAGAAAGGTTTCCACTAACACCATCATTATTTAACATTGTTCTGGAAGTACTGGCCTGTGCAATTATACAACAGGGGAAAAAAAAAACCCAAGAAGTATAAAAACAGGAAAGAACAAAGTAAAATTATCATTATTTTTAGATGATATGGCTGTAAATCTAGAAAATGCAAGATAACTCACTCAAGAATTATCAATAAAATTATTTCATATCAATACAATAAGATAAACTGATTATATGATAAACAAAAGTGAGTAGCTTTTTTTTAAAGTTTATCTATTTTTGAGAGAGAGAGAGAGAAAGCGCACACAAGCTGGGGAAGGGCAGAGAGAGAGAGAGAATTCCAAGCAGGCTGTATACGCTGCCAGCAAAGAGCCTGATGTGGGGCTTGAACTCCCTAACAGTGAGATCACAACCTGAGCAGAAATCAAGAGTCTGACACTTAACTGACTGAGCCACCCGGGCACCGTGTGAGTAGCTTTCTTATATGCAATCATCAACTAATTAAAAAATAAAAAAGAGCCTGTGACTTTGGCTCACGTCACGATATCACAGTTCCTGAGTTCAAGCCCCGCATCAGGCTCTCTGCTGTGAGCAAGGAGCCCACTTTGGATCCTCTGTCCCCCTCTTTCTCTCTGTGCCCCTCCCCAGCTTGCGCTCTCTCTCTCTCTCTCTCTCTCTCTAATAAATAAATATTAAATAAATAAATAAATAAAATAAAACGAGATTCCATTCACATGGGCCACAACAAAAACACAACTATTACAAATGTGCTAAATCTATAAGAAAGCTTGAGAATACTAGACTTAATCGTCTGAATAAATGTAAACATATATCCTGCTTTGGAATAGGAAGATGTGCTATTGTAAAGATGTCAGTTCTCACAAGTCATTATATTTACAGTGATTCCAATTTTTAAAATACACAAAAAAGAGTTGCTTTTGGAATAAGATGGGCCGATTCTAAAGTTCACGTGGAAACATAAACATGCAAGAACAGCCTGACCAGCCTGGGGAGTGTGGGGGGGAGGGCAGTGAGGGTAGACTCTGTTACCAGATACTAAAACGTAAGATAGTTTCTTAGATACGACACGGAAACCACAAAGAAAAGGAAAAAATAGATAAATTTGACTTCATCAGAATTAAAGACATTAAAAAACCCACAAAGTTCAGAAAGTTTGTGTTTCACAGAACACCATTAAAAAAGTGAAAAACATAGGAGCACCTGGGTGGCTCAGCCGGTTAAGCATCCAACTCTTGGTTTCAGCTCAGGTCATGATGTCACTGTTCATGCGTCTGAGCACTGAGCTGGGCTCTGTACTGACAGCACAGAGCCTGCATGGATTCTCTGTCTCCCTCTTTCCCTGCCCCTCTCCTGCTCAGGCACTCTCAAAAAAATAAATAATTAATTAAATAATTTTAAAACTTTAAAAAAGTGAAAATACAGCTCAGAGAATGGGAGACAATATTTACAAATCATATATCTCATAAGGGACTAGTATCCAGGACATATAAAGAGCTCTTACGACTGCCAAAAACAAAAAACAAAAAGGATAAATAATCTAATTTTAAATGGGCAAAGAATTTGAATGGACATTTATCTAAACAAGATATACAAATGGTTAATAAGCACAGGAAAAGATGCCCTACATCATTAGTCATTAGGGAAATGAAAACCAAACCACAATCAGATACCAGTTTATACCCACGAGGACGGCTCTAATCAAAAAGGTAAACGTTAACAAGGTGAGGATGTGCCGAAATTGGAACCCACATACACTGCTGTTAGGAAAGAATGTAAAATGCTGCAGCCACTGTGGAAAACAGTCTGACAGCTCTTCAAAAAGGTCAACATAGAGTTATCATATGACCCAGGAACTGCACTGCTACATATACGTACTCAAGAGAATTGAAAACATACGTCTACGCAAAAATCTGAACACAAATGTTTATACCAGCATTATTCATCATAGCCAATAATCTGAACACAAATGTTTATGCCAGCATTATTCATAATAGCCAAAAAATGGAAACAATCCAAATGTATGTCAATAGATGAATGGATAAATAAAATGTGGTATTAGACACACAATGGAATACTATACAGCAATACAAAGGAAAGAAATACTAAAAAAAAAAAAAAAAAAAAGAAAGAAATAATGACACATGCTACAACATGGATGAACCCTGAGAATCATGCTAAGAAAGAAGTCAGCCATAAAATGCCACAAACCATATGATTCTATTGATGTGACATGTCTAAAATAGTCAAATCCATCAAAACCAAAAGTCGATTAGTGATTGCCAGGAGCTGGGGGCAGGAAAGGGTGGAGAATGGCTGCTAACAGATACAGGGTTTCTCTATGGGGTGATGAAAATGTTGTGGAATTAGATAGCAGTGATGGTTACACAACTCTGAAGCTAGCAAAAAACTGAATTCACTAAAAGGGTGAATTTTATCACATGTGAATTATATCGCAATAAAGCTGTTGTTTTAAAAACCATGGTGTGGGGCGCCTGGGTGGCGCAGTCGGTTAAGCGTCCGACTTCAGCCAGGTCACGATCTCGCGGTCCGGGAGTTCGAGCCCCGTGTCAGGCTCTGGGCTGACGGCTCAGAGCCTGGAGCCTGTTTCCGATTCTGTGTCTCCCTCTCTCTCTGCCCCTCCCCCGTTCATGCTCTGTCTCTCTCTGTCCCAAAAATAAATAAACGTTGAAAAAAAATTTTTTTTAAAAACCAAAAAACAAAAAAAAAACAAAAAAAAAACCATGATGTAAGGGGCACCTGGGTGGCTCAGTTGGTTAAGCATCTGACTTCGGCTCAGGTCATGATCTCACGGTTGGTGCGTTCAAGCCCCACATTGGGCTCTGTGCTGACAGCTCAGAGCCTGGAGCCTGCTTCCGATTCTGTGTCTTCCTCTCTCTCTCTCTGCCCCTTCCCTATCTCTCTCTCTCAAAAATAAACATTAAAAAAATTTTTTAATAAAATAAAAAACACAATGTAGAACTTTGGTAAGCAAAACAGCTCAAAAGACCAGAATAAACACAATTACCCACTAGAATTTAGAATATAATCAAGGTGGCACTTCCAAAAAGAGGAAAGATGGATTATCTGGAAAACGATACTGGACCAGCATTCCTGGATAGGTTAACAATGCGGGGAGAGCAGCATTTGGAACCCCACCTTGCTCCTTGCACCTAAATATATCCTGATGTATCAAAGACTTAAACGTCAAAAGGAAATCCATAAAAACATAAGTAGGGGTGCCTGGGTGACTCAGTCAGTTAAGTGTCCAACTTCAGCTCAGATTATGATCTCACTGCTCGTTAGTTCAAGCCCCGCATCGCGCTCTGTGCTGACAGCTCAGAGCCTGGAGCCTGCTTCAGCTTCTGTCTCCATCTCTCTGCCCCTCCCCTGCTCATGCTCTCTCTCTCTCTCTCTCTCTCAAATATAAAATAAAATATAAAAATTTTTAAAAATAAATAAACATTAGAAGTAAACTGAGGATTTCTTCTTTAATCTCAGAGTAGGAAAGGTAAGACACAAACACAAAGGCCCTTAAGAAAGGAAAGGTGTACATTGACTTAAACAAGTTCTAAATTTCTACATGGAAAAAAAAAAACAAAAGACAAAACAATAAGCTGGACATAATATTTGTAAAAATATAACACGTTTCCAATTTTCCTTTTTATATAAAAAAATTTGTTTGTATCACTAAGAAAAAACAACCCAATAGAAAAACAAACATGAACAGACCATTTCCAGAAATAAAAGGGTAAATACGAAAAGATGTCAAATTTCACTCTTAATTAAAGGAATGTACATTAAAACAACTAGATGCCATTTTTCATCTATCAGACTAGCCAAGGTGAAAAAGGTTTCTAAAATACTGTATGTTCGAAGATGTGTAAAAAGTGGTGCAATTGAAAATTTATAACCATACAAAAATCTGTGCACAGGGGAGCCTGGGTGGCTCAGTCCGTTAAGCATCCGACTCTTGATTCTGGCTGAGGTCATAGTCTCATGGTCCGTGAGTTTGAGCCCTGTGTCAGGCTCTGGGCTGACAGTGTGTAGCCTGCTTAGGATTCTCTCTCTCTCCCTCTCTCTGTCCCTCCCGACCCCCTCACAAAATAGCAAAATAAACTTAAAAAAATCTGCACATAGATGTTTACGGTTGACCCTTGGACAATACAGGTTTGAACTGCGTGGGTCCACTTAGATGTGGACTTTTTAAATATAAATACAGTACAGTACTGTAAATGTATTTTCTCTTCCATATGATTTTCTTTTTTTCTTTTTTTTTTAAAGACTTTAGTTTTAAGTAATTTCCACACCCAGTGTGGGGCTCTAACTCACAACCCCCAGATCAAAAGTCACATGCTCCACCGACCATGCTAGCCAGGTGCCCCCACATGATTTTCTTTTTATTTTTTCTTTATTTAAAAATCTTTTTAATTTTTTTTAAATTTATTTTTGAAAGAGGGAAAGAGACACAGAGACAGAGCATGAGTGTGGGAGGGTCAGAGAGAAACACAGAATCTGAAGCAGGATCCAGGCTCCAAGCTGTCAGCACAGAGCCCGACGCAGGGCTCAAACTCACCGACCGCGAGATCATGACCTGAGCTGAAGTCAGATGCTCAACCGACTGAGCCACCCAGGTGCCCCCATATCATTTTCTTAATAACATTTTCTTTTCTCTAGCTTACTTTACTGTAAAAATACACATATCATACATACACAAAATATGTGTTAATCTGACTATGTTATCGGTAAGATCAATAGCAGGCTATTTATTAGTAGTTAAATTTTGAGGGAGTCAAAAGTTATACTCAGATTTTCAGCTGTGCAGGGATCTGCTCCCCTAACCCCTGCATTCTTCAAGTATAGCAACTTTATTCATAATTGCCAAATCTCAGAAGCAACCAAGATGTCTTTCAATAAGTGAATGGATAAACAACCTGTGGTATATCCATACAATGGGATATTATTTAGCAATAAAAAGAAATGAACCATCAAGTCACAAAAAAGACACGAAGGAATCTTAAACACATATTGCTAGGTGAGAGAAGCCCACCTGAAAAGGATTATGATTCCAATTATATGACATCCTAGAAAAGGCAAAACTATGGAGACAGTCAAAATATCACTGTTTGCTAGGGGTTGAGGGAAAAAGAGAGGGAAGGACGACCAGATGGAGCACAGAGGGTTTTTAGGTCAGTGAAACTACTTTGTATGATACTACAGTGTGGATACCTGTATTATACATTTATCCAAACCCATAGAATGTAGGACAGAGTGAACCCTAATGTAAAGTATGGACTTTGTGTGATAATAAGTATCAGCATTGGTTCAGCAATTATAACAAATATGCCACATTAATACAGCATGTAAATAAGAGGGGAAACTATGGGAGAGAGAGGGAGGGATGTGGGAACTCATTACTTTCCCGTCCATTTTTTCTGTAAACCTAAAACTTCTCTTAAAAAAAAAAAAAAAAAGCTACTAGTTTTTTTTTTAACTTGTACAAATACATTGGTGGTAGGTATGTAAGTTGGTACAATCCCTTTGGAATGAAATTTCACAATACTTTCCAAAAAGTTTTAGAACACATGTCCTTTTACACAGAGAGTCCACTTCTCAGACTTTATCTCGCACACATACTCAGGTAGGAAATGACATTTATACAAGACATTCATCTGTTCTGTTTGTAATGGCAAAAGACAGGAAATA
The DNA here is from genome assembly GCF_014898765.1 of Herpailurus yagouaroundi. Classification (NCBI taxonomy): domain Eukaryota; kingdom Metazoa; phylum Chordata; class Mammalia; order Carnivora; family Felidae; genus Herpailurus; species Herpailurus yagouaroundi. Next base: position 7,559,545 of record NW_024412418.1, on the reverse strand, counting down.
GCCTTGTGGCAGACAGACGAACGGCCCCCCAAAATTCCATATTCCAATCCCCAGAACCTGTGAATACTCATGGCAAAGGGAATTAAAGTTACAGATGGAATTAAGATTGCTAAACAGCTGACCTTAAAATAGGGAGATTACCTGAGTTAGCTCAATATCATAACAAGGGTCCTCAGAAACAAAGGAGCGTAGCAGAAAAGGAGAGTGAGAATCGGGTGATTTGAGAAAAAATTCAACCTACGGTTGCTAGCTTTGAACATGGAGGAAGGAGACACAAGTCAAGGAATACAAGTGGTCTCTAGAAGCTAGAAAGAGCAAGGAAACTGATGCTTCCCTAAAGTCTCCAGAGGGAAGGTAATCCTACCAACACCTTGAACTTAGCCCAGCAAGAACCATTTCAGGCTTCTGATCTACAGAACTGGAAGATAATAGAGTTCTGTTGTTTTAAGCCACCGAATTTGTGGTGATTTGTTACAGCAGCAAGAGGAAACTAATACAGACCGAAACGTCTGTCTGCAGAGAACTAGCTAAATAAATGCAGTGTAATACTGTGCAGGCTTAAAAGAAAGGGGCCTCAGGGGCACCTGGCTGGCCCAGTCGGTGGAGCATGCGACTCTTGATCTCGGGGTTGTGAGTTTGAGCCCCATGTAGGGTATAGAGATTCCTTAAAAACAAAACCTGTAAAAAAAAGAAAAAAGACAGGTGCCTCTTTACATACTCATATGGAATTCATTTCAAGGAACATTGTCTAGTGGCGAATAAAATGCAAAGTACACAAAGAGTGTAGAGAGCATGTTATCTGTGTCAAAAGGAGGCACAGTTTCAAATCCACATAGATCTTCATATGTGCACAGGCTATCTCTGGAAAGATACACCAGAATCTGGTAACATTATTGAATATTTATTGCCACCACGGGAGGGGAAATGGGTGACAAGAAGTCCCAATGGCAGAGATGCTCATTTTTCACTGTATTCTCTCTCAGGCTGTTTTGGTTTGGGGTTGCTTTTGTTTGTTTGTTTGTTTGTTTGTTTGTTTGTTTTTTAAATCATGTACGCGTATGACCTTAAGAATAGAGAGAAAAAAAATCTTTTAAGAGAGTGGGTTTTTAGTGTTTTAATCTTCTTAACAAGGATTGACTTAACCCATTCCTCAGTGGTGTGGTGTCCCATGCTTTTTCTTTCTTGATCTTCCCACCAATTCCGACAGCTTGGTGTTTGTGGGTGCGGTCATCAGTTCCTACCCACGGGTGAGGCGCTGAGGCTCCCAGGGGTTGAGTGGCCAAGTCGCACAGCGGGTAAGTTTTGCAGCTGGATTTTAAAGCCCGGTGTTCTGGTTCCAGGGCTCTCTCTTCAAACCATTGCAACGTGTCGCTGCCAGTTCCAAGAGCCGCGTAACCCCCAGATGCTACCACACGGAGTTGTCAGACAGGGATCTCAGCCCTCTCCGGGCCTTCAGGTCCCTCTCCCAGACCTCAGAGTTGAGGAGAAGGTCAGGCTCCACAGGGGCCCTGCCTACACTGCCTTCTGGATTCAGCCCACCTTCTTCTGTTACATCCCTCAGCAAAGTTCCTTTGGGGCCTTCTGGGGAGAGGCCGCCGCCAGCGGTCACTGTGGCTCTAATTGTTCTCTCTGGTGAGCTCACGTTGCAGTCGGCCCAGTGCAGACACCTGCTTTCCTCAGGCAGAGATGAAACCCTAGAGATGACGGGCCTCGGCGGAGTATGACATCTTGATCAAATAAGGCTGCCCTGAGATTTCTCGTTCCTTCAAGCTTGGGGCCGGAGATGGAGGGGGGTCCCCCCCACCCTCCGTCTGTCGGCAGCTTACAACTTCAGGCACACAAATCCACCTTCCCGGGCCTCACTTTCTGGTAAAATAGAGATCATATTCCTGTGTTGCACGGACAGATGTTGCTGGGTCATTTACCTCTTGGGAGCACTATTTAAATATAGCCAAACTGCCTTTCATGTTGAGGATCTCAAAGCATTTTTAAATGAGTAATTAATGAACTTCAACGTCCAGAAAAAGCAAGAATTATTGTCTTCATTTTATAAATAGATCAAAGGTCACACAATCAATGGCAGATGTAGGAAACAGATGTAAGAATTCTCCTTTTGTCCCTGACTGCAGCCACTAAATCCCACCCCTGGTATCATTGACAGACCTCCTTTCTGCTCTCTGACTTCTGGCCAAAGACGTGAAATTGGCCTTTATATGTTTCCACTTAAAGGTTTGAATTCTATGTATGGTTCATATGCCTTTGATATGTCTGGAATTTATAAAAGAGAAGGAGAAGAATGATATTTGATGCTTTTCAGAGATCATGTTGGGACTGAGCCTTATATAATGGGTCAAATGCCAATAAAGGAAAAAAAAAAAAAAAACGCTCACCAGATCTTCAGGAAGTTCACTTTTATTCTCTCTCTGAAAGAATTCTGTCTGTTAAAATTAAACAGGGTGTATCTTTATTCGCCCAAATGATTGTTGTGGGAGCAACGGACGTCACCACTTATTGAGCACCAACTGTATGCTAAGCATTGTTCTTCTTACCGGCATACATTATACCATAGGATTTTCACAAACACCTGAGGAAGTTTTTATTAATCATTCATTTTATAGATAATATATAACTGGGCTTGGAGATAAAAGGTTGAGGAAAAAGGAAAGACAAAGCTCAAATAAAATTAATTAAGCAAAAATGACAGGGTATATACTCTGTGCCAGAGGTGCTGGGTTCTGATAGATACAAAGATGGTGATACGAAGATGAAGAAAATAGTGCCAGATTCCTGCTCTCAAGGAATTTATAGCCTCGTGAATGGTTGAGGGTGAGGGCTGAGCAGAAGCACATAAAAAGACAAATGATGTCAATGCAATTCAGTCCAGAAGTATTTATTGAGTTGCTGCTATGTCTTAAACACTGCACTAGTCACAGGGGATAGTCCCTTTTCTCATGGAGCTTATAGTCTAGTGGGAAAGTCAGACATTAATCAAATAATCACACAGGTTTAAACTGTACTTGAGTGGAGTAGAAGACACCAGATGGACGACAACCTGACAAAGGATTAGTATCCAGAACATATAAAGAGTTCCCACACGTAATAAGAGATAATGCAATAGAAGCATTGTCAAACCAAGGGCAATTTTTAAAAGATGAACGGCAAATGAACAATAAACAAAGGAAAGTATGCTTCGTCTCTCTTGTAAACAGGGAGTTGCAAATTAAAACACTGAAATGCCATTTTACACCCATCAGCTTGGCAAAATTTTTAAAGTCTGACATTACCAAGTGTTGTTGAGGATGCCAAGCACGGGAACTCCAAGTTACATATTGCTATCAAAGTGTAAATTGGTACAACCACTTTGAAAAACCGTTCAGCCACACTGAGTAAAGTTGCCAATTCACGTGACCCAAGTCCAGCAATTTCACATACAAGTATCTACCCGATGGCTCCCTTTCACACAAGGGGATAGGTATAACAAACATTCATTGTAGCATTGTTTCTAACAACATGAAAGTGACAATGAGCTAAACGTCCTTCAGAAAAAGATGGGTGAATCAAGTGCGGTGAACTCATGCAATGGGACCCTGACGAGCAGTGAAAATGTATGATCTAGAACTCCATGAATCAATGTGAATGCATTTTGAAATCATAAGCTGAGTGAAAAAAGCAAGTTGCACAATGATATAGTCAGTATAATGCCACTTCTCCAAAGTTTGCAAACATGCCAGACAATTCTATAAAGTGTTTATAGGCACAAACATATATAGTAAAAATACAAAAGCATGTATAGGAATATGACACATCCCAGTGCAGGAGAGTGGTTACCTTAGGAGAGAGACAGACATGGGTTCAGAGGGCTCTATATTGAAAGATGTTTTATGTTCTTAAAAAAAAAAAAAAAAAAGATTTGAAGAAATCGTGGCAAACGTTAAGCTTTGGCAAAGTCTGGAGGGGCATGGGATGGGTGCGGAATAAATAGGTGTTAATGATATTACTCTCTGTAGTTTTTTATGTGCTTTGATCTATCAGAGAATTGAATTGGAGGTGGGGTTGGGGGAGGGGTCTCAACGGACGTGATGCTTACTTAGGATGACAGCCCAAAACTGAATAGGTGAGGAAGGGCAGAAAGGTGTACCAGGCAGAGAAAACAAGCTGTGCAAAGACCCTGGGGTGGGAGGGTGAGCACAGAGACTGGGAACTGAGACCCCCAGTTCTGTGGCCAGAGCAGAGGGGAAAGGGGGCTGGAGTTGGGGTGGGGGGAGGGTGGTGCACAGACCATGCAGAGCCTCATAGGATATCTTGAAGATCAGGTTTTTACCCTATGAGGAAGGCAGCAAGGATGGAAAGCACTGGGGCCCAGAGAGACTTCTCTTAGCTAGATAGCAGAACAGGGAAAGCATTCATGTCAGAGATGACTCATATCTTGAGTTGTGGAGAATGAGTAAGAGGAAGCCAATTGGAGAAAGAGGAGGAGGGAGTGAGGTGCAAATTCCCTGAAGAGGGCCCAACAGCAATAAAAAGACCCCGAGGACCTTCCACAGCATGGTCCCGCCTAGGTCATACACTCAGGACTAGCTCCAGAGGTGTTAGGAAATGGCCATGAACACAGAAGGCTTGAGGTCCCAGGCTGGGCAGCCTCAAACCAAGAGAGGCATGGCCAGACATGGGTGTAGGTGGCTTGCTCTAACAGTGTGTGAAGGATGGATCTGAAGGAGGCTGGGGTGCAGACAAGGAGATCTTTGAGAGAAATATGCTAATAGCCTAAACCAGGATGGCTGGAACTAGAGAGCCATCCATCCTGGAAGAAGTGAGGGGTGCCCGAAGAAGTATTTAGGAGGGAAAGCGAGACATCTAGGACGATGGTTGGGTGGCCACCGCCGACATGGACAATAATAGGGGCAAGTGCGTGCAGGGCACACCAAGTGGAACTGTCCTATGAGCAGCAGAATGGGTGCGCCAAGGGCTCCCGCCAGCTGGGAGCAGGAGGCGCCTCCTGCGGGCGTTTACTGACCACTCACAGCCAAGGAGTTGGTCCAGAGGGAGGGCAGAGGAAGACGAAAGTGAGCAGG
>NW_024412418.1:7549325-7554373 GCF_014898765.1 Herpailurus yagouaroundi | reverse complement strand
GGGGGGAGGACCGCGCAGACGCTGAGCGGCCGCCGGGAGACCAGCCCCGCGCGGGCTGGGCGGGCCCGGAGTTGGCCTCGCCGGCCTCCCCGCGGGGTGCAGGCGGAGCCCGAGAGCGCAAGGCGCGGGCGCGCGGGCGGGCGGGCGCGCGGGCGGGGGGAACAGGCGACTAGAGCCGCGGACTTCCCACAGCTCCTAGGGCTGCCTCGGCCGCAGCGGTCGAGGACAGCAGGGCACCGCGCGGCCCCGGACGTCTCCTGCACCCCGGCCACCCCCGGCATCCCAGGCTCCCCGCGTGCCCAGGCCGCGCCTCCCCGCGCCGCGCCTCCCCACCGCCGGGACCTGGCGACGTCACTGCGGCTCTGACGCGTGCTAATGGAGGCACGGGCGGAGGCGGCTTGGCGCGGGTGTCCCCCGGGGAGGTCCCGGTCCTTGCAGCCCGCGGTCGCGTCCTTGGCCCTCCTCCAGGGGAACCTCGATTTTCCAATCTCAGGAAGGCCGGCTGTCCTTCGGCTACTGATAAGGACGCGAGCTCATGGTAAAAGATTTTAACAATGCCCGGAAAGAAATAGCCGGACCCAAGAAAGAGACTAATAATAGCAGCCCGCTAGAGTTCTGCTCTTGTGCTCAGCGCTCTTAAGAACAGTAATAACGACAACAACCATAAGAGCCACCATTTATTGAGCGCTTACTCTGTGCCAGGCACTGTGTTAAGCGCTTTGCAGGCAACAACCCTCGGAGGTAAGTACCGTTATTATCCCTATTTTAAGGAAACTGGGGCACAGAGAGGTTAAGTAATTTGCCCCAGGCACACAGCTAGCTGATGTCAGTGCCAAAATTCCAACCCAGGCTGTCTGATCCCATGTAATCCTCATGTCAACCCATAAGGTCGGGATCAATCTCTCCATCTTAAAGATGAGGAAATTAAGGCACATGGAAATTTAAGTACCTTGCCCAAGGTCACCTAGCTGGAAAATGGATGCGGCAGAAAGCGAACCCAGGGCTCCTCTCTGTTCGCAGAACCCGCGGTCTTGGCCATAGGCGATGCCACTTCCAAACCACCTCCGACAGCCCAGCAGGCTTTGGCCCCGGGTCCCAAGAGGCGCAGCCTCTGCGGGGTATGGGTGGGTTCCCGCGGCCTCCGATCCCCGGGTGAATCGGATGTTTCGGAGCATCGTCTCTGCTCAGCCCGCAGGCGTCAGATAGGGACGCGTCTCCCGGAATCCGGTCGGGACCTGGCCGCGCGGTCCTCAGAAGGGATGGAGAGGGGGCGGAGGCAGCGGGAGGGATCCCTGGTCCCACCTGCAGAGCGGCGGGGCTGGCGGCTTGCTCTGCGCAGCCGGCAGAGGGCGCTGTCGCACGCGCCTCGGGTCCCACGGTCACCAGACCCCGAGGCCTGCAGCCTCCGCCTGCAGATGCCTGGACTCGGAACGCCCCAAGTGGGAACCCCTTCTTCCTGGAGTCTGGCACCCCTCTGACCCCTCATCTCAGCCCAGGGCCCTCTTTTCCTGACTAATCCCCGTTTTCTGTGGTCCTGCCATCCCACCATGGGTTTTCAAGTCTTCCCCAGTCCCTGCGCCATTGATTTAGTTACCTCTCGCTGAAAGGCAAGAACACTGATCCCATTCCATTAAAAACCTCAGGCGTTTGCAAGTCATACTCGGCTTTGTCTCCCCTTCTCCTGGTCCCTTTGGTGAGGTAAAATGGAGATAAACCATCTCGGAATAGATAACTAATTTTCTTCTCCGAAACAGGAGGAGGGGCTTGGTTAAGGAAGGAGCAGATTGATGAAAGGATCTATATTTTTTAATAGCTACAGTGTCTTGAGAGCTTGTTTTGTGCTGAGCCCTTCCTGTGTCTTGACTCCTCAATCCTCACTACAGCCCAGAGGAGTGCATCATTATTCTTTTGATGAAAGAGGCCACAACGGCAATGCTGGGAATCCACTAGGAGGATCTAACTTTATTATTAAAAAAAAAAAATTTTTTTTTTTGTTTTACTTAAGTAGGCTCCATGCCAATGTGGGGCTTGAACTCACAACCTTGACATCAAGAGGTACATGCTCTACCGACTGAGCCAGCCAGGCACCCCCAGGAAGACATAACTATAAAGCCATGTTCCCATCAGCTGATCCAACTGAACAGAAGAGGTAAGATGCAAACCAAGCAACAGCAAACCAAAATCTGCTCCAAGAGTGCTTAGCAATACTACACACAGGTGAATTAGGGGCTTCGATTGCTTTGTGAGCCCAGTTTGGGACTCCAGTGTCTAAAAAAAGAAAAAAACAAAAGCTAAAAGTGCAGGCAGAGGAGAACAGGAATGAGGGTTTTCACTTTTGCTTGGAAAAGCATCCTGAGAGGCCCACTCACTTTCTATGACTGGGCTCTGAGGAAATAAAGGTGGTTCTAGGAAAATCTGAAAAATATGAGAGGAAAAAAAATGCCTTCTGTGGTTTTCACTTTAACCGAGACTCATATGGCTATTTGTGTTGTATTTTTAAATTAATGTGGCTCTCCCCACCCTTTAAATTGGCACATAAATCACAAAAAAACAGAAGGAAGGCCAGCTACACACTTCAAACTTGGTGGGTTTCTCAGGAAGGAGGTACATGACTTGAAGGGGAAATGAGGATTAAATGAGGTGCTTTAAACATTTGAAAGACAGACTTTCCACAAGGAACTTAGATCATAAGCCCTCAGAACGGGAGCTTTGTCTGGGTTTGGGCTCGGTATAGTGCCTAGAATCGGTGAGTGCCCATGAAATGTGGAAAACGAATCACACTTTTGGCTTATGTCTGCATCATCTAACCATCTGGGCCACCACTTTGCTTATGGTTTTAGAGTGTGGCTTCTAAGGGATTTTCCTGTCCCCTGGATCTTAGTCACACACCTTCCCCCAGACTCCTTACTTTCCCAGAAGTTTGCTCTGGGAATTCAGTCAAGGTGAGGCAATTGTTATTGATGATGATGTCACTAGGCTTGGTTAAACAGAATGACTGCTCAGCTCTGGAATCACCAGCTTGGTTTCCCTGCTTTTCCAAACAGGGAAACCAAGGCAGAAGGGACCTCAGGAGACTGTCACTTCACAGTTCTGATTCTCTTGCCCTATTATCTTTGAGCTAGAAGGGTTCCCCCATGCCCAACACAAACAAGCCCTGGACATCCCAGGCTGCCTGTTGCAAAATTCTTGGACTTCTTTGACCTTATCTCTCTCTGCTGCTTCCCTCATTTTTTTCTGTGCATTCATTCTACAAACATGCATTGAGAACCCACTATATGTAAGTGCTACTGGTACAGCAGAGAACCCAACATGAGCTCATGAGCTCACTTTCTCCACTTCCCACCTGGCTCCTGACCTCATGGCTACAACTTGCATGCCTGGAGAGGCCCCACAATAGTAAATGACTTGCTTCTCCAAGCGGGACAACTGCTCAGACATATCTGACATTCTGGTAGCTCCTGGCAGCTCCAGGAGACCACACCCTGTGACCTCAGGATACCACCTTGGTGACATCCATTTGGCAGAAGTCCCGACATATACCCTCAGAGGCAGAGCCTGGAAAGGCTCCAGCTCTACCACTTGCCCATACCTCTTCCCTCATTGTCATGCCTTCAGTTCGTATGATCATTGTTGACAACCTTAATAGCTTGGGCCATATTTATGAAGCATCTATTACAATGAAAAAATCCTATAGTCCCATAATACCCCACTGTTCAAAGGAAAAGCTTGGCTTAAACAAACCACAGTGACTGTCTGGCAAGTGGTGGATATGTTGGATAATGCTATGAGTCTTTCAGGTCATTTTGTTATTGAATCTTGGGATTGAGCGATTCATAATAATGAGGGGAAAGAAGAACACTAGCCTTGTTTCAGCTTTCCAGATTATTCAAATGGAATCGATTTTCAACGTCAACATCATAGTTATGACAGAATGCTTAAGGTGCATTGTTGGTTTTTGTCTTTTTGGAACATCCATTAACTAATACTCAATGACTTGGTTGTCACCCATTCCAAAAAAAATTTTTTTAAAGGAGAGAGAGAGTTTGAACTGTAGGATTCTGATTATGTCCCTGGAAGTCCCTGTAGAGAATAGATTCCAAATTATATTCATTCTTTTTGAATATCCCAGCCCTCAAGACTGTCCCATCCCTGCTAGCTACAGCATCATTTTCCCTCCCCTGGAGGAAGGCAGAGGCCCAGAGACCAGAAGAATGAAGGAGAGTAGTGAGGAAAACTTTTCCCTTACCTGAGTTGCAGAGCCACTTGAATCTAGAGAACTGTTACATTTGTGCTGTGTCTGTATGAGTTCGTGGTTGTGCATTCTCTGGCTGATTCCAAAATCTCCATAACATGGGGGCCTGAGATACTCTAAAAAGAAGGCCTGTCTGGGAAGGACGTGTGTCCACCCACCAAGAAGTTCTTGGTGGTCAGTGTCTGCATATCCAGCGGCTCGGGCGAAGAGATTTGGAACCACTGAGCATTCCTGCTGGGATCTTTCCAAGCCCTTTTGGGAACCGGCAACAGCGCCTGTCTGGGGAAATTAGTTTTGCGCTTTCACAGAGTGAGAAATTCCTCAGGGGCATTCTTGTACTTGGGAAGAGAAATCAAACCCAGCTCATTCCTTTAGGGCCCATGCCATTAATAAAGCAGACCGAGTCCAATTCACTTGGTCCAGCCTGGGGCGGTGGGGTGGGGGCAGAAGCGGCGGAGTTCAGAGAATTTCACCTGTGGCTAAGGCCCTCCCCGGACTGGCGCAAGCTTGAGGTTTCAGGGGATTGTGTTACCAGCGTGTAAACACCGTGAGTGACAGCCAACGCTCCCATTCGACCACAGAGGATCTCAAACCCTTCCTATCTTCCTAGAAACCCTGGCGGCCGGGCGGCTGCTTGCCGTCTGATGCAACAGTTTGCAACGCTCGCTTCTGGGAGCGGAGCCTGCCGCGGGGCGCTGGGCGCCCCGCCGACGCGCATGCGCGGACTGCGGCCCCGCCGGGCCGGGCTGGGGAGAAGCTTTTCACCAGATGTGCGGGGTGGGGGGGGGGGGGGGGG
>NW_024412418.1:7540291-7549225 GCF_014898765.1 Herpailurus yagouaroundi | reverse complement strand
CAGGGGCGGGGCGCGGGCGGGCTGGGAGGCCTTTGGCAGCTCGCGCCGGTGATCTGAGTTTAATTAAACTTCTCCCGAGGCATTGGCTGACTGATTGACCCAGTGATCCAAAAAAAATCAGAGAGGCCCGAATCGCCCTAAACGCGACGGGAGAGGGAAGTTGGGGAGTTGGCTTTCGGTTTCCAGAGCTGGGCCTTTGGATTGTGCCTTCCTTTCCCCAAACCCCCCAAGCCACAGTTAATCCGGGTTACAGGATCTCGTTAGGGCGTCGGGCCTCGCTTGCCTGTGCCCTCCTACCAATTTCTCAAAAAGGGAAGAACAGTGGTTACAGAGGGGGAAAGAGGTAACGTTCTTGTGATAACGTCTTGATCGATATCTTCCCTGCCTCATTTCTCCACCCAAGTGCCTTAAAAGGTTTTATTAGCAGAAAGTATCATGGATTATTTTCCCATTTTTTCAGCCATTCAGGTATTGCCTGCATGGTTTTCTTTCATACCCGCGTTCCATCTATATTATATATCTTAATTGACTTATTTTATTAACTTTCCTTATTCTCTAAATTAGCTTTAAATCGATTTCCCTTTTTCACATAGCCTTGCCCTAAGCAATAACATTAGCGAGATCACACCTTTGATATGTTAGTCATCTATTTTAATACACTTGAAAGTAAATTCATAACTATTCAAATAAAAAGAGATGTGTATGTTAGCTTAAAGTTTCTTGCCTACTGTATTTGGAGGAAAACTCCAGAGGTGATAATAATAACTAACATATGTCGAGTGATTGCCAATGTCTCAGGCGCTTTATTCTAAGTCCTTATGACACCTTAGAAGGTGAGTTGGTTTACATTTTACAAAGGCAAAGTGTGAGGCACAGAGAGGTTAAATAACTTGCCTAATATCACAGAGCCCAGATGCAAACTCCGCTAGTCTCACTCTAGAGCCTGTACTGCTGGCCTATCCAAAAAAGCTAAGTTACTGCTGGAGATCACCCAGGTGGCTAGTATAGTCTGGATTTGAACCTAAGTCAGTCTGACTCCAGAACTGAGCTTTTAACTACTGTGTGGAACTCTTTCCTATTTTCCCAGATCTCACCTCATACAGCCTTTTAAAATCTGTCTGCCTCCTTTGGAATTCAAAAGGTGCGTCCAAGTTTTTTCTTTCCTCACCCCTTACATCTCCTCCCTTCCCCCCCCACCCCCGCCCCACTCCCAGGGTGGGACAGAGGTTCTTTCTACCGTTTCTTTCTCTTCTCTGAATGAAAACAACCCGTAAATCTCTGATATCCATGAGAATCTCTACTTTAAAGGTCCTAGCCACTCTTCTCCACTGACCATGGAACTTAGAAATTCCACCTACCAGCATCATGAAACTACATCTCCCAGACTGCTATTCTCACGTGGAAAGAGAACAAAAATCCTATGTCAAACCATGTGGCTCCTATTTTGGGGTTGGAAAATCTGGTCACTAGCTTGGATAAAGATTGGTATGCCCATAGACTAATTCTTCTGGCCCCAGGCAGACATGAATTTCCCAGGCTTCAGTGATTGGGGGTGGGGGCAAGTTATTTCAGAAACAAAACCTTCAATTAGAGGCATAAATGAAGACTTGGCATAAGACTTCTAAAAGATGGCTGACCCCTGTCCAGGAGGTATATTTTCTTTCTGCAACAGCCCTTACCACCACCACCCCTTCCCTCTCTTCACTTCCTCTTCCTTCCCCTCCTTCCAGATTCTTCTTCTAATTGTACCACTCCCTTGTCCCCCCCCCCCACTCCCACCCCTATGCCCACACCCACTCTTTAACTGTTTAGTATAAAATCCAGCCCACCAGACTGAGGTTTTCTTCGACCCAAATGTTATTTTCAGAAGGAGCCATTGAGGTTGGGGTGTAATTGTAGCGTTGGGCCTCTGCAAGCCAAGCTGAAAATAATCAGTGAGGCAGATGGGGTGGGAAGAGAGTGTGGTGGCCGCTTCCACCAAAAAGCAAGAGAAACCCAATGGAGTGAGTCAGAGAGGGGCGAGTGCCAGGCTGGTCTGCTGGGCTTATGGCCGGGAGGGAGTTCAGTTAAGGGGAAACTGCCCAAGGTTTTTGGGGCCTTTGACTGAGGCCTGATCCAAGGTGGTTCCTGGCTGTACATCACAAGTCCATATTTCTTATGACAGCCGCTAAGCTTCTCTTGCTCTCATTCAGTTGGGCCATAGCAACCAGCAGGCCAAATGGGAACTTAACCATCCAGTTGGCTCACCAGTCCCTAGAGCAGGATTTCTCAGCGTCAGCACTGTTGGCATGTTGGGCTGCATAAGTCTTAATTGTGGGGGCTTTCTTGTAACATTGTAGAATGTTTAGTAAGATCCCTGGCCTCTACCCTCTAGATGCCAGCAATGCGCGCACGTGAGCACACGCACACACCCACACACACACCCACACACACACACCCACACACACACACACACACACACACACAGTCGTGACTACCAAAAATGTCTCTAGACATGCCAAATGTCCTTGGGAGACAAAAAAGTGCCCCTGGTTGAGAACCACTGGTCTAGAGTGATCCAGGTCTATGAAAGGATCACATCACCTGTCCCCCATGGTAGCCTCATTGCCTTGCATCTGAATGGACCCTGATAAAAACTGTTGGCCAACTCCTCTTTCCAATGACAACTGTTGAATACTTCAAGCCCAGCATGAGTGTCTGCCGTGTGCCAGGCACTATATGAGGTGTTGAGAATAAAGTGACAAACAAGGCAGACATGTCCCCTGTCCTCATGGAAATGACAGGCTGAGTCAGGGAAGACAGAAATTAAACAACCCTGAGGGAGAGGCACATAGAGAGAAGAAATGGGGTACTATGAGAAAATCAAAGCAGGTTTTTCACCTAGGTCAGGGGGTCAAGAAGGACTCTTGGAGGGAATGAGGAATTAGCCAGTTGGCGATGAGAGCGAGGGAATGTTTGGCGAAATAGAGACAGAGTATTCAGAAGCCCTGAGTTAAGAGAGAAATGTCGTGTATTCAAGGAACCCAAAGAAGCCTGTCATAGACCAGGCTTCGGACAGTGTGATGGACCAGTCATTCTCTCCTCTCACCCCCAAACTTGCTTTTCTTATACTCCTTCTCCAGATTTCTAGCACAAGCGTATAAACTTAGGGTCAAATCTAACCCCGCCTTGTTCTCACTCACTCACTCACTCACCCAGCTACCAAGTTCTGTGAGCTCTACCACCAGAATCTCTGCAAACCAGCTCCTTGTCTCCATTCCCAGCACCACAACGCTGATGCAGGCCCTCTCCATTACTCAGCTGGATTTGTGAAATAGCTTCCTAACTAGTCATCCTCAAGTCTCTACCTCGGAGAAAGAGACAAAGACCATGTTTCTGCTGGGTTAAAACACTCTGTGTGGCTTCCAGAGGCCTCTCAGACAGGCTGCTTCCTCCCCGTGACTTCCAGGTACTCCTTATGCACTGTCCCCAGTGGACCTCCCAGCCCACCCCCAACTCTCCAGCCACTGTCCACACCACCAGCCACACCCCATGGGCCCCCACAGCTCTGTGATTCTGCTGTTCTTTTTGTCTGAAATGTCCTTCCCCAACCAAAATCATTTGGGGAATCCCCACCTATCCTTTGAGACCTAGACAAAATGAACTCATTACACTCTCCTATCCCTTCTTAGAAGCCTTCTCTTAATTCTTCCCTCTGTTTTCATTGAGATCTATATATAGCTGCTAGTTTACCATTTGTCATGTTGACCCGTAGTTATCTGTTTAAAGACGTCCCTGCCCCCCAGAGACAGAGGGCCTCAAAGGCAGGTCACGTAGTGTTCACTACTGGTTGATGACCCAACACCCATTCTCTCCCTTCCTAAAAGAGGCCAAAGAAATGCAAGGCACAGTGTATTATTTAGGGTACAGGCTATGCTGCTATAACTGACAGACCCAGAGTACAGTGGCTTAAGAAAGCCCATGTGCCTCAGTGGAAGCTGAGCCCATGCCCAGCTCCATTGGGATAGGCCTAACATCCTTTCTAAGAATTGGTTCCAAAACTTGGGTCTAAACTAATTTGGGTGCAGTAGAGGTTTTTCTGCTTTCCCCTATGTCAACAGTCCCCTTCTTTAATAACAGAACTCCTGATTCTTGGCCAAGCCGATGGCTGCCTTGTAAGAACTACATTTCCCAGCTTCCCTTGTAGTTTGATGCAGCCTTGAGTCTAAATTCTCACTAACAGACTGTGAGCAGAAATGATCCTACCACTTCTAAACTGTGCTCTCAAAAGGAGAGCTATCAACTAGGAGATGATAAAAATTGAAGCAGTGTCCTTGGGCCTAGCGAGGGAAACCACATTTGGAGGATGATGGAACCCTTCTATCAGTCTTGGATGACTTTTCTCTGAACTCTTACATGATATGAAAGAGACATAAATTTCTCTTTTGCTTACACTTCTGTATTTGGAGTCTCCTTGTTACAGCAACTTTTCCTTTGCTCTACAAAATACACAGTGCCTGGCTTCCCTAGGCCTTAGGGACTGGTTCAGGACTGGGCTTGTGGTCTATTTAGGGCCAGTGAGATGTGAGATATAAGGCAAGGTTTGATTGGGGGCGGGGGGGGGGGTGGTTCTGGAAAGCGTTCTCTTGTTTTTATGAGGGAGCATCATGGACCAACCTTCTCTCTCTCTCTTCCTCTGGACATTGCTGGAACTAGAACTATGGCAGTCCTCTTGCTACCAGCCTAAAAATGGGGCTACACATGAAGGGAGAGCTGAGAGAATGGCAGGAAAATGGAGTCAGGGTTTCTGGACCAAACAACTCTGAACCCACTATCTTAGTTGGCTCGGGTTGCCCTAACAAAATATCATAGACTTCCAGGCTTGAGCAACAGAAATCTATTTTCTCACAGTTCTGGAGGCTGGAAGTCCAAGGTCACAGTGCCATCAGGGGTGATTTCTGGTGAGGCCTGTCTTTCTGGCTTGTAGACAGCCACCTTCTCGCTGTGTCCTCACATGAGCTCTCTCTGTGTTTGCAAGGAGAAAGTGAGTGCTGGTGTCTCTTCCTCTTCTTATAAGGACACCAGTCCTATTTGGATTAGGGCTCCACCCATATGACCTTATTTAGCTTTTATTACCCTCTTAAAGACCCCATCGGCAAATACAGTCACACTGAGGGTTAAGCCTTCAACGTATGGAATTTGGGGGATGGGGGCACAATTCAGTCCATAACACCCACCTTACCTCTGGGTTTCCAGTTATGTGAGCCAACAAATGTCCTTGTGTCTAAGCCAGCTGGGGTTGGCTTTCTGTCACATCTTACCTTACAGCCTTGTACTGCTCTTCCTATCTTTGCCGGGCCTCGTACGGAAGTCAATAAATACTTGTGGAACGAATGCCCAGTCGTTATTTTTCTCTCTTACCCGTAATGACTACCTCACAGACAAGCTATAAGCATTTCTCTTTCTCTGCCCCAGCCTAAACATCTAGAGTAGTCACGTGGACTCTTCTCAGACCCCACCCCCTCCCCTTAACTAACCATCTATCCAAGGAGCTGAGGGTTCAGCTATAAAATGAGAGGGTTGAATTAGATACATCTAGCACATTTTCCAGCTCGGGCTCTGCCTGGGGCTTTCTCTGAAGGAGTCATTCTGTGCTCAGACTGAAGACCCATCTAACGCTAACCATGTACAGTCTACTTAGAGCTCCCCCTGGGCTCCTGCCTCAAATCCCTGTAGTTCCACAGGAGGCCCCTTCCAGCACTAACGGTCTAGGGTTCGGTTTGATGTCTTTTCAAGCTCTGAAGGCCCAAGATACTATATTACTATGCTAAGCACAAGACATTTTTGATTGGCTGCTAGACCTCCTGACCCAAACACAAAAGATAAAGGCCTTGGGAGGGTCTGGACTGTCACAGTGTCGTCCTTCCAGATGAGACCCGAGAAACTGGCAGGCAGCAGGGAGGGGGCCTTGCAACGTTCGGACATTCAGCAGGTCCTGCAGCAAGGACACTCAAGTTCCTGTGCCCATTAGTGTAGCCATTAGTGCTGCCCAAAATGGAGTGCAGGCCAGTTCCAGGCAAAACATTTCCTCCTTCCAGCCATGAGAGCTCCATGGGACTGGGGAAAGAGCTGCCTCATTACCCAGCCCCCTGCAATGTGGGAGAATTAATCTCAAGGAAAGTGACCAGTAATGGGCCCTGGCAGCCAGGATCTTGAGGACCAAGAGGTTCTTCCTCCCCAGTCTTCAGTGACTCCAAGCTTTCCTTCCTGTGCTTTTTGAAGTTGCCTTTATAGGACACTCACTAAGAGCTGTGCACTATGCTCAGCACTCTACTGGGATTAGGTCATTTAATCTTCACAGCAGCTCTGCGGGTAGGTATCGGGTAGGTATTGTTGCTACTCCCATGTCATAGATAAGCACACTGAGGCTTAGACAGGTGAAATTGCTTGCTTGGAGTTAGTAAGCCACAGAGCTGGGTCTGACCTCTGGTTCTTAACCAGAGAGTTTGGTGGGAGACCTTTGGGATTTGGCAGCATCTTCTCTGGTCTTCTGACTCAGGCAGGCATGGGGGAAGGGCATGGGGGAAGACCCCAGCCCTGTGAGGTCAGTGCTGATGGGGAAGAAGGACCAGAGAGAAACGTAGTCGCTGGAGTGAAGGGCAAGGCTGGCAACGACCACCAGGCAGGCCCAATCAAATATAAGGAGGGTGGCCAGCTCCACTGGACCCAACCAGTAGTGAGCAGAGGTCCTCTTCCTAACGGGGAGGATAGTCATCAGCATCAGGAGTCTGCCCACCTGCTAGCCAGCAGGAACCCTGCAGCAGGTTGGGGTTGGCCACAGGAGCAGGACGTCACCTTAGAGAGGTCTGTATCCTGCTCACTTGTTTTTTGTTTGTTGTCACTTCTGTTGCTTATCTTTCTCTGTTCTCCCCAACATCTCAGAAGGCGAATGAGATACCCCAGACTCCCTTGCCAACTGGCTTCTGACTAGGTTTACCCAATGAAAGGTGCTGGAGGAAGATGCGGGGCGGGAAGAAGAGAGAAGTCTGTTTCTCCTGCCCCCAGCTTCAGGCAACATCTCCCACCACGGCCCCCTCCTTGGCTCCAGCTTCTGGTGGACAGCCCCAGCCCTGGGCTCTCTACCAACCCCTCATCCCTGCGGTTCTCCAGCATCAGGGGCTGTGGCAGCTCCCCACTGCCGCTAATTACTTTGCATCCTCACTCCCACAGACCCTTGCAGCATTTCCAACCATTCCTGCTACTGAACATGGACGGTTCTGTCTCCTGACTAGACCTTGCCTGGTCTGGGCCGGGAGACGGTCAGGGTCCTCACCTCCTACCCCAGCTGTGGATGGGGCCGTTTCACTGGGCAGAACAGCAGTGTCTTGGCCTGTTTGGACCATTATAACAAAATACCACAGACTGTGTGGCCCATAAACAGAAATTTATTTCTCACAGGTCTGGAGGCCAGATGTCCAAGATCAGGGTGCCAGTATGTCAGGTTCTGGTGAAAGCCCTCTTTCGGGTCTCAGACTGCCAACTTCTTGCCCTGTCCACACATGGTGTAAGGGCCAGGGAACTCCATGGGGTCTCTTTCATAAGGGCACTGATCCCATTCATAGGGCTCCACCCTCATGACCTAAGCTCCTCCCAAAGGCCCCGCCTCCTAACCCCATCACACGGGCATTAGGATTTCAACACTGAATCTGTAGCAGGCAAGAAACTCCCGAGCATGAGGCAGAGTAGCAGTCTATCGTCCAGCCAGGCCACCAGGGTGCCCCTTGGGTGCCAGGTTAGTTGGCAGGATCCCCCATGGGTCCCAGACCAGGAGCCCTGGCGATGGGTAAGTCTTCCCGCCCAGCAGGATCCATTCTGCCACTCAGGTCTTCCCAGTCTCAACACAGTCTCAGGGCCACTTCCTCCCTGATGACCAAGTCACTTAATATTTCTGGATTTCAGTGTCCTCGTCTGCATTGTGGGGAAAACATAGTACCCCTTCCCACGGTTGCGGTGCCAGTGAAATAACACCCAATGCCGTGCCTGGCACAGGGCCAGTGGCCAGTAACTGGGAGCAGCACTCATCATTGTTGTTAATAACAGCCTGGGCGGCACTAGAAGATTTGGTGACCCATCTGTGAGGATCTTTGCAGAGCAGGAGCAGAAGAGATGAGGTCTTGCCCAGCGTGGGGCAGTAAAACCTGGCAGCAGCAGGATCTGGGTAGTGCATCAAGGGGCCACCTGCTGTTCTCCCCACCCAAAGGACTGGCACCTATTTCTCTGGCACCTCAGACTCAACCACAATTCTTCCTCCGGCTGGTCCTGAGACATGGTAGTTGACAAGGTCCTGAGCAAGGGAATACTCAATGCTTAAGAAGGGGCTGGGGGTTTGGGCCTCCCCTGCCACTCCAGAGTGAAGACTTGGTCTTAAACCGTGCTAGGGCTGGGAGAGGCAAAGGGCCACACAAGTATCAGACGCTGTCACTGGGTGTTGGCTATATGCCAGGCTCTGTGCAAAACACATAGACACTAACTGTGCACCATGGGGCTTACTCCTCCAGCCATTAGGAGAGGAGGTATGTGTCTGTTATCAGCATCAACAGAAACATCCCCATTTGATAAAGGCCTCAGAAAAGGTGAGAAAACTGCTCAAGGTCCCACAGCCAAAATGTGGCAGAGCCAGAATTTCAACGAACTTTATCTGATAGAAGCCTCCAGCCTCTCCAGGATGATTCAACGTGAGTCTTGCTGCCCATGGCTCTGGCATCAAGAGGGCACTGCACTTATTTGAGTCAAGGAAATGGATTGCTTGCAGAGCCCGTCCATGACCCAGCCTGGGCCTCCAGGCCTGTTCCAAACATTGGAGACAAGGGGCAAGCCTGAAAAGGGGGTCCACTAGGAGGCTGCCTCTGCTGGCGCTTGTATGAACACCTGTGTGCGTGCATGTGTGTGTGTGTG
>NW_024412418.1:7536190-7540281 GCF_014898765.1 Herpailurus yagouaroundi | reverse complement strand
GGGGAAGGACTCTCTCCTGGCAGGTGAGGTGGGAAGGGCTGGGTGGCCCCACTGTCATCCCCACCTCAGTTCCTGGGAGAGGCTCTGATATTTTCCTGGAAAGCTGGCTATGGGTCTGGAGGCCTTTGATCTCCACAAAGTCAAAAAGGGCACCGGCAAACTTCTCCAGAATCAGTTCTGACTTTATTTGCCTCTCTGAGCGTCCAAGACAGATGGTGGACTCGGGTCAAGTGAGGGCAGGCTCTCTCAGAACACTTCATCCCCAGATCCCACTAGCTCCTGAAAATCAACTTCCAAATGACGTTGCTCCAGAGCAAGCCTCACCCCAGACTCTGAGCCCTGCAGAATGGCTCCTGCATACTTGTCCCACGGGATGCAGCCTGGCGTGGTGTGAGGAGCATGAAACTTGGGGTCATCGGAATTTCAGCCCGGACTGATAGGCGCCATGAGGCCTGAGGCAAGTGACCCAACCCTTCGGAGCCTTTGTTTCCTCCTCTGTAAAATGGGCGCAATAACCACCCATGGTAGGTGCAGTCAGTGTGAATACTCCTACCGCTTCCTTTTCTCCTTCCTCCTTCTGGCTCTCCTTAACCTCCACTGACCACTTTACCGCCTAGCTTCGGGGCCCTCATTTCTCAGAATCCTCCCAGCTGTGGCCCGGCCTCGGAGCTTCCCAGGAGACAGTGGTTTTGCCACCCTTTCCTTGTGGCCTTCCATGAGCCAGCTCCCCTGAGAGCAAAGGCCTCAGAGCCCTGCGACTGGGGCCCCACCCTCTTGGTAAACACCAGTTGGGCACCAACTGACCTCAGGACGGAAGTGCTCGCCTGGGACCCTCCTCTTCCAGCCCTGCCCACTGCTCTATGTTCCAGGGGAAGTGCCAGGCAAACCTGGCATCCTCGCACCCAGGCCGCCTCCATCCTGGAAATAGGCACTTGGAGCCAAACCCTTGGCTGAAGGTAGAAGGAAGTTAAAAGTCCCTGAATGCCGCTTCTCTCCTGCCCTTCCACAGCTCCACCCTGGCCTTCCCAGACAGGGCAAGTGCTCTCTAATTTAAATTTTCTTTAATGAACCTGATAGACATCCATAAGGAAGACTTTACTGTTACCCGTTGTTTCTTAACAGCAAAGACAGAAATTAAATATAACAAAATATGAATCATTTTAATTCCAGGCAGTGGGGATGTGAGTGTTTTATTGTTGTTGTTGTTTTTGTAACACCTTTTTCTGTATTGTAAAAATTGCCCAAATTGCTCTAAATACAAATATTTTTTATATACTTTTTAACTTTTTTTAATGTTTATTTATTTTTGAGAGAGAGCACGAGCAGGGGAGGGGCAGAGAGAAAGGGAAACAGAATCCGAAGCAGGCTCCAGGCTCTGAGCTGTCAGCACAGAGCCTGACTTGGGACTTGAACTCATGAACCGTGAGATCATGACCTGAGCCAAAGTTGGATGCTTAACTGACTGAGCCACCCAGGCACCGCTTTTATATATTTTTTTAAGTGTCTTATTTATTTTTGAGAGAGAGAGAGAGCGAGCACGCAAGCAGGGAAGGGGCAGAGAAAGAAGGGGACTGAGGATCTGAAGCAGGCCCTGTGCTGACAGCCAACGAGCCTGATGTGGGGCTTGAATTCACCAACCATGAGATCATGACCTGAGCCAAAGTTGGACACTCAACTGACTGACCCACCCAGGTGCCCCCAAATAAAAACATTTTTTTAAGATTTTAGTTTTACATAATCTCTACACCCAACGTGTTGCTCCAACTCACAACCTGAGATCAAGAACCACACACTCTACCCACCAAGCTAGCCAGGCACTCCTAAATAAAAATATTTTTAAGTCAATAAGATTCATATGGGCTTATTGGGGGAAAATTCAGGAAATACCAAAAAGTAGAAAGAGAAAAGTAAAAATCACTAGAATCTCTCCTCTGGAACCAGATCATTTATCTATTGGCTTAATCTCCTTTGGGTCCTTTTTCTAGCATATATTTATGTCCTTTTATTCTTTTTTAATTGAAATATAATTGACATGTAACATCGTATTTACTTTAGGTTCATTTTATTCTTTTTACCCCAAAAAATGGAATTATATTATTTAATGATCTTTTATCCCCCTTCACAATGTATTTTGGACAGTTTCCCATACCCTTGGACGTTAATATTTACTTTGTTTTAATGTCTATTTATTTACTTTGAGCAAGAGAAACAGCATGGGCAGGGGAGGGGCAGAGAGAGGGGGGAGAGAATTCCAAGCAGACTCCACCCTGTTAGTGCAGAGCCCGACATGGGGCTCAAACCCACGAACCAAGAGATCGTGACCTGGGCCAAAATCAAGTCTTTCGCTTAACTGACTGAGCCACCCGGGCCCCCCTGACATTAATATTTACTTTAGTACACTTCAGTTTTTTTCCCATGTAATCATGAATAAGCTATATTTTTTTATATTGGGATCCATATGGATCCCATTAGGGTCATACATTTATACCACTTATTATTTTTTCTTATCTGAAAAGTAGTATACTTTTGTGGTGGGAAAGTTAGAAAATACAGATGAGCAGACAAGTGACCATGGAAAAATAAAAACCCTTGCAGCCTCACCTCGCTGAAATAACCCTTGCTAACGTTTTTGTTTTTAACCTTCCTGTCCATGTTTTTATGTACATAGGCATATATATATGTATATGTATATACATATATATATATGAAAGCACACATTTTACAGTAAAATTGGAATCATGTGATTCATATTATTTTTAACTTTTTTTATTTTAAATTTTTTTGTCTACTTAACAATACATCTTACATGGATGAGGATGGTTTCAGCTACAAATGACAGAAAACCCAAAGTAACACATGTTAATTTCTCTCTCTAGGAACTGATGTCCAGAGGTAAGTGGCCCAGCCTGGTAGAGCAGCCCTGTGACCATCAGGGACACAGGCCCCTTCCACCTGGGGCTCTCCATCCAAAGTGCATGCCTTCCTCTAGTGGCCCAAGGTGGCCCTTGAAAGAAGCAGCAGCAGAAAAGAAAGCTCCTTCCCCTCAAAGGACGCTTCCTGGAATCCACACGCATCACACCTGCTCATACCCCACTAGCGGGATCTAAGTCCCACAGAACCCCGGGAAATAGTAGGGGTGATTTATCTAAGTAGGGCTTTTATTTGCTATAGATGACTGACTTCTCTGCCACATTTCACAAACATCTTTCCAGTGCACATAGTTTTATATCCCTTTTTTTTCTCTTATTTTTTGGTGAGTGTTTGACCCCATCATTAAATATTCGTCAAAAGACGAAGAGTAGGGTATGGGGGTGGGGGTAGGGAGTGTGTGAGAGGACACCATGGACTTTCAGGAGCCAGGAGAGACCTGGTCCTGTAGAGGCTTAGGGGACTTGATGGAGCCCAACTCATTCACATTCAAGATCAACCAATGCTTTCTGTGCCCCTACTCAGGGTCATACCCTGTGCCAATGTCTGAGAAATGTCTCAGAGAAAGACCGTCCCTGCTCTCCAGGAGCCTAGTCAAGTCTAAACTCCCAAATGTTAGAGTTCAGCCTGCAGTGTTGCCTCAAACGCAGAATCCTCAGACCCACACCCGAATACCTGATGCAATCCGTGTTGGTGAGTCTAGAATCTGCTTGTCTTTCAGTCCCCTCAGGTGACAGATGAGCGTGACCAGGAACCATTTTGATGGAGAAATAGAAGTCTAAGCATTTGAAGGAAGTCTCTAAACCAGGCAAACCTGGAGCCTCCATCAGCTCAGTATGTAGCTTGAATCTCGACTGAGCCTTAAGCTATAACAAAATAGGGGCAACTGGGTGGCTCAGCCAGTTGAAAGTCCAACTCTTGATTTGGGCTCAGGTCATGATACCAGGGTTGTGGGATTGAGTCCCTTGCAGGGCTCCACACTAAGCGTGGAACCTGCTTAAGATTCTCCCTCTGCACCTCCTCCACTCTGTCTTGTGTGTGCGTGCTCTCTTTATACATACAAAGAGAAGGAGAAGGAGCAGGAGAAGGAGCAGGAGAAGGAGAAGGAGAAGGAGAAGAAGGAGAAGGAGAAGGAGAAGGAGAAGGAGAAGGAGAAGGAGAAG
>NW_024412418.1:7465291-7536180 GCF_014898765.1 Herpailurus yagouaroundi | reverse complement strand
AGAAGGAGAAGGAGAAGGAGAAGGAGAAGGAGAAGGAGAAGGAGAAGGAGAAGGAGAAGGACAACAAAATGAGGACACCTGCCAGATACACCTGAACCCAAATCTCAGTTTCATCCTGAGTGACCTCAAGCAAATTATTTAACCTTAGACTCAGTTTTCCCATTTGTAAAATGGGAATAATCACGTGCTTCCCGTGTGAAAATAAACCTCAGTGCTTAGCAGAGTGTCTGGCACTCAACAAATGCTATATCTTATTATTAAGTTAATTTAAATGGTCTCTAGGTAAGTAATTATGGTGAGGGACAGGAGACAAGCTATATAAAGCATCTTATACACCTGGCTCATGGTGGCAGTCATTCAATAAATGGCTATTATTACTCCTACATCCTCGCATCCATTTCAATTCTAGGCAAGCATTTCATCTCCGCAAGCTGTACCCACCACACAATTTTGTCCTCTTAATAGGAATCATGAATGAAGCCATGGATTCATGGCTCTGAATTGTAAACTTAATGTCTACCCCTAGTGTCTGCCCCAGCATGAAAGAGGTTTTCTCAGGCCCTTCCAGAAGGATGTGCAAACAGGTCAGCATGAGTGGGAACCTCAAGTCCCTACTTTCAACCCCCTGCTTTTGGGGGAGCCAGGCATAGCCCTGGGCCATTCACCCAGCACCGAGGGTCAGGGAGCTGTGCTCATCCAGGACTGCCGTGAGGCAAGAAGGGAGAGGCAGGGTGGTTGTTGATAACTACATTTTCAAGTGTTCTGTGGATGGCGCAGTTACCATGGTGATGCTGATGGCTCTGAACAGAGCGGCAGCCTCTCTTGAGTTGTGAGTCAAGTTCAGCTTTATTTATTTAAAAAGAAAACCAACGCCCTGACCTGTGAAGGACAAAGCAACACACAGGTAGAGGCCGGGGCGACTGGCAGAGGTGAATCAGCGCACTCCTCGCAGGCCACCCGTCTTCTGACGTCAGATGACCCACCTGGCTACCAGGCCTGGAAAAGTCCACAGAGCTATGTGTCGAGGCCGGCATCTCAAACTGTGGCCCAGGAGAGGAAGCACAAAGAGAGGCCACGTTGCCAGTCAGAAACCTCTTACTAGGAAGCAGATCCCATCAACTCTGGCCCGAGGGCCAGACTCTGAGGAGACTCAGCTCCGCCCTGGTGTGGGAGTCCACAGAACCCAAGGAGATAGGCAAGTCCGGCTCAGAGTCTGGCCCTGAGATGACCAGGGCTGGCTGACCCACCCCCCAGTGCACACACTAGCAGTGCCCTGTGGGGCAGGGCGGGGGGGGGGAGGGGGGCAGCAGGGTCCTGGAAAGGAACACAAAAATGTTCACCATGGGGCAATGGGGCCCCTTTAACCAGAATTCCTGCAGGGAAAGAGGGAATCATACCAGCACCTACTGGCAGGGTGGCCCTGAGAATGAAGTGCGATAATATTTGCAAATGTTTAACATAGAGCCTGGCTGACACATAGTCAGTGCTGGACAACTGTGGGCTATTGTTAACTTTTGTTCAGGCCCTTATCTTAACCCACCTGGATAGAACAGCCACAGCCTCCTACCTGATTCGTTGATTCTAGTCTTGCTCACCTCCAATCAATTGCCCATACCATAGCAGGGTGGTTTATTGAAAATGCATCCTGATCATGCTCTTTTTCTCCAAAAAATCTGCCAGTGGCTCCATTTACCTTCAGGATAACTCTTAGAATTCCTTGGAGGGGCCTAGGCCTTGCACGATCTGGCCCTTGACTGCCCTCACCAGCCCTGTATCTCACCACGCCCTGCCGGCCTTGATAAGTTTTGGCTAGTACCCTGATGTCAGCACTCTCCCCCAGGGTGCCAGGCTCTGCCGTACCTCCAGGATCTTTGGCATGCTGTTCCCTTTGCCCAGAAAGCCTAGCAAACACCTACTTATCCTCCAAGACCCACATCAAGAACTCCCTGTACTGGGAAATCTTCCTGTCTTCCCCTCACACGCAGAGCAGGCCACTCCCTCCTCTGAGCCACTTCGGTACCCTCCATAAAGACATTTATCACTTGACATTGCAATTATTGCAACACATGCCTGTGACACCTTTCAGCTTCCTGAGGGCAGCACTGATTCTAAATAATTTCTGTATGCCCAGAACATATCACCTAATGTTCACAAGGGAGGACTGTGAATGAATGAATGAATGAATGAATGAAGACAGAAATCCTGTTTATAGAAAAGGAAACAGAGGCCCAGGTAGGAGCAGTGACTTGGCTAAAGTAGAGTCCTGAAGCCCTATAACTCTGGGCCCTTCGGATTCCAGAGACTAGGGACCATTCATTCATTCACCCATCCACCCCTTACTAAGCACCAGTCATACACCAGATACTGTGTTGCTCCCTAGATTACAAAGAATAAGATGCAGCCCTGACCCTCAGGAGCCCACAGACAGGTGGGATAGAATGATAGGTATACAGGCAATTCCCACACTCTTCACTGAGCTGGGACAGGAATCCCAGGGACCACGATATGGATGGAAGTAGAGGGAGGCCTCTGCTTCTGTGTCTTCCACTCTCTCTCCCCCAAACTCTGGAGCCCAAGTTCCCACAGACAACCAGACCGAGGCAGCTGCCCTCCAGGAGCTATTCACACAGGTAAACGGACATATACACAGACACACACATACCCAAGACAGGTGACATGGGCATGCCTGGCCCTATGGGGCCAGACACATTTGCACCTCTCAGTGATCATGTCAAGAGCCATTGGGGTGCAAGGACAGATCAAATCAGACCACAGAGCATTTCCTGATGCTTCACACAGCTTTTGCACACCAGGTCTCACTGGATCCCCACTAGGTGGGGTCCTCCAGACAAGACAGATATATTGTTTTCTCCCCGCTTTCCAGATGGACAAACTGAGACTCAAGAGAGATTTAGATGACTTGCCCCACTCTGCTGACTGCCTGGTCAGTGGAAATACCGGAACTGTCCTGTCATTCCCCAAGCATTTGCTAGCAATGTGTCAATGTGCTAGGCCTTCTGCTGGGGGCAAAGGATGCCAAGGAGAATGAGACCCAGCCCCTGCCCCTAGTGAGAGACAACAGCACGATGGCGATCCTCAAGGTGTCAATCTCAATGTCACTACTAACTAGCCGTGTGAGCTCTGCAACTTAGAGTTTTTGAGTCTCTGACTCAAAACATAAATTAGATCGAGCCTGTTTCATGCTCAAACCCTCTGGTGGCCCCCATCACCCTCAGAATAAAATCCAAACTCTTTGGCGGTGCCCCACATGCCCCAGCTCCTGCTCCCTTCCCCAGCTCTCTTCCTATCACTGTCCACCTCTCACCCCGTTGGCCTCTTGGCCGTGCCTGCAGCAAAACAACTACCTCCAACCTCCAAACTTTGTACCTTCTCTTCCCTCTCCTGGAAGGTTTCCCCCAGATAGTCACATAGCTAACACACTCCTGCCGCTCAGGTCTCTGTGTCTTCCCACAGGAGGACACCCTGAGTCCAAAATGATGGCCCTATCCATTCTTCAAGGTAGTATCTTCATATTACATGACATGATACTATGTGTATTTGACCATTTGCTTATGGCCTGTCTCTCCTACTAGTACAGAAGGGTAGGAATGTGCCCATTTTGTTTACTAGTACACCCTCAGTACCTAGAACAGTGCCTGGTACATAGTAGGAACTCAGTAAATTTTTATGACCAGGAATGAATAATCCTCAGTTTCCTCCCCTTTAAAATGATACAGGTAGCAGGGTACCTGGGTGGCTCAGTTGGTTAAGCATCTGACTTCGGCTC
This sequence comes from Herpailurus yagouaroundi, assembly GCF_014898765.1. Taxonomy (NCBI): domain Eukaryota; kingdom Metazoa; phylum Chordata; class Mammalia; order Carnivora; family Felidae; genus Herpailurus; species Herpailurus yagouaroundi. The sequence continues at coordinate 7,532,393 of NW_024412418.1, read as the reverse complement.
AGGTCATGATCTCACTGTTCATGAGTTCTAGCCCCACATCAGGCTCTGTGCTGACAGCTCAGAGCCTGGAGACTGCTTCAGATTCTGTGTCTCCCTCTCTCTCTGCCCTTCCCCAACTCTCTCTCTCTCTCTCTCTCTCTCTCTCTCTCTCTCTCAATAAATAAGCATTAAACAAAAATTTTTTTAATTAAAAAAAATAAAATGATACCTACTACAACACAGACTTATAAGGATTAATTATGTTATAAATAGAAGATGCTTAGCTTGGGGCCTGGCACATAGTTGGCACACAATAATACTGTTATTTCTGTTATTGCTGTTATTATTGGGGAGTTGGTGGGGGAGCAAGGGGCAATACAGGTGCAAAAACAAATTATATAGTGTGGTAACAAAGCTCTTACTTCTGAGCCCTCTCCTCCACTTTGGGGCACAGGCGGCAGCCCCTCATGTTCCTAAAGATCAAGGACCAATGCTCTTGCCCTCTTGTCCACAAGGGTCGCCTTCAGGGTCTCAGCCTGATGGCCAGGAGACCTCTGGGCCCCTCCTGGGCTGGGGGCAGTGGGCAGAGTCCAGACCAGGCCACAGAAACCCTTGATTTCCCCCCTGGGAGCAGGCCCCACATCAAAGCCAATCTCAGAGGGGCGAGGCCTCGAGATAAATGGAAGATTAAAGAAGGCGAGGTCTCCACAGGCCACAGGGAGAGGCAGCAGGCAGGCGACCACAGAGGGGAGGCCCTGACACAGCACTGGCCACAGCCATCTTGGGGGGCAAGAGGTGAGAGGGGGGCCCAAACCTAGGCAAGTGAAGGCAGGGATGGCTAGCTTAGCCTGGGACTGACCCCCCAGTATCACACTTTGGTCTGGTCCTCCAGTCCATTCCTCCTTCTTAACCCTTTCCCAGTGGGGCAGCAGCAGGGAGGTTCATCAGAGGAACCCCAGAGCTTTTCTTCAGGAGAGTTTGTTTGGTCATTGGGTTCGGTCATTGGGGTTTGCTCCCTCCAGCAAAGGAGCCTGTAATGAAGACCTCCTGGCCCCAGTCTTCCTCCCCAGGAAGGTCTGTAATTAGTGCAGGAGGCGAGGCTGGGGAAGCTCAGACAATGTCATTTGAACCAGGATGAGACAGGGCTCAATTGCTAGTCTGCACATTTTTTTTTTTTCTGGTGCCATTTCATATACAAAACTCCAGCAAGCTTAACCCCTTCCCAGCTGGGCCCCGATGCTGGGGTTTCAGCTTGGCATATCATCTATTCCTGTGCCCAATACATGCCAATCTTGCCTGCCCCCCCACACACACACTCCAATTCAGGTGAGCCATGATTTCCAGCTTCCCTAACATCCAACAAGTCATCTGACAGTCCATCATCCAACAAGTCTTTGCTGAGCGTCACCAGATGCTAAGTACCAAGGAGAGAGGACCCAGAGGAAAGTCTACCATCTTGCCATCAAGGAGATTACAATCCTCTGAGAAGTGGAGGAATACACACTAGAAACAGGTGGTAAGCAATGCAAGACAGGATAGAATCAGACGGTGAGCACCAGCGAGAGGCAGGGAAGGAAGCCGCATGGAGTCAGACTGGACAAGATGGCCTCATGGAGGGTTCGCATGGGGTAAGCATTCTGGAAATACGTACTGAGAGAGCCATTTTCCTGGAGCAGAGCATTTCTGCAATCAGAGTCTGGGGGCCAAACCCACAAGGAGAAGGGAGGCAGACGAAGCCTGAGCAGCTCTGAGCCAGCCTCAGGTGGAGACAGATGTCAGAGTTTCTTGGGAGGCAGAGGCTATTGCTCCCTTTCCCATGCTCCTGAAGCACTCATTCTGAACCCCTGAACTACAGTTCATCTCACACTGACACACAACCTGATTTTAGATCTGAGACCCCCATGGACTCTGAGCAACCTAAGGGCTTTGTCGATTCACCTTTGGTCTCCGGCACTTAAGCACTGAGCCTAGCACTCAAGACGTACTACTCAATAAATGCTTGTTGAATAGATGATTGAGCTTGGGTGAGACGGTGGAGGTGTGGGGAAGAATCTACCTCTACAGTCTTTCCCAAAGGGGATGCCAATTGTGACCTCACTGCCCCTGTAAGTCATATCACAATCTCTCTAACATATAAAGAGCTTCTAAAAATCAATAAGACAAGACCAACCACTAATATTTAAAAGGTCAAAGAATATGAACAGAGTCTACAGAAAAGGAAACGTAAAGTGTTCTAGGGCTTCTAAAAAGACTCTCAACCTCACTAATATAATGCAATCTAGAAACCATTCAAAAATTTACTAATGTCCTCTATTTGACAGACTGTAGAGAAACCAGCACTGTTGTATATTGCTGGTGGGGTGTAAACTGATATGAACTAGTTGACAATATCTGTCGACATTACAAATGCACATTCTCTTTGACCCAGCAACCCCCTTCCTGAGAATTTACCCTACAGATATACAGTGCTTGAACAAGGCTATCATTACAGCATTGTTTGTTACAATAAAAACTTGGAAACAGTCCAAATGTCCATCAGTTGGGGACAGGTAAATGAATTACAGAGTCATACAATAGGTAGCTATGCAGCTATTTAAAAAAAAGAATGAGGAAGCTCTCTATGTACTAATATAGGCAGATCTCCAAAACAGATAAAATGGGGGGGGGGGAAAGATACAGATGTATATAATATGCCTCTTTTCAGTTAAAAAAAGAAAAAATACACACACACACACACACACATACACACACACACACACACACACACACACACACACACACACACACACGCACACACAAAGAAGGATACCCAAGGAAGTAATAAAATTGATTATATGTTTGTTTAAGGGTGGGAAGGTAGTGTGAGGATATAGGATATAGGAATGGGAAGATCACCTGTCATTTTATTCCTTTTTTATTTTTATTTTTTGAGTCATGTAACATATTATCTATTCAACAAATTCAAAAAGACCAAAAAAAAAAAAAAAACCACCCCAAACCCCATCTACCTAGATATGGGGGTTTCTAGGCTTTTTCCCAAGTTGCTAGGTGGAGAAAATTCTGTAGCAGCTGGCACCCCCTCCCTCACTTTCCCTCCTCAGGCCCTGCCAATATTTTCCTGAGGTCACAGGTCCCAGACTGTGGTGGCTGTCATCCCAACCCATACTTTATAAGCACGGACTATGAAATCAGACCAAGTGACTGTGTGAGCCTCAGGAAAACAGGATAATCCTGGTATCTGCCTCCAAGGGCTATAATGAGGCTCAAATGAGAAAAGGCATAGGAAATGCTTAGCATAGATTCTGAGACGTGATAAATGTCATTGTATAAATGTACCAGACCCACTGTTCATATTTTTTGCCAATATATTTATTAGGTTGTTGTCCTTTGCCTTATTGATTTATAGGAGCAATTTATAGATTCAGAAGACAGAGATACTGCAAATTGGCAGAGCACTGAAGGACAACTGGGCCATGATAAATGGCAGCTTGTGAGAACCATCATTTCTATGATTATGTCTCCTCTGGGCCATGCATGCTAGTATCTGCCGGCTTCCCACATTAGAGGCCCCAGGGTTCATCTGGACAGGCCCAAGGAACGGTGTCTTTATTCATTGGCTCTATGTCACTGTGTCTCTTTGCCAGCGTCCCCTGGGTTGCCAGGGACTGTCATTCTCCACTTCAGCTCTCAGAACAACAACATCCCTTTCCACTCTAGACCAGACTCATTCTTTCTGTCTTCCCCAGATGTCCCCAGGTTTGTGGAGCACATGTGTGGTGCCAGCTCCGGTAAGGAACGAATTCACTAATGGATAAGTATAAGGCCTAACCTGGGAATCCCTAAGTCTTCATCCAGGGGCTCCCAGGAGAGACAGACTCCAGATGGGCAGGCCCAACGGGATACAGCAAGGGATCAGGGCCCAGAATACACACCACTGGAGCCCCTCACCCTGATCTGTGGATCCCTGGTGCTTGTTTGCCATAGAGCTGAGAAAAAATGTGGCTCCCCTGGGCCCATATCCATTCATCTTCTCCAGGGAATTAGTCCGCCCTTCAATTCTGGAGGTTCCAGAAATGTTCCTCAGAACATCTGGAATATATATTTCCTTTAACTGGTGATTGCCAAGGCCAACCCTGTTGGTTTTCTATTTGTTCTGCTCAGCCACGGGAGCTGGGGCTGGTCCTGAGGCTGGGGGATGCCCGTGGCCCTCAAAGTCCTCTCTCTGTTCATGACACAGGATGGGAGCCCTGACCTGGACCTGCTCTTCAAGGACAGGAGTCTGGATGAGGCCTCTGAGAGTTAAAGATTGAGTCTGCAAAGCCCCCAGGCTCCTCCCCAGGAAGCTCCCAATTACTGTGCAACTTGTCCAGTCCCAGAGTTTGGTGCAGTGGAAAGATCAAGTCAAACAGACCCAAGATCAAATTCTCAACTCTCTTGCTTAATAGCTGTGTGATCTTGGACAAATAACATGACCTCTCTGAGCCTTCCTCATCTATAAAAGTAAAAATATTTTTGTATTTATACCTATCACTTCAGCGTGTATTAAAGGTATTTGAGAAACCCTACAGACAAAGGAATTTGAAAGCTTTTAATAGAGGGAAAAGGATATGGAGAAAAGGGGATAAAAACTTAAGATAGGGGTGCCTGGGTGGCTCAGTTGGTTGAGTGTCTGACTCTTGATTTAGTCTCAGGTCATGATCCCAGGCTTGTGGGATGGAGCCCTATGTCAGGCTCTGCACTGAACATAAAGCCAGCCTGCTTGAGATTCTCTCTCTCTCCCCCTTCCAACCCCACTCCTCTCCCCTACTTGCGAAGTCTCTCTCAAAAAAAAAAAAAAAAAAAAAAACTAAGATAAAGCCAGAGCTGCAGTTAGTTTGTGAAATGCACCCCCATGAAATCCTGTTGCAAGAGGTATGCTTCAGCAAATTCATCTCTGAGCTTCCTGACAGCCCAAATAAAGAAGGAAATTCAATGAGACACAAAATCCAAAGTGTCCATTAGATTAAAAATAGACCCACCACTCAGAAGCAACCAGCTTTTCTGTGCCCTGAAGTCAAAGGAAATCTCTCTCCTGGACCCTCCTAAAAGGGCAAGTTGGGAAGGGGGGAATGTGTGCACAATGATGGGGATACTATCTTCCAGGGCTTTTGTGTGTTTGAAATAAAATTAAATGCCTGGCGGTAACCCTTAGAGTGGCCAGCACATGGTAGGTGCTTAATATGTGCTCACTTCCTTCCTTCCTCCTAGTCAGTCCTCTCTTTTCTCCCAGGTAAGGAGTTATCTGTGAGATCTTCCATGCATGCAGCAGTCAGCTATTCAATCATTCATCACACACTAATTGAACACCTACTATGTGCCAAGCTCTGGGTTAGGCAAATGTGGGAATTGCTCTAAACCTAGCTAGTATCTTCCCTGCTGTCCCCAGATTCTTGGTTTCAGAAGCTCTCTGCCTTCTCCTGCCACCCACCCTTTTGGGTCTTAGGGCTCTGCCTCCTCCCAAGCACGCCTATAAACCCCAGGGAACCCTGCTCTTGTGGCTTACCCCTCATTCCCCACATAGCTTCAGGCTGCTCCCTCCTACCACCACATTCATGGAGCTCAGCCACGTGCAAAAGCACAATTAATATTCCACTCAGTCTCCCCCAGCCCTGCTGCCTATTGGAAGAAGATGGAAACCAGATTTGCGGCCGCACGCGCTGGCATGGATGTGCACAGAGGGGTGGGCCCACTCCTAGGTGTGAGCTGGCGCTTTCTCCCCAGAGACTTGCACAAGGGCACAAACGGCAGAAGCCCCACATGTGGGTCCACACCTCCACGCACAGGATCGTCCACTTGAGCAGGGTGTACATGCATGGTCACACCTCTGCAGGCTGGACACTCAGCTCCTGGCCAATCGATGCCCAGAGAACGCATAAGCTCCTCACACACAAAGCCCACATTTGCTTTCTGGACAGAGGGAGACAGAATCCTGGCAGTTCAGAGCTGATAGGTTGGGAATTTGAGAGACCATCCTGTCCAAAACCCTCATTTTACAGAAAAGAATCTGAAGCCCTGGCTTAACCTTGACTGTTATCAGTCCCCACTAAACTGAACACTGCCTGGGTGCATTTTAGCAAAGATTTGGATTTAAATGCCTGATGCTGCCTCTGTACCTCCTGGTGATGAGCCATTTCAGCCTTGTCAGCCTTGGAGGCTGGGGAAACTGAGGCATGGGAGCAGGCAGGGGGTGAACTTAGCAAGTGCAATAGATAATGGGTAGGGTTCAGTCTTTGCCTTTCCATACCCCTGTCCTTCCTTTCATCCATAGTTCCAGCTCTGCCAGGCCTCAGTGGGGCAGGATTTGCGGGGGAGTGTCCCCAACAACATGAGGGCTCATTGAGGCAAGAGGAAAGCCTGGCTTTGTTGACTTTTCTCCCCTGACTTCAGACTTAGAAAGCAAAGGGGCTGGAGGTTATATGCCTGAGTGTATGTCTCTGGGGTTGGAGCCAGTGGCCTGGGTTAGAGAGGCATCCAGAAGCAGAGTTGGTGCAGGTGACTCGAGGTAGAAGAAAGAAGGGTGAGTTCAGAGCAGGACTGAGCAAAGCAGGAAGCGGGTGGAGCTGTTCCCCAGGCGGCAGGCAGACAGAGGGCCAAGGGGCGGGCCTGCCTCCAGTCCAAAGATGGGACGGTAGAACAGAAATTCAGGGAAAGCAAAGCTAAAATAATTACCAGGAAAAGGAGTGGGAAGGGAGGCAAGTGTTTTCTTAGTCCTTAAGGAACTTCAGTCTTCAGAGAATTTGGAGAGAGAAAAAATCTATCTTCAAGGTCCTTCTCCAAGGCAGGGTGGCTGGTGATTCACCAGCTGCTGTGGAAGGTCCTGGAAGGCCCTCCCCTCGGCTCCTGCCTCTCCCAAGTGAGCAAAGCCAGTTCATCTGGGGTGAGTGGAAAGGGCCCTGGGTAAGAAGACTGGAGGCCCAGATTTCAGCCCTGTCTCTGCCCCACTGAAGCTGGTGACCTAAGGCAAGCGTCCTATGGCCCTAGGCCTTTTTTCCCTGTAAAACAAAGGAGTGGTAAGTCATAAGCTCTCTGAGCCTCAGTCTTCTCATCTGAGGGTTGGTGATGATAGTAAATCATGTTTCACTGAATATGAGAATCTGTGTCATCAGTTGTATGATGCACCGCTACTTTATGGACATTGAGAAGGAAAAAACAACTATAACACGCCATTGATTACAAGACACACTCTGATTTCAGTGATGTTAAAACATGCATCTTAGAAGCAATGAATATGATACTTATTTCACAAGCTTTTTCCAAGAATTAAATGCGATAATATAAGTAAAGTATTTAGTGCCTGGCACAAAGCAAGTACTCAATAAATGTCAGGTATTTTTATGGTTCAGGGAGGAACAGGTAAGAACCACAGGCCAAGGGGATGGGGAAGAGTGAGAGCCTGGGTCTGAAGCCCACCCCCACCCCCCTGGCAGGGTGCCACCCCAGGGACACTAGCCCCAGCAGGGGGCACAGGGAGAGCAGCCACGAAGTCCATTTTAGGGAACCACAAGAGAACAAAGGGCCCCATCTGTGCCCCGGAAGTCAGCTTAATCTCCAGGATGAATACCTTTTCATTTCTCAGAAGTTCCTGTTAGAGTATGCCAAAGTGTTTTTCCCTTTACAATCCAGGCAAACAAGGCAGGTTTACTTTGGGTGACCTTCTCACCACCACCCAGGGCCTGCCTGCTGAGTGTAAATAGCCAGCCATGCACCCTTCTGGAGGATCCGGGCAGGAGCCTGAAAAGTCTGAGTGCCAGGGTTCCTAAGGACGCAGGTCCTTTACCCCTTCCCAGTCCACCCTCTGACAACACCTGTCTCCGTATAGGCACATTTGGAAGGTCCTTGGAGAGGACAGGACCCTATGGGTCATTACATGTCTCCTATTTTATAGATGTGAAAACTGAGACCCAGAGAAAGACAGTGACCCTCCAGGAGATTCAAAATGTGACAGTCCCCATCCAAGATACACCCCCCCCCCCCACACACACACACACACACCATCCCTGCTCACAGCTCAGCCTGACAAGGAGCCCCTCTCTCCACCTGACCTTCCGTGTCTGGGACAGGCAGGAAGCTTATCTCTGTCCTTTCTCTCCTGTGCGTCACTGCCTGGGTTGGGATATATTTATTCATTTCACTTCACATCTGAAGCAGCTGCTGAAGAGCAACAACCAGATGTTCCCGAACCCATAATAGAAGGGGCTACAGCCTGTCCTTTTCTTGACCTGGATTGGGGTGTTTACAGAACCAATCTCAGCCTCCTTCCCCTGACCCTTCAGATGCACAGAAGGGGCCTGAGAGGGGCTGGGTTGTGGCACCAGGTCCAGGGATTGGCAGGGAGGGAGCAGACCCTCCCTGTTGGCTTAGAACCCAACTTTAGACCCAGTAGACTGTCTAATTTCCTCTCCCAGAAAATCAGTAAAAGAGAATAGAGAAGGGATGCACTGCTTACAGAAGGCTTCAGGTGGGCCTTCTAATCTGAACCGGCACAATTCTTTTCGGTGCTGGAATAGCACAGAATCTCGAGCCTCAGTGTGGTAGCACATAGCAGGCTTGTGTAGGGCATGGGGTTTCACATTCACCTTCTCACTCCCGTGTCAATGCCTGTTCCTCCCAGTCTTTCCTTCTACTTGCTCTTCTCTCTGTCTGGAATGCTTTTCCTTCCATCTTACCCCATTTTACCTCTCAGTTCAGGCTTCTGTTCTCAGCTCACACATCGCCTCTTCGGAGAGGACTTCCTTCCCCCCTTAATTGTATCGTACTACTTTATTTCCTTCGTGGTCCTCCCATTATCTGAAATCAGCTTCTTAAATTTCTTCTACCCATTCTTTCCTCCTTCACTCCAGAAAAGTTCTTAATCACTGCTGTATCTCCAGTGCCTGGTCTAGGGAAGGTTCATATGTGCTCAATAATATCTGCAGAATGTGTGGCCAAATCCCCTGCCATTCCCTCCATCCCAGAAAAAAAAAAAAAATTGGTCATGTTCCTACTACAAGACAGGCTCTGCACTGCGCATTCCCTCTCTCTCTCTCTCCCCTTCCCCCCTCCCCAGGATTTCTCCTGGGAGATTCTGCCTCTCAGACCCCACAGCGCCGGAACCAGAATGTCTCCCCAGGATTATTTTCAATGGTTTCCTGGGGTGTTCACCTGGGTAAGAATCAGGAAAGAGAGGACACTCTAATCCTATTTATCTAAAACTATATAATCTTCCCCAATCACTTAAATGGTGCCTCTGTCTCTAATTACAGAGCTGGCTGGGAGGAACACAGGCACAATTTCCAGCCAACCTCAGGCAGAGGGACACTTTTGTTCCTCCTGGGGGCTGCAGGAACTCCAGGTTAGGAACCAGGACCCCAGGCACCTGCTCACCCACCACAGACTGGCATGATGACCCAGCCAGAGACTGCATCCCGCCCCCTCTCAAAAAGGGATCAGCCACATTCTCCGTGTCGGAATGTTCCCCAGTTGGCCAGATGCGATGCATTTGGGAAGCACACCCATGGTCTCAGCACCCTAATTCTACCTGTCACTGTTTTGAGAGTCAACCGATTGCTTTTTGGCCCACTGGGTCTGCTCTGAGTTGCATTGCTGGGTGAACCAGTCCCTAAAGCATGGGCTGTACTCTCAGTTTTTCAGGAGCAAGCTCTCCAGGAGGCCTGGGAGCTAATAGTCATGTGACAGCCCGGAGGGTCAGAACCTTATTCTCCAGAACTATGTCAACTGGGTCATCAGATGGAGGGAACGCCATGTGCCTGCCTACCCGCCCCAGGCAAGCAAACAGCTTCTATCTCAGCCTCTGTGTGTGCACCCACCTTGGCACTGAGAGAACAATTTCGGTGACATTCTGGCTTAACTGCAGTGACATCTCTGCCTCTTTAGGGCCTTTTGGTTCCTGAGCTAATTAAAAGCCCCAGACAGAGAGGACACACTTAATCCTATTAATGACTTGTGGGCAAGAACCAGTGTGCTCAGCCCTCTCAGGGAGCGGCTTTCTGAACCACCTCCATTTGTTCAGGTGCCTGGTGATTGTTTATCAGCCCTTTCAAGAGATTAAGCTGAGCAAGCCACTTAGGTAATGGATCCAGGGGACCTGGGGATGTTTGGTGATCATGGGGTTGTGCAGCCAGCCACACTTGGCAGGATCCATGCCACTGTTCTTCAACTTCTTTCTGTCCTGAGCCATTAAAGAGATGATTGAACAGAAAAAGGGTCCTCACCTCATTCTGCTGTTCACTGGGTCCTTTCACACACAGAAAAGCTGGGTACAGTCCTTGCCCTGAGGGATCTCAGAGTCCAATGGGGTCATAGACTTGTGAGCAATGACAGTAACACCTTAGACTCACCACACAGGAGGTAAGCACACTGTGTCCCTTGAGTATATAGGATACCACCTGCTCCAGCCTGCAGGCCAGGGAAGTCTTCCTGGAGGAGGAGATATGTGAAAATCTCCCCATCCAGAGACCTGCTGAGGGGCCCATAGATGGAACTCCCTGACTGAATTTCTAGCATAAGGGCTGGAAGAATGGCAGTCACTCAGCTCCCTCATGAACTTGAGAGTGGCTGGCAAAGCCTTAACGAGATGCTGAGGTTTCAGGAGCAGTTATTGGCTCCAGGCTAATTTTGCTTCCAGACCCTAGAGATCAGACACATTGGCAAAACATTAACTTGAAGATGTCTCTTTAAAAGAGGAGGGACCATTCCCCAGGCCTCTCCCTCTTCTCATTAATATGAAATTTATCGTGAATATTGATGTGGGGGCGTGGCGCTTCGGCCAGCTGGGCTAACCAGCCAGGGGTTCCCGGTTTCACTGAGAGGAAAGTGACAGAAGCCGTGCAGAGGGAGGCGCAGAGAGAGAGCGGAGCGCGGGGCAGCCACCCAGTCTCGGGGGAGCGCTCAGCTCCCCCACCCCCGGCTCCCACCCTGTCCGGGGGGCTTCTCAGGCCCTCAGCCCCACTCCCAGGCTCCCCATGGAAGCCAGCTGTGCCCCAGGAGGAGCTGGAGGAGGAGGAGTCGGCTAAATGCTCGCGGTGCGCCCGGGGCCCCAGAGCCCAGCCAGCTCCGCGCCTCTGCCCTAAGGCCCCCGCGCCCCCAGCGCCCCCCGCGCCCCCTACCCGGGGCTGCGCCGCCTGCGCCCGCCCCTCCCCGGGGCTTCGCCCCGGACCTGCCCCCGCCCGCTAGCCACTGCTCAGGCAGGAGCTCTGGGCCGGGTGCGCCGCCGCCCTGGAGTAAGGGAAGAGCAGGCGAAGAGGGTCTCCGGAGCCGGCCGCGATGGACGCCGTCTTGGAGCCCTTCCCGGCCGACAGGCTGTTCCCCGGATCCAGCTTCCTGGACCTGGGGGATCTGAACGAGTCGGATTTCCTCAACAATGCGGTAAGATGAAGGGTCTGCGTCCCCCTTCCACCACTCCGCACCCCTCTTCGCAGCGCGCCTGGGCCCCCCGGAAGGACGGGACTACACATCACTGGGCAGAAGCGGGGGAGGGGGTTCGGTGCAGGGTCCCAGAAGGACACGTGTATAGAGCTCTGAGATTTGGAGACTAGATACCTCGACACCTCCCTAGTCCCTGAACCTGGACCGGAGCCTCTGAGCTTGCGCCAGTGCACACCCCTCCTGGGGGCTCTGTCCGCGGGTACGTTGACCTCCGCCTTTTGGGGGAAGGGGACGTCGAGGCGTCGGGGCCAGCAGATCCTCGGATATGAGCCCGAAAGACACCAGTCCTGCCCCCCCGCCCACGTCTTCTAGCAGTCCTCTACCCACCCCCGGGTTCCGGGACCAGATTGGGTGCAAAGTGGCGGCGCCCCTTCCTGCGCCCCCTTTAGGACCTCGGTGGCTCCGCGGTTGGTTCTCCGCTGGGGGGCGCACGGGGAAGTGTTCGGAAGGCCTAGGACCCGACGCGCCTTGGGGGGCCAGAGCCCTACCAGGGTTGTGAGCCAGACCTGGAAACTTAGGGGTGCTGCTGCGGCAGCCCCAGAGAGTCAGCCTGAGATTCCCCAGAGAGGGAACTAACGCTCAGATGATCAGAGCAGCACAGGGTGATAGTTCAGGAAGAGGGAGATCTTTCCCCCCATCTCTGTGTCTCTAGGTCTGTTTCCCTGTCCCTCTTGTCTCCTTGACTTTCTCTCTCTCCCTGTGTCTTCATGACTGTCTCTGTCTCTGAGCTTGTCCTTCTCCTCTCTCTCTTCCCCTCCCTCCCTAAGGAAACGTGGCTTCTCTCTCTTCTTCCCTCCCTTCCTCCTCCTCTCAGGCTCGGCCCTAAAGCCCTGCTGAGGGGAGGGGCATGGGCTCCGCAACCCAAGAAAATATTGGGTTCAGAAGGGCCTGCTGGGTTGAATCTGGTGGGTCCCCCCGCTCCATGCAGTGAAAAGTCAATCCTACTCTCCCCCCTACCCCGCCTTGCTCTCTCTCTCTCTCCCTCTACACACACATACACATACATACACACACACACACACACACACACACACACACACACACACGCCATCTAAGGGGTGCTGGCTGGCCTCTACCTCCTGGGACTAAGATGAACTTGGCCAGACAAGAGCCAAATGCATAGAGACTTCAAGGGTTGTACATCTTGGACTTCCGTCTAAATTGTCCCAATTTGCTAGACTGACGGTGGGGAAACAAGCCAAGGGACAGGAACCTGAGTCAGGGAGGCGTGGGGTGTGAGGTCTCCCAGCCCTCCATTAAGGAGATCTGGGTCACCCTGTTCTCTGAGGACGGCCCCCGGTCCCAGTCAAAGGGAGCACACTTCTGCACACAGGCCAAGTGGAGGAGGGGAGAGGACTTGTAGTGGGAAGACCTGGGTTCTAGTCCTGCCTCTGCTTCTGCCTCCCCCTGTGAGCCTGGGCCATGCCACCAGCTTTCCTTCCTGCACCTCTGCTTCTTCATCTATAAAATGGGGAGAGGTTGGATCAAGTCTTGCTAAGGACAGTCTGGCACAGATCCTAGGAGTAAAATGGCAGGGACTTAGGGTTCCATACCCCCTTCCTGAAGTTGGTAACAGATACTGGTCAGAGGGAGAGGGGTTTGTTGGGGTTTGTACCCTTGCAGCCAGAGGGGAGTGGTAGAGCCCCCACCACCACTACCACCATGAGGTGCCCTCAGCAGCTCTGAGTAGGGCTTTCTTCTGAATGAACTCTGCCGCCTACAGCCTCTTCCTGCTGCTCCATTCAGCCTTGTGTCCCCAGCTGCTCATCTGGGCCTTGGTCCAGCGCAGGAAAGGAGGCAGGATCAGACAGTGGTATCCAGCCCTGGAACTGGGGAGGGAAAGCCCTGCTGGGGAAACTCCTGACCTTGAACCTAGGCAAGGCCAGGCCAGGCAGGGAGAAAGGAAAGGATTTCTAAGAGGAGAGACCAAGAACTCCTGGGCTGGGAATCAGGAGATTTGGTTCTATAGCTGTCCTGCCACCAGCCAGGTGGGCGGTTCAGGCAAGTGACTTTTCTTCCTCTGGGCCTCCCTCATCTTAAAAATGGAGATACAGATCCTTCCCCATAGTGTTATTATAGAGATTTAGTGGGAAAATTAATTAACAATTAATGTAGGAATGTGCCTGGCAGGTAAGTTTCTATAGTTAACTTATTCCAGAAACTAGATGGGGTTGTGGTAAGACCCACTCATCCAGGAGTTGCTGTGTGACCTTGAGCAAGTCATTTTCCTTCTCTGGTACCTCCACTTAGATGTCTAAGATCCCTTACAGTTGGGACCATGTACCAACCCTACCCCCCAACGCCTTCTTCCTTCTGCATGAGGATAGGAAAATGTTTCCAAGGTACGGATGGGAAGGGATGGAGTCTGTGTGCTTCTCAGTCTGGAAGATGGAGAATAGGGTATTCATTATCCTTCTTAAAAATCAGATAAAAGCCGTAGAGTCATGTGGGAAATGTGTGTGCTCTGTTGCTCCGTGCAAAAAGAATAAAAAATTATGCTCACCCTGAACACAACTCTGTCAGAAATACACATTTGCTTGGACAGAGACAGAATGAATATGCAGTTCAAGTCCAGTGTGCTTGAAGGTGGTCAGGGGTACTTTATTTTTCCCTTTATGCTGTTCCCAGCTTATCCATGTGATTCTCAGAGACACCCCTCCAAAGGGGCTGCCTTTCCTACCAGATGTGGGGGAGGGGGGCTTCTCCTCCCTCTACCTCTCTCACAGTTCCTGATGTGGCCACTGGAGAGCCCTCATCCCCTGTATCCTATATCCTTCACCCCCTGGGCAGGTATGAGGGAGGGTCTGGTGCTCAGAAAGCTGAGATAAAGGGCCAGAGAGAGAACAAGTTGTGTCTCCAGATAGAGACACTAGGGCTGTGTGCATCTTGCCTTCTTCTTCTGGCTAAGGAAAAGGGATGACTCTGGTTTCTCTAGAGGGAAATGGCTCTGGATCCCAGAGATGCCCCAACTGGGAGGGTGTGGGGAGGAGGAAGAGATGGAGGAGTGCTGTTGTCTCAGAGGGGAGCAGCAGGAAGCTGCAAGGATGTTTGCTCAGTACATTCATTTACCTCCCAGGCCAGGTGTCGGAATGACTGGGACCCAGGCACCAGCCCAGGGGAAGGGGGGTGCGGGGGCTAAGCCAGGCCCATAGCCTGGCTTCTCCTGAGCTAAATAGAGAAACAGAGAACCACTACAACCACCACCCCAGCCTTGGGGGATTAGGGAGATTAGAGAAGTATGTGCATTTGGGTGTTCCTATGTCTGTGTGTGGGCCTTTAACAGCCCCTAAAAGGGGAGGTGTGTGTGTGTGTGTGTGTGTGTGTGTGTGTGTGTGTGTGTGTGTGTGTGTGTGTTTCTCTTTAAATTCTCACCAACAGGAAAGAGGACCTAAGGGCCAAGGCACTCTGGTCTCAGAGTAGAATACCCTAGAAAAAGGACTAATGGAGGAGCCAAAATCTTAGGGCTCTAACCCAGGAAGGGAGATCTCCCCACCTAGTCCTCTCCCAAAACACTGAGTTTGTTTGGGGTAAGGGTCTTTTGTTTTGTGTTTGTGTCCCCCACTGAGATACAAGCTCCTTGAGGGCAGGGGTTTATCTGTTTTGTTCACTGCAATATCCCCAGTGCCCAGTACAGTGCTTGGCACAAAGGAGGCCTCAGTCAACCATGGCTAAATAAAGGAAAAGGGACCCAGGCCAGACCTCACATGTTTTAAGGAGGAGGAAAAAGGGTGCTTAAGCTCACCTACTCCCAGCTATCAGGATCCTGCAGCCCATATACTGTCTCTGAAATTCAGAAGGGATTTCCACAATTTCCAATGAGTTATCATTGCCTTAAGCCATCCCCATCCTATGGCATGGACCCCCGCAGCCCCCAGACTAGGATAGTCTATAATGATTTGACCTGCAGCAAATCTGAACTTGTGGCCTAGGCCTTGCCCTTGAACCCTGGCTCTGGGGCTTCCATCTTTCCCAGTTTTCTCTTGTTCAGGTTGCTCTGGGACTCCTAGATCCACACTTAGCTTAAAACTAAGTCTCTTCTAGTCCTGCTGCAGGGCCTTTGCATATGCTGTTCCTGACATCTAGAATGCTTTCCCTCCAGTTCTCTCCATCTCATCTTCCTCAATACAAATGTCACCTCTTTAGAGCAGCCTCCTGACCACTTCAGGTGGGACCTCCTATTTTCTACTTCAGTCCTTTGATTTCTTTACAGCCTTCATTCCAGTGTGCAGACATCCATTTCCTCCATTAAGAAAGCAAGCTTGCAAGTTCCATGAGAACAGAGACCCTGTCAGTTCTGTTCATTTCCATAAACCTAACCTGGTGCCGTGACAAAATAGGGGCTTAATGTAGAAAATTCCATCATAAGGCAACGAGCCAAGTCCAAACTTTAAATTGTGTAAAATGTGGAGTTATGTGACTTCAGGATCAATGAAAAAGCAATCATTTTCAGTGGGTCCATACTATTACAAAAAGCACAAAAGTAAAGATTGTAAAACCTTACTACATGCAGCAGACCAACCTGAGAAAGCTCCAGAGGAACATGAGACCGTCACTTCTTTATCCACCGCCCAGAGATAAGAGCTTCGCCCACCTTTATTTGAGATGGGCTCCCCACGCAGAACAGAGACAAGTTTTGCATTGTAGTGGACTTTGCTCCATTTCAAGGATTTACTTGAAATTTGTAGAGGAAATTACTTCAGACCAGGGCAGTCCCTATAAGGGAAGGAGAGAATGCTTTTTTGTTTTTTTGAAGCTTATTTACTTTGAGAGAGATTGAGAGAGAATGCACGAGCCAGGGGAGGAGCAGAGAGAGGAGAGAGAGAGAGAGAGAACCCCAAGCAGGCTCTGCCCTATCAGCGCAGAACCCGACTCGAGGCTCGATCTCATGAACCATGAGATCATGACCTGAGCCAATTGAGTCAGATGCTTAACCGACTGAGCCACCCAGGCGCCCCGGGAGAATTTTTTTTTAAAAAGACAGGCCTGAGTGTTCAAGAAATGTATTGATAATTCCAGAAGGGGCCCCAGGGTTCTCAGGGTCCTGGCCGGACCAGCCCTGAGGGTGATGGGGATACTGGATCCCACAAAAATTCTGCCTGTACCCCAATCTACTCTGAGGTCCCTCAGGCTTCCCTGGACCAGCTGGGACTTTGCTTGGTCCTTCTTCGATGCATACATCCAGTTCTTTAACAAGTGGGCACCGAAGGAGCCCTATGCTGGTCACTGTGCATGGTGACCTCCAGCCACTGACAGCCAAATGAGAGAGAGAGAGGGAATCACAGTGGCAGCACCACAGGGCGCCGTAATGGAGCTGAGCAGGGCGGGAGCCTGAGGAGTATCCAGCTGGGGTGGAGGTCACAGAAGGCTTCTCAGAGGAGGTGACCTGGCACACTCCCTCCATATTGGTTCCATCCCCATTGGCAAAGGAGTTTCTGGAAGGCACTGTCTCTGAGACTGGAAAGGAGGGGACCTCTCACCTCTGTCCTCAAGGCAGGGGTCCCATGGAATGGGTCAAATTGGGAAGAGAACCACCTCCTCTCCCTCTCATTCTCCGTCTCTCCCTCTCTCTTCCTCTCATTCTGGTTTGCACTTTGCTAGGGTGAGAACAGTTTGGGCTCTCAGATATCAGAGGGGCCCCGCCTTCATTTGCACCCACCGCCATCCTCAGAGCACCATGGATGCCTAGAGCATTAGGGGCAGAGACAGCAGGGTGCCTGGCCTGTGAGAGGAGAGGCCCCACATCCCATCCCATGCCCTGTCCTCGTACTCACTCTGGGATGCTGCTCCCCAGCCCACCTGGGAACTTGGACCTTTGCTCTCTGTAACTCCTGGGGCTCCCCAAGAGGGTCTATTTATGTCTGGCCTGGCCTGGCTGCTGTGCCAGGAGAGAAGAGGTGAAGGACACACCCATCTTGTGTCTCCCCCTCCCCATACCATGTGCCTCCTGCAAGTCCTGGTACAGAGTCCCTCCCGGAGCATCCCTCTCTGGGACCTGGCTTGCCCCTGAACCTCCCTCAAGAAACCAGCTCCAGATGCTGAAGAACAAGCTGTTCTTCTGGAAGTCTCTGCGCTCCAGGGGGCAGGATGGAGGAGGAAGATTTGGGTGGAGTTAAGTCAAGACCATGAGCATTGCTCTGGCTGGAACACTATGTAACCCCCCCGAGCAGACTAGAAGTCAGAATAAGTGGCAGGGACCCTTGACCGGGATAAGGGAGAAGGTAAGGATGGCGGGGGGGGGGGGGGGGGGTCTGGTTCTGGAAAAGCTGGGAGGGGTAAGAAATGGCCCAGAACTCTGACTGTTGGAGACAATATGTCAAAGGGATTGATTTCCTTGGAGTGTCAGAGGTCCTGATCCCCATGACCTGGACATAGCATATCATCACCAAGGCCAGCTTGACAGCCGGGGCAATAGTAGGCTTCCCTGCTGCCGGGTTCAGTGTGCCTCCTCTCCCAACTCTCCCAGGACACAGCCCTGCTGTAGCTTCCTTGCCCCTTGGCTCTTGGCCCAGGAGCCATTTCACCCATCCCAGAGAGGCTGACACATCTGGGCTGGGCTGTGTGGTCCAACATAACAGCTGGACGGCAGCAGCTGTCCCCCCTTTCCCCTTCCAAAAGAAAAACAAAAATGAAAGCAGCAAAGGAATAAGGCAGGCTCTTCGGGCCCTCACGGAGAGCCAGGAGGCAGTTTTACAGCGGTGATTGAGGGGGGCCTGCTTCCAAGGCAGGCAGGCCCGAGCCTTTGCCCATGTGTGTGTCCCTCTGCCCCGACTGTCCTCACCTCTCCTCACCCTGTTTCCCTAACTCCCCGTGTGACCTTGGGCAAATCACTTCCCCTCTCTGGGCCTTGGCTTCCTCACTGCTGAACTAGACTGAGAATTCTTTGAGAGCAGAGAATGACAGACGATCATTTTTGTCTGTTGGCTAGTTATAGCTATAGTGACCGAGTGCTGAGGAAATGCTTATTTATTGGATGGATGGATGGAAGGAAGGAAGGAAGGAAGGAAGGAAGGAAGGAAGGAAGGACGGGAGAGAGGGAGGGGTGATGAATGGATAGACAGGTAGATAAACAGACAGTGGAAGAAAGGACACTTCCACACATCTAGCTTGAATGGTATTTTTTCTTTTTTAATTTTTTTTTTTCAACATTTATTTTTGGGACAGAGAGAGACATAGCATGAACGGGGGAGGGGCAGAGAGAGAGGGAGACACAGAATCGGAAACAGGCTCCAGGCTCTGAGCTATCAGCCCAGAGCCCGACGTGGGGCTCGAACTCACGGACCGCGAGATCGTGACCTGGCTGAAGTCGGACGCTTAACCGACTGCGCCACCCAGGCGCCCCTTGAATGGTATTTTTAAAAGTGGATTTTATTTTTTATTCAGGTAGTGAATTTTAACCTAAATTCCACATCTACCTTTCACTTTACCATAATAGCCTCTTCTATCATGAAAGAATATATCACGCACGCATAACAATTATAAAATATAATAAAATGGATACGTGTGTACTCACTACCTCATTGAAGAAATAGACCCGGCCCTGAATATCTGGAACTCTCAAAGCTGCATGAGTTTGAGGGAGAGGGGTGCTGTAGACTGTGAAACCACTCCACTCTGGGAAGGTTCTGAACAGGGATGTCCTGAGACCCCGTGACTACTCCCAGATCCAACTTGTCCAGACAGCAAGTGCACAAGTCAGATAGCGATACCTCAACAAACACTGGGGAGCTGAGCCATATCTGAGGTGGGGTGTGATGGCCATTAATGGTCACCTTTAACTGCTCAGACCTGGGAGCAAATCCTGGCTCTCACCATTTGTCATCCCTGTGACAGATGCCTTAACTTCTCCCAGCTTGTTTTCCTCATCCATAAAGTATGACCATAGAACGTACGGTTCTTACAAGGATTCAATTAGATAAAGCCTCGCACAGTGCCTGGCACGTAGTAAATCCTCCATAAACTATAGTTGCTACTGCTGGTTTTATTCTGATTGTCAGTGTCATGGCCTGAAAGGAAGGCCCCCAGCATTGGACAGCCCTTGGAGGAATGGCCCACCTTCTCCATCCCTGTGATGAGCCCTGGTTGTAGGGATTTTATTTTCTTATCTGTCTGACCTCTTTGGAGCCGGAAGCCTCTTTTGGGTAAAGCGAAAAGATGCCAGGCCCCTTCTCAGGGCTCTTTCTGGGCTTCAGGAGAGAGATGGCCAGGGATGAGCTACATCAGGGCCCCAGGGGAGGACCCGGTGCATGGAGTTTGGGGCTGTATATTGTACCTGGTCCTGTATTAGGTGTTGGGATGGGGCAGCAGAAAATCAGCCATTCCTTCAACAACCAGTGTTTTCATGTGTGCTTAAGAGCACAAGCTCTGTAGTCAAGTCTTGGCTTCAAATCCTGATTCAGCCTTTTGCTAAATGAATGAACCTGGAGAAGCTACTTAACTCCTCCGTGCCTCAATTTCCTCAACTTTTAAATGGCGGTACTAACTTACCTTCTGAAAAATAAAATGATATACCACATGGAAGGAGTTAGAACAGGGCCTAGGACATAAATATTAGCTATTATTATTATTATTAGGCACACTATATCCCAGGCCCTGTGTGACGCCCAGCAGAGGGTTCAAAGATGAACTCTATCCTGGATCCTACCCTCAAGGAGGTGAAAGTTTAGAAGGAGAGATGGGTCCCACTGTGCCTACTTAGAGTTCAAGACATGATATTAACCAGTGACCCAACAGTCTATGAGTGCTATGGTGGTTCAACAGTTGGTACAGGTAGGCAGTCAAGGAAGGCTTCCTAGCGGAAGTGACATTTTAATTGGGCCTTAAGGATGACAGTAGTTGGAATGAGGAGAGATAAAGGGCAAAGGCATTCCAGACACAAGGATTGGCATAAGCAAGGGCCCTATGGCAATGGAGTTCACAGCAGTTTCGAGGAGCTAGGAGTGCTCATCCAACTAGGATGGAGGGAAGAGAAAGATGAGGGGCTCCGTCTATAGTGGTAAGTTGAGACTCATTTATAACAGACCTTGAATACCATTCTTAGGAGCTGGGAGTTTTTTCAGCAGGTGGGAGATATTTCTGAGCTGGACACAATGGTGGTCCCAGCAACTCTGAACTGTCTCAGTGCTAGGAGGTCTAGGGTCCACTAGGAATGAGCTGTCAGCCTGTCTGGATGATAAGGGGCCCTCCCCAAAGGGAGAAAGAATTGTGAGCCCTCCCTGAGTCTGGGGCAGCCTGAAGCAGCAGCTGACCCCAGGTCCCTTCTCTCCTCTGACTTCCATCCCGCGACCCGATGTGACTTGCACACTGGGCTAGGAGTACCAGTTCCCATCAGGCTCTATCATCCCCAGCCCTCAGGGCCAGGCCCAAGGCAACTCCACCCTTGCAGAGGAACAGGCTTCTCTCTTTGGAGCTGAGAGCTCCAGTCTGTGAACCCTTCCTCCTGGCCCAAACCCCAGGGCCCTAATGGGGTTCCCCCACCCCTCATATAGCTCAAGACCCTCCACTCTCAGGCAAGGCATGTCCCTGTTGCGCCCAGGGGTCTCGAAGGATCCGAGCCCTCCTTCTGAGGCCAGCCTAGCCTGGCATCTCACCTCCTTGGCCCTCCCAGCCATCAACTGGGACAAGATGCCCAGAGCCCTTTTCATCATCCTCCCAGAGAGGAGGCCCAGCCCTGCCCTCTGCTGCCCCAAGGCCTTCACCCCTTCCTCTCCCAGAGCTGCAAATCAGTTCCACATTCGGGATCTGGCATGCACTATCTGCTCAGAACTTTCCCCTCCCAGTTAGCTCAGGCTCCCATCTCCCCCCACCCCACATGGTCAGCCCATGGGGTCTGCAGAAGGGGAAGGACTCCTGCCTTCCGTGACCCCTTTAGAGGGCTGAGAGGGAGCTAGACTATGGCAAGGTACCAGAGGGACTATGGACAGGAGGCCCTCTCAGGGAGAGATGAAAGAGAAAGGGTAGAGGGGGGTGGGGCAGAGGCAGAGCTTGAGCGAGCATAGGAGGGGATGAAGGGTTGGGGGTGGTGAGGGAAGGAGCGAGGTAGTTCCCAGCTCAGCACATTCCTGAGACATCTGGACGCTCTGGAAGAGCCCCAGCTGGCCCGCAAGGCTGTGGCTCCAGCTTCTCTGCTCTGTGATGTCAGGACCCAGCAGTCCCCCCCTCCTCTCAGAGTCCCACTGGCCTGAGGTCCACCTTGGGGCTGAGTGCTGGGGTCTCTTCCCCAGACCCCTCACTCTCAGTGAGCAAGGACGAGGCCCCTGAGGCACTGGAGGAAACCCCTAGCCTGGAGGAGGGCCTGGGCATGGCGGGTGGAGGCCAACACGGAAGACCTAGGGGTTTGCCCAAGCAACTGACTCAAGGAGATTCCTCTTTGGAGTTGATGCCAGCCCCTCCCTTCTCCTTGCAAGGGAGATAGAGACAGAGGAGAGACTCTGAAAATGGCTGCTTACCTCAAGCTGTGCGATCCCCAGCCGGTCTGCTCCTTCCCTGGCTCTCAGTTTTTCTCTCTGTAATAATAACAGCTACACTTCAGTGAGACCCTTCTCTGTGTCCTGCATTGTATCAAGCACTTTACAAATATCATCTCATGTAATCCTCACGGCAACCTAGTAGTTAGATAGAAGTACCCCTATTTTACAGCTGAGACTGAGGCTCAGAGAGGTTAAGTAACTTGCCCAAGGCTACGCAGTAGGTAGCAAAACCGAGATTAGAACCAGATCTGTCTGCCTCCCTTGCTCTTAATCATTGAACTACACTGTCTCTGTAAATAAGAGGGGGCGGACCTAATGATGCCAGAATTCTTTTCAGCTCGAAAATTGTAATGATTTTTTTTTTTTGGCTATCGTGGGGCTCTTCAAGAAGGGCAGGGGCAGGCATTAGTCACACACTGGGTGGGGGAAGGAGAACAGAGGCAATTGGCTTTGAAGCATCTGATGGCTCAGGAGTCCTTGGAGGTCCCCTCCCTCAGAGTCCCAGAGAAGTCCAAACCCCAGAGGCTGGAGCCACAGCCTGATCTCCAGCCGAACCCAGGGGTCCCACACCTTCCCTGAAGGATTGGAGTAAATAAGGAGAGAGAGAATGCAGCTTCTTCCAAAAATAAAACCTGAGGACAACTCAGACAGGCCAGGACAGCTGAGGAAGCCAGAGGCCGAATGCTGAGTGCACTGGAGAGAGGGAAGAGGCCAAGGGAACTCCAGCCAGAGCCGGGTGGCAGGCTCCAGCTGAGGAGGGCCTTCCAGCTGGCCAGGGGCCGGGAGAACAGCTTGGCCAGGTGGCCACTAGGCTTTGTTGACACTCTTGGGCCTAACCAAACCGTGGGGCAGCTCCTCCAGCACTAAGCAGGGGACTGTGGTCCCCAGGTACCTGGTCTGTCTGGGGCTTAAGAACAAAAAGGCCTTGGGAAAAAATAACCTGGAAAATGGGTACAATAGGCCCCACTAGGGAGGAGCCGAGGGAAGGAGTCCAGGAGCATGGAAACTCTGCCTGGAGCACTGAAGCGGAATTCAGGGCAGTCATTCCTGGAGGCTCAGCTACAGAAAAAGGGCCTCAGTCCATTAACTCACTGGCACATTCCTTCATTCACCCACTCATTCAGTCCATCGGTCAGTCACTCAGCAAACGCCTGAGCACCTACCATGTGCTGGGACCAATGCTAGGCTTTGGAGATACACATGAGAATTGGACACAGCAAGACACAGAAGCAGTATGGCTGGATCATTTCAAGCTATACTAAGGCACTTGGAAACTATCCTAAGGGCAGTACGGAGTCATTGACGGACACTGAGGAAGAGAGTCACACAGTCATGTTGTGTTAGAAGATCCCTCTTGATGGAGGTGGGGAATGCTTAGGAGACAGATCGGAGTGCCAGCCTTAGCTTACCTTCATAAACAGGGTAGTCACATCACTAGTCAGAAAGTCTTTTGTGAGCAGGAATCAGGCTTTGTTCATCTCTGTATCCACAGGGCTGGGCACGTAGTAGGTGCTAAGTAAATACTGGAGAAATGCAGAAGAGATGAACAAAGGGATGTGATTAGACACCCTTATTCTCCAGAGGTCCCCAGTGCCAGCCCTGGCACTTAGTTGTCAGTGTCCTGAGCTGTCCCACAGGGATCCTCTGGCCACTGCCTATGGACCAACATCTCCAGCAGCCAGACCGTGGGCTGCCGTGCCCTCACTGGGGCCAGTCACAGCTAATCCCAGCCCTGGGCGGCGGCATTCACTGCCATCGCTTCCTCCTGCCCAGACAGCACCTGGCACTAGCCCCAGGGTTGGGCCACGGTACATGGGCTGCCTGGTGAGAAGATGCCAGGGGCTGGCCAGGAACCTGCAGGCCAGCTCTCCACTTTCCTGAGGCATCTGTGGCCTGGGCAGGGAAGGGTTACCAGTGTCAGGAGAGGGAACTGGAGAGCCAGACCAACGGGACTGGGGGCTACAGAGAATGCACACACCGTGCCCCCGCCCAGGCCCTGCTCTGCACAGACGCAGCCTGTGGTGGATGCCAGCCTGCCCTTTCCTCTCTCCCTTCCTCCCTCCAGCACACTCACAGAAAAGCTCCATTCCCATACTGCCCCTCCTCCAGTCCCAGCCTTCACTGTCCCAGCCCCAGGCGAGCCTGGGGCTCCCAGAGCTCCCTCGCTGGGGGTCATATGACTCAGGCATGTGGGTTGGCGCAGTCAGCATTTAGTTCTGTGGTGGTGTGAGATGTTGTGTGTGTTCAAGTGAGAGCGTGCATGACTATGTCTATGACCATCCCTGGGGTGGCCGTGCATATGTGTGTCTGCATGGGACACTGTGTGTCTGTCTGATCATGTCTGAGGAGTGCGTCCACTTGGGGCCTGTGTTGGTGCTTGCCAGTGTCAGCCTAGGTGAGCCCATGAGCGTGTGTATGTGCAATACAGTACCTGCCCCAAGCTGTACGTGGAATGTGCCCATGTGTGTGGATCTTACATCGAGTGGTGTCAGAGAAGTGGTGTTTCCTTATGTAAGAAGGAACCCCACAGCCCACGTCTGTGTAGCACATCCACACGTATGCACACACATGCACACAGAGGGAAGCATTTCTGCTTATTTGGACTTGGGCTCTGTGGTGAATAGTTCGGTAGGGGGAAAATATGAAACCTCAGCAGCCGCCGTCCCTGGGCCTGTGGGGAACGGGGGATGAGAGTGAGGTTGGAGGTTGGAACAATGTGCCCCCCCTTAACCCCCCCTGCCAGGAAAGCTCAGGGAGGGACTGGCTCCAGGGACTGGAGAACTGGCTGCATCCCTTCCCAGTCCCCAGGGAGGCCAGGGCAGAGGAAAAGAGCCCATTCTCTGAAGACTAGTTCACTTCACCCTGTCCCTGCCTGCCACCCCTGCCCCAATAGGAACACAGTCTGTAACCGATGGGGAAACTGAGGCCTGGAAGAGAGACACCACCTGCCCCTGCCCAGGTCTCAGAGCACAGCTGGATCTTGAACGGGGGGGGGGGCGCGCGCGCATCCTGATTCTGAGTCCAGGGCCTTTTCCCCTTCAAAGGACAGCCTTTGATTCCGGCTCTGGGAAAGGGACACCCAAATGCCTGGATGGTGATGCATAAGGACAAGGAGGGTCTGACAACTGGATACCCAGGGGCCCACCTCCCCTCCCTGCTCTCTCTTGAGCCTACCCTTCCCCGTCCCCGCCCCCCCCCCCCCCCCCCACACACACACTCAGGGCACAGCACTGACTCAGACTGGTGGCCCTTCAGCTTGAAATGGGGTCGATTTTCTAGTGACCACGAGGCAAGTAACCGTCCGGGAATGTATGGGTCGGGGGCGGGCGCGTGTGGGCCCAGCCTGCGGGGGAAGGGAAGAGGGAAATGTGAGAGGACTCTCCTCCCATCTCTCTCCAGAGCTCACTCTCTCGGAAGGAATGTCCGGGCTTGGGATTCCCCCCCACTCCTTATCCCACAGCTCAGCCTGGACCCACTCCGGTCTCCTCCCTCCTTTCCCCAAGCACAGACTGAATCAGCGCGGGCCAGGGGAGAGGCAGAAGTCAGGAACAGGGGGTGCAGGCCCGGGCTAGGGGCCAAGGGAAGTGAGTGCTCTGAGGCTGCCCCAGGTCGAGGGAGAATCTTCTCCCACACACTCTCTCAGCAGACAGCTGCACCCCCAGAGCTTTTCCGTCTCTCTGCATTGACCCCCGTGGGGGAATTAGGGGAGGGGAACTGAGAGTAGCTTCAGATGGTCCTATTACCGCCCCAGGAGCGTCCCCACTCCCCACTCCCCGCGACCAGGGACCGAGACCGCGTTGTCCCATCAGTGCGCCCTGTGATAGCACTGTTCCAAGAGGGACGGAAGGAGGTGAGCCGGAAGATCAGTGAAGGGGCTTAAGGACTGGTGCCCGGCCTTCCCTTGGAGCCAGGGACGTCGGAGGAGACCCTCCCTCTCCACTTCCCCCTACTCGCCGCGCGGGGTAGGAGCCGTGCAACCGATAAGGGTCTTGGGACAGCGGGGCTGCTGGGCCCACCTGGAAGCTCCAAGGAGCCATCCCGGCCTCGGCCCCAAGCGCTGAAAGGGACACACAGCCGGACCTCGCGCTGCAGGCCCTTCCCACGCCCCGGCTTTCCGAGAAGCACAGGACCCTCCTCCGCCTGCGCCCCGCCGCCGCCGCCGCCGGCTGCCCGCAGCCTCCTCCCATTGGCCAGGAGCTCCGCGGGCTCCACCAATGAACACGCCGGACTCCGGCTCGGGGCGGCCCCACCGCGCGCCGGGCTTAATCTCTGGCCCGCAGCGCGCGGCTGGGGGCACCGGGTCCTTCTTTATTTAAATTTAAAGGGCAGGCGCCCGAGACCTGGCTGCCGGACTGGGTGCTGCCAGGAGAGGTATGCGCGGGGGTGCGAGCAGGAGAGTGCGATACCAATCCTCCGAGAGGGAGGAGCAGAGAGAGGGGCCGGGGCTGACTGCGCGTGGCCTCCGAGAAGGAGCTTGTATTGGCATGACTGTAGGAAAAAGTCTTTAACGAGGAGGGAAACAAATCATAATATTTCCTTCTCTGGCTTCCCATCTCCGTTGCCTGGCAAGGCACCCCAGAACGCTCACCCCCTACCCCCAAAGAACCCTATCCCCCCTCTGAACGTTGACCCACGACCCCCTGATGTTCATAAATGTAACCCTCCTTCCTCCCCGGGGCAATAATTTCCTTCAGATAGTCTGAAACCTCAGCTTTTAGCGTGTGAATTAGGGGTAGAGCTGGGTGTGGTTGGGGGAAACATGGACATGCTGGAGCTGAGGAGGCCTGAGGTCCCCAGAGTGGGCTTGAACCCCTCCCTCAACATTGCCAACTCTGTGACTTTGGGTAGGTGGCTTTCTCTCTCTGGACCTCATTTTCTTCATTGGCAGATGGGGGTGTGAATGGGAGGTGAGGACCATGGGCTTTCTCGAGTCCCTTCTGCTTCTAATGTATTGATGATATAAACCAACCATAACTGAGCTGCTTTGACAGACCAGGCACCAGATAGAAGAAGTAAGGCTACAAAACCCTCTGAAGGGTTTTTCCAGTCCCTTCTGGCATGCTGGCATGAGCAAGAAGTTGGCCTGGAGGTGATGAGACATGCCCACCATTGCCACCAGAGGTCCGACCATCACATAAGGAAGCCCTGAGCAAAGAGGACCGGGTTTTCTGAGTGTCCTCCACCCCCACCCTGCCTGCCCCTTGGCCGCCCTCCCCTTCCACTTGGCTCTCATTTTCTGGAAGCTCCATCCTGTTAGGCCTTGGCTGCTGTTTCCAGCAGGTGGGGTGGGGGCTGCTCACAAAAGGGGGCCAGCTGAGCTCCCTGAGCAGGTTCCTTTGGGCACCCCAAAAGGGGTCTCTGAGAAGGACCTGGCTTATCCTGCCTGGAGCCAAGGCCTTCAGGGACCCCAGCCCAGACTGGAGGAAGGATTTCTCCTCTCCCAGGCCCCGGGAAAGGGCTTGGCAAACCCTTATCGCCTGAGAAGCAGCTGCTGGAGAAATACCTTAGCCACTGACTCACTGTCCTCCCTTCTTCACAACCCCCTCCCACTGGGCCCCACACCAGGCCTTTGAGAGACCCTGAAAGAGTGAGCAGGGGCAAAGCGCCCCCAGCTGGGCTGGCCCAGGCCCTGCAGAGGGTATAGCTAGCACAGTCCTGCCTGTGGCTGGCTGGCTGGTTGGCGGGAGGGGGTGGGGAGGGGATGCCCTGTAAACGGCCTTAGTGTAGGATCACAGTTATTCTTAGAGATGTGTTTAGCTGATGCTTCTGACCTCCTGATTCTGTCTCACCCCAGACATTGATAGATAAATGACCTACTGATGGCATTGCCCTCTGGGGAACAAGGACCTGTCCCTCCACCGATGGTTATCATGGGCCAGGTGCTAGGATCCAGCAGGGGAACAAGATACAGACCGTGCCTCAGGGAGTTTTCAGTCTGGCAAACAGGCAATTCTTGAACCGAAGAATGTCTGCTACAATTGGGAGAGGACTGGGCAATGAGGGGTTGTGGACACTTTCCTGTTGTACTTGACTCCCTGGGCCTCAGTTTCCTTATCTGTCAAATGCAAATACGCAACTTCCTTATCTCATTGGGTAATTGTGAGGATTAAATAAAATTGTGCATATGAAAGCACTTCGGAAAGTTAAAATCGCAACAAAACCATAAGGTGATGATAAGTTCTGGCAAACTGGGAAAAGGGGAGAGTACCTGAGTCAATAGTTTTCCACATTTATTTTGTCCTTGATTCTCTGATCATTCTTCAGCTCAGCTCAGCTCAGGCCTGGAGTTAGACTTTTAGGAACTGCAGTTTCCATACTTATAATGGCTAATAACCATTGAGTACTCACTACATACTAGGCACCATTCTGTTATATGTATTCGCTGTATATGTGTTCTATATATAAATGTTGTATGTACTTATTTTACCCTCATAATCCTATAAGGTGAATATTAAGCACCCAACAAATATTTGATCATCATGACAACACTATAAAATAGGAACTATTATTTCCCCTTTACAGATAGGGAAACTGAGGCACTGAGAAGCGAATAACTTAGCAAGTCATGGGGCTAGAATCAAAAACAAGTCCATCTGACTGCACAGATGGTCATGTGGCTCTGAGCCTTATTCTCAGAGGGCTTCTCTGTTCACCCCTTCAGGACTGGGGCAGGCTTTGAGTATTCCACGCCAGAAAGGGCCAACAGCTCCAGACCTTGAACCAATCCCCCAGAAGCCGGTTGTTAGCCACTCACCAGGTGGGATGCCAGGGCCTGAAGCAACCCCCTCCCACCATCTCTTCCAACCCACCAGCAAATTCATTCAGTCAGTAAATAATGAACAGCAGGAGCATGTTCTTACATGTTTATAATTCTTTAGAGAGAAAATAAGCACCTACTATGTGCTAGCCACTGGGTGCTTTATTAATAATAAGAGGCAATGTTTGTTGAGTAATTATTATGTACCAGGGGCCATTATAAGTGCTTTATATGTATCAATTTAATTCTTACAACAATCCTAGGGCACCTGGGTGGCTCAGTTGGTTGAGCATCTGACTTCAGCTCAGGTCACGATCTCACGGTTTATGAGTTCGAGTCCCGCACCAGGCTCTGTGCTATCAGCTCGGAGCCTGGACCCTGCTTCGGATTCTGTGTCTCCCTCTCTCTCTGTCCCTCCCCCGCTCATGCTCTGTCTCTCTGTGTCTCAGAAATAATTTTTAAAAATTCTTACAACAATCCTAACAAACTATTATCAGTCTCACTGTACAAAGGAGGAAATGAAACAGACAGAGGTTAATTAACTTTCCCAAGATCTCAGAGACAAGTATTTTTCAAACTTTTGTGTTTCTGAGAAATATATTTCACTTCATTACCAAGTACCTACACACACACACACACACACACACACACACACACACACAGACAAGATGAAAACCTCACAGGTATTTAACTTTACTGTGTGTAGTGCACTCTGATACTTTCTATTTTTTCTGTTTTATTTTTTCTTAAATCCTGGTTGTGACCTACTAAATTGATTTCACAACCCATTAATGAGTCACCACCCACAGTTTGAACAGCACTGAGTCACAGCTAGAAGGATCAAGGTCAGGATTCGAACCCAAGCAACATGGCTTCAGAGTCTAATCTCTTGGCATAAAGAAGGAATGTCTTGGAAAGGGGAGAGTCTGGTGGCGTGAGGACAGGCAGGGCTGTGCTAATGAGGGGAGTAGAAGCCTTGGTAATCCCACCACCTTTCAGTCTAGCAAAAAGATAGTACAAAAGTCATTAATATTGCCTTTGAGATGCAAACGTGCTGGCATAGACACACATTCTTTACTTAGCCTTCCCATGAAGTAGGGTGGACAGAGAAACAGACTCAGGCAGTCTGAGTGATTGAGCCAAGGTCTCAGAGCCAAAACTACAGCATAGCATCCGGTCACCTGTTCAGGAATGCTGTTACGCCCTCCACATCTCACTCTTGAGAATGACGACAGTGAGGCTGGAAGTGGCAGTGGAGACGGTGGTGGTGAAGGTAAACTGGTGACAGCGGTGACGGTCATGATACAAACGATACCAGTTGGTCCTGAGGATGTGGGTAGTGGGGAGGTTGGTGGCAATGGCGGTGGCATTAATGATGGCAGGAAGAATAACGGGCAGGTTGCACTGACAGCGGTGGTGGTAGCAGGCCTCAGGTGGGGGGCAGCACAGCAGCACCTGTGCCCCCTTCCCAGGCTAAGCTCACTGTCCCTGCTTCCCTCCTCCTTCCCTAGCATTTCCCTGAGCACCTGGACCACTTCGCGGAGAACATGGAGGACTTCTCTAATGACCTGTTCAGCAGTTTCTTTGATGACCCTGTGCTGGACGAGAAGAGCCCTCTACTGGACATGGAACTGGACTCCCCCACACCAGGCATCCAGGCTGAGCATAGCTACTCCCTGAGCGGTGACTCGGCACCTCAGAGCCCCCTCGTGCCCATCAAGATGGAGGACACCACCCAAGGTACAACAGGGTAGAAGGACCTAAGGACAGCACGGGCCCAGGAGGGGAGGAAGCTTGTGAGGGGTTGGGGGGGGGGAGGCCTTCAGGCTAAGACTCCCAGAGGCACACAGGGGAGTCACCCACAAACACCTCTCAGAGGAGTTCGGCCTCCTGCCTTTTTGTTCTCGCTCATATCAAACCCATACGGGCACTTCTCAAAAGGCTGTTTTGCTGGCTTAGATCAGTTGTGAGCAACGGGTGATTCCTGGACCAGCAGCGTCACCTGGGAACTTGTTAGAAATGCAGATTCTCAGTCCGCCCAGACTTGCTGGATCAGAAACCATGTGGGTAGGGCCCAGCCTTCCAGGTGATTCTGATGCACACTTGGGTTTGAGAACCACTGACTTAGAGGAAACAGTGGGGGGAACTAAACCATAAATGTGGACAAGTTCCTGAGACTCCGGAACCTTGCCACCCTCTCATACTGCACTGTCCTCTGAAATGCTGCCTGGGAGAGATGCCTGTGCCCTAGTTTTATTCCCGAAGGTATAGTTCCCTAAAGCTCCCCTCCAACCAACCGCCCCCCCCCCCCCCACATCCTGCCTGTTTAAGCAAAGGGCCCTTTGAGTCTCTCCTGTCTGGTAACCAACACTGGACAACCCCAGACTGTGCCCCACCTAGAAATGGCCCCTTTGGATGTTTCCTCAAATACAGGTGGTCCTGGCCCTGTCACATTTGGTTAAGTGATCATGGATACATCTCTTAGCCTCTATAAAGCCTCAGTTTCTTCATCTACAAATGGGAATAACTATAAATATTTCTATAGTACTGTGTGGTTTACAAAGTATCTTCATGTTAATTATCTCATTTATCTCTCACACTTTTATCTTTATCTCACACTTTTTTCTTTTCACTTTTATCGTAATCCCCATTTGTCTGATCAGAAAAATGAGGCTTCAGGAAAACTAAGCTGTTTGGGTCACACACACAGTAAAATGCATAGTAGGGACTTGGGAGCAAGCAAGCTCCTTGATATTAAACCTCACACCCTCATCACCACATTTTTCTGGCTCAAGGGCCAGCAGGGGGTACTGGGTTTGAACCCAAACAGGCTTTGGTGTGCATCCTGATGCCTCCACTAGCTGCTGTGTGATCTTGAGCAAGTTGCTTAATCTCTCTGGGCCTCCATTATAAAATGAAGATAACATATGTGCCATAAGTATTCTGGCCTTGGGGTGGGGGTGGGGCGCCTGTGTGGCTCAGTCTGTTTACTGTCAGACTCTTGATTCCAGCTCAGGTGGTGATCTCGCAGTTCATGGGATCGAGCCCCAAGTCAGGCTCTGCAGATTCTGCTTAGGATTCTCTCTCCCTCTCTCTGACCGTCCCCTACTTGCTCTCTCTTTCTCTCTCTCTCTCAAAATAGATAAACATACATTAAAAAAAGAACTCTGGCCAGAATTTTTAAACATATACATAAAGTACCCAGTTTAGTGCCCAGTACATAATATATAAAAAGAATTAGTGGCCATTTTAATTGTGCATATAAAAGTCCTATTTAATAGGACTAGGCTAGAACCTAGGACTAAAACAATGAACGTTTAATTCCTCTTTCTCTTCAGAGGACAATGGTTTTGAATGAGTTTCTTAATATTCTTATCTATTAAATAGTGCCTGCCCCATAGGATTATTGGGAGGGATAAATGAGTTCATATGTATAGAGGGCTAAGAGCTGCACTTAGCTGCTTCTGAGGGTCTTTGAGATTCCCTAGGGGCAGAGATGGGATGTTATACCCCACTCCACTCACCCCTGAGGGCAGGGCCACCACCTGGGCTTTAAATGGCTGCAGGGCTTGTGGCTGCAGAGGTCTTAGCTTCCCGACATGCCCTGGCCTCTTAGCCAAGCCTCTGGAAATCATGTCAGTTAGTCCTTAGGCCCCACCCTGGAGAAAGGCAGCATGTGGGGCAGACCCCCTCTCATGGCAGGTTCTCCATCCACCCCCGCTAGGCTAGCCCAGCTCCTTGGCCTCCCCAAGTCTATTTTTAGAGCAATTTGTCTGTGGGCCCTTTGCAGGGGCAGCTTCCCGGAGGCCGGACAACTGGCCCTGTAATTTGGGAAGATTGTGGGTGTTCCTGGAGCCCTGGGGCAGCCTGTGGCCCAGAGCCAGGGCGTTCAGGCTCCCAGCTGGGTGGGGCCTCATTTCTGAGGTGGGACCAGGCACCACTGACCCCTCTCCCTACCCACAGCAGGCCCCAAAGGCCAAAGCCCCCTCGCCCTTTCCCTGCACACTGGCTCCCCAGACCTGCGCCTCACCTCACCGCTGCCTGGGGCCTGCTGGGGCCACCGTGGGCAGGGCTGACTTAGGGTGCAAGACTGTAGACACTCATCAGGAAAAGGGGTGATGCCTGCCAGCCCTGTGGCCCAGGTGAGGCCAGAGCCCCACTAAGTGGGCAGGAAAAGGACACTGCCGTGGGAAACCTGAACATCACACCTCACCACCAACATGACCCCCACCCCCATCACCAGGTCCTGTGGATTCTCTCTTCCACATCTGTCCCCAATATGTCCCTTCCTCTCCATCCCCACTGTCACCTCCTTTCCTCAGGCTTCATCTTCTCTCGCTGGGCTATTTCACCAGCCTGCTGAGAG
Source organism: Herpailurus yagouaroundi (assembly GCF_014898765.1). NCBI lineage: Eukaryota > Metazoa > Chordata > Mammalia > Carnivora > Felidae > Herpailurus > Herpailurus yagouaroundi. The sequence goes on along the minus strand of NW_024412418.1, from coordinate 7,499,362 downwards.
TCTCCCTGCTTCTGTCTTGCCTGCAGTCAGTCCAATCAATGCATGCACACACGCAGAACGATTTTTTTTTTTTTTTTTGATATTACAAATCTGAGTGCGCTTAAAACCCTTCAGTGCTTCCCCATTACCTTTAGGACAAAGTCACAGCTGTGAGTCTGGCCCATCTTCCCCTTTCCTTTCCATTCCAGCTGCCCTAAACTTGCTTGTGACTGTCACTAGGTCCCCAGCGCCTAGCACAGTGCTCAGCAGATGTTCCCTGGATGGCAGCCATTGTGGTGACCATAGCTAGCTTTTATTGAATGTTTACTTCTTGCCGGGCACTTTTACAGATGAAGAAGCTAAGGCTCAGAGAGGTTAAGCAACTTGCCTAAGGTCCCACAGCCAGTCAGGAGGGGTCCAGATCTGTTGTCCACATCTGCTGTGTGAGCTGCTGAATGAAGAAGATGCCCCACGTCTTCTGGCCCCAGCCTATGTCACAAGCAACCCCCTCTGCCCTTGCCTGCCTGCTGCCCTCCGTTCCCTGGCATCTCAGTCCAGAGGAGCTCCCAGGGGGAGGAGGGGGGCAGAGCCCTCTGCTCGGGGAGTCCCCTGAGCCTGGTCCTGCCCCCTTCCCCAGACGTGGAACAGGAAGCATGGGTGCTGGGACACAAACTGTGCTCCGTCATGGTGAAGCAGGAGCAGAGCCCGGAGCTGCCCGTGGACCCTCTGGCCGCCTCCTCAGCCATGGCCGCTGCTGCTGCCATGGCCACCACCCCGCTGCTGGGCCTCAGCCCCCTGTCCAGGCTGCCTGTCCCCCACCAGGTGAGCCTGGGGACGGTTCCCAGGGGCTGAGGGAGGGAGGCAGGGTGGTGGGTCTCTGTGGGAAGAGGCCTTCAAAGCCCTGTGTACCCCAGGGCTATGTGAATTGGGAGCCACATGACCCTTGGGACTGAGGGTCAGAACTCCCATGGACCCCCTCACCTTCCTAGAATGGGCACAAACCGTAGCACCCTCGGAGTAAGCTGGGGGCCTCACTGTGTGTAGAAGGAAGTTTACAAGGACCCAAGCAGGGCTGAGCATCAGGGGCCTGGTCCACAGTCTCAGAGATAGACATGGCACAGGCCGTGTTATTTTCTCAGAGCATCAGGACTTTAACATTTATTTATTTTTGGGACAGAGAGAGACAGAGCATGAACGGGCGAGGGGCAGAGAGAGAGGGAGACGCAGAATAGGAAACAGGCTCCAGGCTCTGAGCCATCAGCCCAGAGCCCGACACGGGGCTCGAACTCACGGACCGCGAGATCGTGACCTGGCTGAAGTCGGACGCTCAACCGACTGCGCCACCCAGGCGCCCCTCAGAGCATCAGGACTTTAAAAAGGAAAGACCAAATATGAGAATTCGAAAGTTTTGCTGTACTTCAGTTGTATATGCTCATGAGATCAACGTTTTTTATCTCATACACTCATGCCATCACCCCACCTTCCCACCTCCCACCACCACCACCCTCCGTGATACATGGATAACAGCATTCAGCTATAGATCCAACATCTGAAGAGCTTCCTGGGCCAAGTCTCTGGGCCCTGCCTGTGTCCTGGCTCTGGGCACGTTGCCTTCTTTTTATTCCTTCAGCTTCCTTGTCTGTAAAATGGGAGCATGAACTGGCTCTAAAAGGCTTCTTGGCCCGGAGTCTACAATCTAAGGGCCATCTTAAAATCCCTAGTTACGGGTTTGACTAGCTCTGCCCCCTGCTGGCCACGCATCTCACCCGATCAAAATGTATGTGGCCAAAGGCAAGCTCAGCCCCTCCCTACCCCACCGTCAACCCGTTGGACCAAGGGTCTGCTGCAAAGGTGGAGGATCTTTTGTGACCACCTCCAAGGCTGGCTCAGCGACTCCTCAGGCCTTGGCAAAGCAGGAAGGGAAGGCACGGCAGCAGCCCCCAGAGTCTTGGAGGTTGGGCACGTGCCTCAGAGAAGGAAACTGAGGCTCAAGGAGCTAAGCGACTTGCCCAGAATCACACAGTCAGAAATAATGAACGGCATTCCAAACTCTGCAAGACCCAGAAGCCCACACTTCCCACTCTACTGAGGTTACAACACCCTTGTGGAAGGCACAGGAACCAGAAGTTGGCATTGTCAGTCACAGGCTGTGGGACCCACCCTTTCCATCACAATGCCTTCTCTGTCACTTGAGGGCTGAGCTAGGATGCAGACCAGGGAGTCTCCAAGGTCTCTGCCAATTTGAACCTTCTGCGATTCTTACTCATCTGCCTAAATTGGGGATTCTGTGTCCCACCCAGAATATCATGACCTCTCCCTGCTGGCTGCAGAACCAGAGGGGAGCCTTGGTCCTGAAATCCAGCACCCAACAACACAGTGCCTTCCTCAAAGAGAACACCACTTAGGTACATGTTGATCATTGTGTGTAGGCAGCCATGTGTGTTCTTGATGTCCTTTCTGTAGCAGCAAGTGGGAATATAAAGAAATAGGGATGTGTGTTTGTTTAAAACATAGATCTAGGGGCGCCTGGGTGACTCTGTCAGTTAAGTGGCCGACTTCGGCTCAGGTCATGATCTCGCAGACCGTGAGTTCGAGCCCCACGTCGGGCTCTGTGCTGACAGCTCAGAGTCTGGAGCCTGTTTCAGATTCTGTGTCTCCCTCTTTCTGACCCTCCCTCGTTCATGCTCTGTCTCTCTCTGTCTCAAAAATAAATAAACGTTAAAAAAAAAAAAAACATAAATCTAGTTCTGTTAGTCCCTTGCAATCCAACCCTTTAGGGGCTCCTTATTGTTGCAAACTTCCTTGTCTGGTCCCTTTCTACCTTCTGTGAATCCTCCCACCACCCCCCCGCCACCCCCTCGCCAAGCCATCTGATCTTGTTTCCTACCCCTCCACCCCTGGCACATACCCCTACCCTCTGGACACCCTGAATACTGAGTTTCCGGATCCAGCCATGCTCTCTGGCCTCTGTGCCTTTGCAGATACTTTTCCCTGCGCTTGGAATGTCTTTCCACTCACCACTGGCCCCATCCTGTATTTGGAACATTCCTGTTTATACTTCAGGACTCGTTTCAAACTTCAGTGGCTGAGGGAGCTTACCTTGAGCCCCCAGCCAGTTCATGCCTTCTTAGTCTGTGCTATTGTTACCGCTCACTGAACAGCTTCAATGTGCCAGACGTTACCTCTCATCCTCTCCGCAAACTCTCTGCAAACCACATAGCAAACCACATAACACCATACCACAGCCTACCGCCTACGTGGCCTTCACAGTCCGTGCAGGGCAGCCTCCACTAAAAAAATGGCCTTGACCTTGGAGGTCACAAGAAGCTCTCCTTCTCTGAGCATAAGGTCTAAACTACAGTGGGGCACTTGGGTGGCTGAGTCAGTTGAGCGTCCGCCTTCGGCTCAGGTCATGATCACACAGTCCGTGAGTTCGAGCCCCGCATCAGGCTCTGTGCTGACAGCTCAGAGCCTGGGGCCTGCTTTGGATTCTGTGTCTCCCTCTCTCTCTGCCCCTCCCCTGCTCATGCTCTGTCTCTCTCCATCTCAAAAATAAATAAAAACATTTTAAAAACTTAAAAAAAAATAAATAAACTACACTAACCACTTGACCATCATTCTCTTCTCTTAGGTCTGACTTGGCTTCTCCAAGCCTGAAAACCTGCCTCTGCTCCCTCTGGGCTGTGCTCGGAACACTGAGCCCCGCCACCTCCTTATGTGCAGAGCAGACTGCCAGACTCAGGGGAGGGTGGGAGGTTGAATGGCTTGGTGGGGACAGCCCCAAGGACAGCTGATGGAGATGGACCTATGTCTTCCTCAGGCCCCAGGAGAGATGACTCAGCTGCCAGTGATCAAAGCAGAGCCCCAGGAGGTGAATCAGTTCCTCAAAGTGACACCAGGTAAGTATGTCCAGAAAGGGACTCTGCCTCTCTCCAGTCTTGGGCAGACAGCATCCCTACTCCCTTGGCCCAGCCCACCCATCTCCCTTGACAACTCCCATCTCTCTTGAGAATATCCTTTCCTCCCTGCCCTTCACACTTTCCCTTCCTCAAGCCCCCTTCTTACCCAATCTACAACTGTCATCTCTGTTACTGACACTCTCTCACCCTGTTTGCTAATCCCCCTCCGATCATTCACTGATGATGCCCGCTCTGTAGCCATCCATCCTTCCATCTATTTATCCATCCATCCATCCATCCATCCACCCAGTGAGTTCATTGTGCATGTCCCAGTACCAGGAGCTGGGGAAGCAGAGAGAGAAGACAGTTCCTGTGCCCAAGGAGATCAGAGTAATGAGCGCCAATATCATAGCAGCCAAATGGATTAAAGTTGGCAGATCCCAGGAGGCCTTGGAAGCCTCCCAGATCTGACAAGGAGGAAGGGAACAGAGGAAGCTTCTTGGATTGGCCAGAAGGAGAAAAGGCTAACTGAATCTTTCCAGGCCCACCCCATTAATCCATCAAACATTCATGAAGCATCTACTATGTATCAGGCCCTGGGCTCAGTAGCACATGCTTTAGAAGGATGAATAGGGCCCCAGTTTCGCCCTCAGGTTGCTCACTTCCTTGGAGAGAAGACTCACAGAAGGCAGAAAGGGGCCACTGTGAAAACACATCGCCTTGTAGAGCGCCCTTCCATCCGTAAAGCATTTTTACAAACATTAGCTCATTCCATCCTCGTGGCTCCCTTCCAACAGGAAAGTGAGGCTGGGAGAGGCTAATAAACATGACTGTAGGCCACACACTTGGGGCAGGTGACAGCAGAACTTGAACTCGGGCTCTCTGGCTCCAAGTTCAGGGCTCTTTAAGAGGCAAATCAAAGTCTGGGAAAGGAGAGAGGAGTCCTGCAGGGGGCAGTTTGGGGCAGAGTCTAGAAGGATGCAGCTGTTCCTCCTAAGCCTCAGCCCAGAGCCTTCAGGTCTCCACACCTGTTATTAGCTGGGCTTTCTGCGCCGACCTGGGAGCTCTCCCTGCAGCTAGGCTCTCGGTCCTCATGGCTCTACCCAAGCTTCTTCCTGACCACCTCAAGTGTCAGTCTTCCTGATGCTGTGGCCACAGAGAAGCAACAGGGGTAGGGAGGCTGGGGAGAGCAGTGCCCCTGGCTGGTCTGCCAAAAGCCCAATGCTGTCCTGTTACCCTGAAGTTGAAAGAGGAACCCCTGGGGTTGATGTGGCTAAAAGTTTTGCAGTGGAAAAAAAGAAGTGACAGAGGCTGTTGCTTGCCCAGCCTGATCCCCATGGGTCTGACTGCGGGCAGATTCCAGTCACCTCTGGGGTTACCAAGCTGGAGGCTCAAAGGGTCTGGACCCTGTGAAGTCAGGGATGGGGGAGGGACTTCAAGAATCTGGCCTCCATGATATCCACACCAAGGACCAGGCTTAAGGGAGCCAGACCTCTCTGGCGTCAGAGATGGGATGGCACTCAGGAATCACCTTCGGAGATGTCAGCTCATCTACGTGACATGGCAGAGGGGCTTGTGATGTTACCGCTGGTCAAGGCCCCAGTGTTCCGTTCCCCAGTGTCAGGGCTGGCTGACCTCTGATGTCCAAGCAGAGCTGGGATGCAACCCTGCTAACCTGGATTCCCCCGCTCTCCCCAGAGGACCTGGTGCAGATGCCTCTGACGCCCCCCAGCAGCCACGGCAGCGACAGTGACGGCTCCCAGAGTCCCCGCTCTCTGCCCCCCTCCAGCCCTGTCCGGCCCATGGCCCGCTCCTCCACGGCCATCTCCACCTCCCCCCTTCTCACCGCCCCTCACGTAAGCAGCTGGGGGTGGGCTGACCCTAGAGGCAAGGAACTGAGTAAGTCCACCCTGTACATGACCAGCAGGGAAGGGTCTGGGGAGCCCCAAGCCTGATCCTCATCCCTATCAGAATTCAGAGAGGTGCCTGCCTGGCAGATGGGAGTGAGAATCTTTCAATCCTGCTTTGGGGTGAAAAGGAACCAGGTAGAGAGGTCCAAGAGGCCTGCCAAACCCACACTGTTGCCGAGCCAGGACTAGAACTTGACATTCCTGACCTCTAGGGGGATGGCCCAGGCTCTAGGAGGCCCAAAAGCCCCCAGGAAACATGGAGCTAGGCCCTGAGTCCTGGGATGAGTGTGGAGCCTCCCAAGTGGAGACTGTAGGGACATGAGGGGGCTGCTGCTTAGGGGCTCTGGGCAAGCAAGCTTTGAGGCTGTGGATTCCAGAATGGGATCTAGGGACACCCCCGCCCCCCACCACAATAATAGGCTGAGTGCCTAACATGCTGGGCTCCCAGCACTGTTGATTCATGTTATCGGATTTAATTCAGATCCACCCTCTTTCAGATTGGGAAACTGAGGCTAAGAGAGTCGAGTACCTTCCCCAAGTCACACAAAGAGTAAAGGGCAGAGCTTGAACTGGAATCCAGGGCTGTCTGGTTCCTAACCATCATGTCCTACTTCCCACAGAAATTACAGGGGACATCAGGGCCACTGCTCCTGACAGAGGAGGAGAAACGCACCCTGATTGCTGAGGGCTACCCCATCCCCACGAAGCTCCCCCTCACCAAAGCCGAAGAAAAGGCCTTAAAGAGGGTCCGGAGAAAAATCAAGAATAAGGTAAAGCATGAGCTGGACCCAGCCCCTTCCCTAGGACTTCCTTGGTGGGTGGAAGCCTCTGCTCCCCTGGTGATGCCAGTCCTAAAATTGAGGATCCCCAGGAAGTGGTTACGTGGCTATGGTAACCCCTGTTCGGGGGCTTGCCCCTCTAGATCTCGGCCCAGGAGAGCCGCCGCAAGAAGAAGGAGTACGTGGAATGTCTAGAAAAGAAGTAAGCATCCTGGGCAGGGTGGCAGGCCTGGGACCCACTCCCCAGCCTGCCCCGCTCTCCCTGGTCCTCTCTCAAAGGGCACCAGAGCAGAGGGCGTGGGGAGCGGGATGCCACAGGGAATGGTGGGGCAGGGGTGGGGGGCGGGCAGCAGTGGGTCTGGAGGCTGCCTCTGAGCCTTTGCCTACCTGGCCCCCTCAGGGTGGAGACATTTACATCAGAGAACAATGAACTGTGGAAGAAGGTAGAGACCCTGGAGAATGCCAACAGGTGAGTTGTCCCACCTGTCTCCTCCCTGGCCCCCCACCCTTCTGCAGCCAGTGCCTGGCTCTGGCATAGCTCTGGGAGGCAGGAGAGAGACGGGGTAACTGAGTTCAGGATGACAGGAACCCTGCGGAGCCTGGGACCCCTGGCCTCCCATTCTTCTTCATCCGCACGTAGCTCTATATGCTATGACAGGGCAGGTGCGACGCTTAAATGAGCTGATGTGGAGCAGTGGCTTTCCAAGTGTGACCCCAGACCAGCAGCAGCAGCCTGGGAACTTTCAGAAATGCTTGTTTTCAGGCCTCAAGCCAGACCTAGTGAAGCAGGAACTCCCCGGGGAGGGCTCAGCAACCTGTGTTTTAGTAAGCCCTCCAGGTGATTTTGGTGCACCCTAAAGTTAGAACCGCTGGTGTAGGTGTGGCTGCTCAGGGTTCTTCTTACCAACAAACAGCATTGGCACCACCTCCAGAATCAGGATCTGCGTTTCCACAAGATCCTTCAGTGATTCACGGGCACAATTAAGTTTGAGAAACATCAGTGTGGAGCCGGCACAGGGCCTGGTGGCCACATAAAATCACAGCCTGGGTTTTTTGTTTGTTTTGTTTTGTTTTGTTTTGTTTTATCCCATTCTGCCATGTTTGCGATTCTGGGAAAACCATTAAACCTCTCTGGGCCCCAGTTGCTTTGTCTAAATGGGGATTATAGAAGCTCTGTCTCACAGGATTTGTGTGAAGGTTCGATGAGACAGTGCAAGTAAAGGGCCCAGAGCTGTGCTTGGCGTTTGAGAATGCTGAATTCATGTCAGCTCTTCTTCTTCTTTTTTTAATGGTTATTCTGAATTCTTGATGGTGCCTAGCCATGAGCCCACAGTAGGTCTTTAATAATTATTTGCTGGGGTAAATTAAAATGACGTAGATGACAGCTGGTAATTCGCAGGTGCTCAACAGAAGGCTTTTTCCTTCTTTCCTCCCTTCTCCCCCAGCTTCTCCAGCAGGATCCAGCCACTCCCCTGATTGACCTGGAGAATGCCCCCCACTCAGGGAAGGGAGGCGGGAGTCCGCACCCCTCACCCCTCTACCTCTGGCCCAGATTCCTCTCTGGCCCAAAATAGGGCCAGGCCCTTGGAGCTATTTCGCCACCTGCTGTACATTCTGGTAACTGCAACCCCACTGCCCGGCTAGGTGGAGGAAAGCGATGGTTAAACTGTTACTCACCAAGCATGGGCTGAGTCCCCCCTGCGTGTGCCCGGAGGATTCCACGTTGGGTGGGACCCGGTCCTCGCCCTCAGGGAGCCCACAGTTAGTGAAGGAGATTGACATGGCAATCCGTAAATAAACGAAGTGCTGCAGGTGCTGTGATAAAAGCAACAAAACAAAATCAACGAAATGGGAGTTACCATTTACTGGACCCTCACTACACACCAGACAGCTGCCACACGTGGCCGTCTTATCAGCTCAGGGAGTTGTGGGGTTCAAAGACAGGAAGGTCAATTTAGCTGTGGCTGGTGTAGGTGAAGAAAAAGGTGACCTCAGCCCAGGTGGGGTAGACCCTCCTCCCACCCCCACTTTGGTGAGGAGCAACCCTGGACTCCCATAGGGTGACCCAGCTGTTCACTATGAGACAGGCCCCAGGTCCCCCCAAGCCACACCGCAGAGGAGCCAAGCAGGAGGTGACCTTTTCTGTCGTGACTGAAATGGACACCTGGTGTGGAGGCTAAGGCTGGAGCCAGCCCAGGCGCACCCTGGGAGAGCTCCAGGAGGCAGAGATGCCTGCGGGGTCAGAGCGTGCCAGGTGACCACTGTGCCCTCCTCAGGACCCTGCTGCAGCAGCTGCAGAAACTCCAGACTCTGGTCACCAACAAGATCTCAAGACCTTACAAGATGGCCGCCACCCAGACTGGGACCTGCCTCATGGTAGGTGCTGTTCCCTCACCCCAGCGCCACACAAGGACAAGACTTCCCCAGGCTGGCTTTCTAGGAAAGCAGGCAGAGCTTGGAGGGATTGGCCACATCACCAAGGTACACGATCCTAGTGCCTGGTGAGCTGGCTCCTGCAGACCCCAGCCTCTTTCACCAAGCCCATGGAGCCTTCTAGAACATGACCTTCCGTGATGAATTCTAACACCGTGTGGATGTGTAGTGGCTCATGTGAACCCAGCTAGGGGATAGCAGGGCAAGTCCCTTGAGGAGGCCACTTCTACAAGGCCGCTGGGGAGGAAAGGGCTTAAGGAAACACAAGGAAGTTTGGACTTGGTTCTTTCTTTCTGGAACCAATAGCGAGGAGAAGGTTGAGCAAATCTCTAGAAACCCAAAAGAATATGCAGGGTGTGGCTCAGGCCTCTGCAAGACCCTCTTCCACTCTGTCCTGGAAATGTGCGGCCTGCTGCCCCCTGGCTGATCACTCCCCAGGCCCTCTGAGAGCCTCACACTGTCAGGTGGCAGTCACCCTGTGGGCAGGGCTCAGTTCCTGGTGCGTGACTCTCAGCTCCTCTTGTGAGAACCTGGTATGATGCTCTGTCCCCCTCCCTTAACCCCCCAAACCGCCACCTACTCCTTTCTCCCTGTCCTGATTCCTCCACCTTATAGGTTATAACCATGTTGACCACTTTCCTCTTTTTCTAATGCTGCCTATGGCGGTTCCCTACAATGAGCTGCGATGCTCTGAGCAGCCTCCCCAACCTTCTCCAGAAAGGGTAGAAGAGCCCACCTCTAGGGGGTAGTTGGCTCTGGGTGCTGCTTTTTTGGAAAAACACAGAGGCTTTTATACCTATTGGTTTGGGGTCAGAAGGATTGAGGGTGGCTCTGACCACCGCTGTCTCTCCACTACCAGGTGGCGGCCTTGTGCTTCGTTCTGGTGCTGGGCTCCCTTGTGCCCTGCCTCCCTGAGTTCTCCTCCAGCTCCCAGACTGTGAAGGAAGACCCCGTGGCCGCTGACAGCGTCTACACAGCCAGTCAGAGTGAGTGGGCCAGGCTATGTTCACCTGAGCCAGGCCATCTTCCCTCAGCCCCAACTTCCAGACAGAAGCCAGACACGAGAATGGAGCCAGGTTCTCGGTGGGCGTTATCTTCTTCTGTGTCCTCATCTTGCAAATGGGGAAACTGAGGCTCCGAAAGGGCATATGATTTATTCAATGTTGGTTGTAGAATTGGGACTGCAGTGCAGACCCCCTAATCCCAGCCCACCCAAGAGTGGCTCAGAGGGGCTAACAGGAATGTTCCCACCCTAGCCCCGACGAATTATGGTACCAGTGGTCATGGGGCATCTGCTAGATACCATTAGTATTTCAGGAATGGGATGGCAAATGAGTTTCAGTTCAAGGGCCCTTTCCAATAAGATGGTGGTGGCTGTCTGAAGCACTATGTGAAGGACCCTGACATAGCACTCAGAAGCAGCAGGAAGGAGTGCCAAGACCCACTGGTAATGTCTACCTTGGGCAGAAGAGGGGCCATGGTGGTGTGAGCTCAGATATTTACCGTCCCACAGGGGGTTGTAAGGTACAGTGATTAAGAGCGGGGGGCCTCAGAGTCGGTTGTACCTGCCGTGGCCGTTTGCTAACTGCGTGACCGTGGGCATGTGCCTTAAGCTCTCTAAGCATTAATTTCTTCATCTGAAACGCGGGAGTCACAGCTCTACTCTTACCAAGCACGGTTGTTGTGACAACTAGATGGCAAGGTGCACAAACACTCTTAGCACAGTGTCTGGTGTAGAGCAAGCACTTACTAAATGAGCACACTGCCACCTTTTCGAAGACCACACGAGAGGAGAGAAAAGGTATAATATGTGGGTGGCAAGGGGGAGAACTGGTAGAGGGTGCAGCAAAGAACAGTATGGATTTCCAGAGGCAGAAGATACTTCAGGTAGACCCACAGAGGAACTTTCTGGCTGTTCATCATTTACCAGGAACGAATTTATCTAGCAGGGCAGGAGGAAGAGGAAACAGATGGGAGGTCAGAGAGGGAGGGGACAGGGAGGAGTGAGATTGGAGAAGGAGAGATATGCAGGGAGAATGAGCTAGACCAGCAGGGCCTTGAGGGGAGGAAGGGGTGGGGAGGGTTAGGGGAAGAGGAAGTGGAGGTGGTGAGTGAAAACCACTCCCTGGACAAGAGTGGCCTGAGAAGACAGGACAGTTGCTAAGGGAGGTGGGCCACAGGGGTGTAAGGGCTTGCGAGTCACGTATCCATTTTCCAAGAGCAGAGGGGCTCTTGTATATTTGGAGGTAGAGGAAACCCCAGGAGAGGAAGGGATGGAAGTTGGGGGTGGGGGCAGCATTAATGAACAAAGCCAGAGTCAGAGGAGGCGAGGGAATGAAGGAGCCCCTTGCGGTGAATGCAGTGCGTGGCAGGCCCTGTGTGCATCTGTGGTAGGAAGTGGCTTCTGGAACTGGCTTTTCAGAGCTGGTGTATTGCTCAATTGCAGGGAGTGCCTTTCACACAGACCCTTAGGTCAGGGCCTGAGGGCTGGAGCCAGGCAGACCTGGGTTTGCCTCTCACCTCTAGCGTCCCCGATAAGTAGAACCTCGGTTACCTGTTCTGTGAAACTGGGCTAAAAATATCTCGTTCCCAGGAGTTTCTGTGAGTTGTTAGTGATTTGATACAGGCCAAAGGGCTTTGCACGATGCCTGGCACAAAGTAGATATCCAGGGGCGTGTGCGTGGCTCAGTCGGTTAAGCATCTAACTCTTGATCTCAACTTGGATCTTGATCTCAGGATTGTGAACTCCAGCCCCGCACTGGGCTCCACACTGGGCATGAAGCCTGCATAAAACAAAACAAAACAAAACAAGGTCGATATCCAACAAATTTGTTTTCTTTTCCTTCATTTCCCTGAAGTCCATACTAGGGCCTAGAATGGGGAAGAGATTGATTCAAGGTCTCACAGAAAGTGAATAGTGGAGGTGGGATTAGAATCCACCTCGCAGATGCCCCGCCCCGGTATCCTCTGCTTAGGAAGAACTACTTTCTCAGAGTGCTTACTATGAACAGTTCCAATCACTTTCCCTATATTGTCTCATTAAACCACATCTACTTGAGGTTGGCCCTAGTATCCCTATTTTACAGATGAGCAAACTGAGGCTCCGAAAGGCTAAAGCAAAAGCCTGATTTTCCTGAGGTCATGCAAATTGGAAATGTTAGAGCTAGGATTCAAACTCAGGTCTGCAAGATTTCAGGACCCTCATCGTTAACTAGTGGGCCAGGAACGTGGCTGGGAGGAGGGGGCCTCGACAACTGAGGCTCACCCTGTGCTCTCTGTCTAGTGCCCTCCCGGAGCCTCCTGTTCTACGATGAGGGGGCAGGCTCGTGGGAGGATGGCCGCAGTGCCCTGCTGCCTGTGGAGCCCCCAGATGGCTGGGAGATCAAGCCGGGGGGGCCGGCAGAGCAGCGGCCCCAGGACCACCTGCAGCTTGACCACCTGGACAGCACCCACGAGACCACCAAGTACCTGAGTGAGGCCTGGCCAAAAGACGTTGGTGGAAATGGCACCAGCCCCGACTTCTCTCATCCCAAGGAGTGGTTCCGTGAGAGGTGAGTGGGTGGCCCCTTCCCTTCCTGGCGTCCCAGTCTCCACCCATACTGGGCCCTGGTCCCCGTGTCAGCCACACATCCCCAAGGCCCCATCCGTCCCGCATCCTGATCCAGCATGCAGAGGGGTGAGAGGGTCCTTCACTGGACAGATTCACCCTGATTTCTGTTCTCTCTCCAGGGATCTGGGCCCCAATACCACCATCAAACTCTCCTAGGCCGTGCCAAGACCCAGGACACAGGACGTACCCCCTGGCGCCCAGAAGAGGGGTGGTCTTGCTCTCTAACCCGGATCCAGCTTGTACCCCTGCCCCCTAGGCTCCCAGCCCAGGAGAAGGGGTTCCACTTTTCCCCAGACCTTCTTTGCCCCAATCTTTACCAGGGCTTTTCCTTTCCCCACCACAATCGGACTGTTCCCTTGGACTGACCACTCTGTTCTCACCCCACCCTCCCACAACCATCCGTCCTTCTCAGATAAACCACTCACTGGGCTAACCCCTTCCTTTCTCATAATGACCAACACGACCACTGCCTCCCTGCCCCCCCCCCACAAACATACACATCAACATACCGACATACACACACACACCCCCCTCACCCCCGCCCCACTGTACAGAGACCAAGAACAGAAATTGTTTGTAAATAATGAACCTTATTTTTTATTATTGCCAATCCCCTAAGATATTGTATTTTACAAGTCTCCATCCTCCCTTCACCCCTCCCTTGTTTTATATTTTATGAAGTTAGTGCGGGCTTTGCCGTTCCCTGGCCCTCTCCGGGCCTCCCCTGCTGCTGCCCAAGCCGCTGGGCCTTTTTAATTGCCAAACTGCTTCGTCCATCAGCTCAGCACATGCTTTAAGAAGGCAAAAGTAAAAAAAAAAAAAAAAGATGCAGCATCAATTCCCGACTTTGTGCCTTTCTTCATGGGGGAGGGGGAGGCGACAAAGACTGAGGGATGGGGGAGTGAGAAAGGGACGTTCATATTCCGACAGGGTCTGATTGGGGGCATGGGGATATGAGGAGGCATTTCTTCTGGGCTCCCTCTTCCAGCCGGGCACAGGATTCAAACTAGATGGTCAAAAGCTTCTGCTATAATCCCCCCACCCCACGGCTCCTCCTCCTACTGCTGACTGTGGAAGCAGAAGAGCAGATGAGCCACCGTCTTGGCCTTTGGGGATGCGAACTGCAAGTGTCAAGCATCTCCTTGGACCAGACGCTGTGCCACACACTTTGCATGCAGGACCCAGTTTGGTCCTCGTAAGACCTGCCAGCATTTCAGCTCTCGTATCCTTTGCCTCAGCTGGGTTGAAGGTACAGACTCCAGAGGAGAAGAGCTGTGTTGGACTGACTCCCGGAGCTGCCACTCACCAGCTGTGTGTGACATGGCCTAAGGTGGCCTCCAAGCTTCCCGACCCCACACTCCCCCCACCCCGGTACACACCTGTTTAATCCCTTCCCCTAGGGTATGTAGAGGACCTGTAAATATAAGGGGATGTCACCCCCGTAATTAGGTGACCTTTTATAGCAATAGTAAAGAGATTTTGCAGTTGTAATTAAGATGCCAAATCAATTGATTTTGAGTGCATCAAAGGGGAGATTATCCTTAGTGGGTGTGACTTAGTCAGGTGAATGCCATTTAAAAAGGGACTGGGCAGGGGCACCCGGGGGGCTCAGTTGGTTAAGTGTCCAATTCAGGTCATGATTTCACGGTTCGTGGATTCGAGCCCCACATCGGACTCTGCACTGATGGTGCGGAGCCTGCTTGGGATTCTCTCTCTCCCTCTCTCTCTGCCCCTCCCCCACTTGCACTATCTCTGTCTCTCTCCAAATTAAATAAACTTAAAAAAAAACAAAAAACCTTTAAAAAAAATAAAAAGGGACTGGGCAGGGTGCCAGCGTGACTCGGAAGCATCCAACTCTTAATTTAAGTCCAGGTCATGACTTCACAGTTCGTGGGTTCAAGCCCTGCATCCGGGCTCCGTGCTGACAGCATGGAGACTGCTTGGGATTTTCTCTCTCTCTCTCTCTCTCTCTCTCTCTCTCTCAAAAATAAATAAAGGGGCAACTGGGTGACTCAGTTAAGCGTCTGACTCTTGGTTCCAGCTAGGGTCATGATTGTGGTTCATGGGTTCGAGCCCCAGGTAGGGCTCTGCACTGACAGTGTGGGGCCCACTTGGGATCCTCTCTCTCCCTTTCTCTCTCTCAAAAGAAATAAATAACGTTAACAAATAAATAAATAAACTTAAAAAACAAAAAAGGGACTGAGCATCTCCTGAAAAGAAATAGTACGGTGCTGGGGCCTTGAAGCACACAGCCGTGTTGTGAACTACACAGAGGAGGTGGCCTCGAGGAGCTGAGGGCCTCAGAGCTATAGTGGCAAGGCATTGAATTCTGCCAACCACTTCAACAAGCTTGGAAGCAGACCTCAGCTCCAGATGAGACCCCAGGGCAGCCAACACCCGGACTGCAGCCTGCGAGAGCCAGAGCTCAAGACGCGGCTAGGCTGTGCTCTGAGTCATGGAAACTGAGGTCATACATATGTTGTTTTAAACTGCCATCTTTGTGGTGATTTGTTACACAGCACAGGAAAGTAAGATACTATGTAACCGGAATCTCTCTGAGCTTCCACTTCTCCATTTGAATTTTTTTTTTCTTCGTTTATTTATTTTTGAGAGAAAGAGACGGAGTACGAGCAGGGGAGGGGCAGAGAGAGAGAGACATACACACAGAATCCCAAGCAGGCTCCAGGCTCCAGGCTCCAGGCTCCAAGCTGTCGGCACAGAGCCCGACCCGGGGCTCAAACCCACAGACTGTGAGATCGTGACCTGAGCTGAAGTCGGATGCTTAACCGACGGAACCACCCAGGTGCCCCACATCTCTCCATTTGTGAAAGGAGGATATAAATAACATCAAGGCATGAGGTGGTTGTGGGAACTTAGTGAGGTAAATTATATAAGGTGCTTAGAACAGGGCCTGGCCCATGTAAAGAGAGATTAGCTGTGCATTTAGAGGCAGTATCAATCAGAGGGCTAAGGGCCAAGCTAGGGGTGCTATCATAGCACAAAGGAGGGTACCTCACCCAGACTTGAGCAGGAAGGGCTTCCTTGAAGAGGCGACATGGACTGTTGGAAGTGGGCAAGAGAGAGGAAAGGGGCTTTCCAGATAAAGGGGGCAGCCTGAGCAAAGGCCCCCAAGATGGGAGAGAGCAGGAAAACTTCAAGAAAATTCAAGGGGCCCCTGGATGGCACAGTTAAGTGTCTGAGTCTTGATATAATGCCTCAGGTCATGATCTCGTGGTTCGTGGGATCGAGCCCTCCATCAGGGTCTGCACTGACAGTGAAGGGCCTGCTTGGGATTTTCTCTGTCTCTCTGTCTCTCTCTCAAAATAAATAAATAAACTTTTTTTTTTTTTAAGTCAAATAGTTTAGAACAGCTGGATGGTAGAGAGCAAGGAAGCAGAGAGCTGAGGCCTGATTGGTGATCCGGGGCCAGACCCCAAGGGGCCTCGAACGCCTTGCTAAGAGGCATTTGCACTTTATTATACAGGCATGACTCTTTCATACTCAGAAGCAGGGCATGGTGGTGGAGTGATGCCTACACTGGCTGCCCCTGCAAAAGCTGGACAAGACTGGACAGGACTATGGAACCTCAGAACTGGCCATCAGGCCCCATGCTCTCATCCTCTTCCTCCGCAGCCGCTTCTTGCCCACTTGATGGGGACTTCGCTGCCTGCTGCTGGGCATCAGTTATAACTGTAGAGCTTTCAGTTCTCTACAGCAAGTCCATGAAAGGCTGGGCTCTCGGCCCCAAGCTGCTGCTGTTGTTGTTATTATTATTATTATTATTATTATTATTATTTTAAGTTTATTTATTTATTTTGAGAGAGTGAGCATGAGCAGGGGAGTGGAAGAGAGAGGGGGAGAGAGAGAAAGAATCCCAAGTAGGCTCCGTGCTGTCAGCACGGAGCCCAGCGCAGGGCTCAAACTCACAAACCATGAGATCATGACCTGAGACAAAACCAAGAGCCGGGCACTTAATCAACTGAGCCACCCAGGCACCCCTCTTCTTATTATTAACAGTTACTTTCAGCAGACCTCTTTCCTGAGATTCATCCATTCCCTCTATCAGTCTCCAACAAAGTGTCCTCAAAGGCACTAGGCTGGTAGTCAAGGCTGCAAAGCCAAGCGGACTCGTGGCCAGTGTGATGGAAGGGTGAACAGAAGAGAATCATGTATTTCAGATTGGGTGGCTCAAGGAGGGCAACTCAGAGGAGGTGGCCCTTGACTGGAGCGTTAAAGCATGGGTAGGAGTTGGTAAGGCAGAGAGGGGTCAGGGTTTTGGGGTGGAGAGAATGGCCAAGTGCAACGGCATGGAGCCATGAGAAACAGGGCCAGGACTGAAGGGAGGCAAGGGGGCCATTAGGTTGCAAAATGCATCGAGGTGTTTGTACCAACAAGCCTGAGAATGAGCCCTCCTTAAATGGTGCACTCAGGCACCCAACCAGCCTCACCTTACTTAGTTCTGGCCCTGATGAAAAGGATGGCCCTTTCAAGGATCTAAACAAACATCATTTTATCCTGAAGGTGATGGAGAGCTACTACATATTTTTTAAGCCAGAGAGTGAGATCATCAGATCTGCCTAGCCCAGGGCTCTGCAGGGGGTATAGCAAGGGTGAGACAGAGTCCAGAGATAATTAGAAAGAATTATCAACGGCTTTGACATCAAATTGGCTATGGGGTGTGAGAACGAGGGCAGAGCCTGGGATGACATTGAGGTGTCCGACGTGGAGCGCATGGTGGATGATGAGATCGTTGGCCAAGACCGGGAATAAAGGGGGAGGAGCAGGTTTGGAGAGAAAAAGAATTCATTTCAGCACATCTCGAATTTGAGTTGCTTAGAGAATATTCACGTTAACATGGAAGTCTAGGGCTTGGGAGAAAGGGATGCCAGGTGGAGATTAGGACTTTGTTAGCACCCAGGGGGTATGTTAGAGTCTTGCGTGTACATAAAGGAAAGGGAGATAAGGGCAGGACTCCAGGAAGATGGACCATAAGAAACAGTGGAAGAAGAGGAGTGAACCAGGAGGCTGAGAAGAAACGATTGGAGAGGGGAGGAAAAGCAGGAGAGGAGAGCGTCCCAGAAGCTGACAGAGGAGAGCCTCGGGGAGTGGAGCCCAGGGGTGTCCAATGGCCTCTGAGAGGTTGGGAAAGATGAGAAGAAGACAAGGGGTCTGCTCATTTTCACAAGAGGAGGTCACCAGTGACCGTGATCAGAGCTGTGTTGGGGAGAGCTGAGGCGGAAGTGAGAACAGGAGGGCTGGATGGGATGGGGGTGAGGAGACCCAGGGGATGCAGGGGATTGTTTCAAGGAGCTCCACTATGAAGGAACAGAGGGTGGCACCTGGAGGGTGGACGTAAGTGAGATCAAGAGCAATTTGGGGCTATTCTTTTTTTTGTTTGTTAAGTTTTTATTTAAAGATTTCCTTTGTTTTCTTTTAAGAGAGAGAGCATGAGTGGGAGAGGGGCAGAGAGAGAGAGAGAGAGAGAGAGAGAGAGAGAGAATCCCAAGCAGGTTCCATGCTCAGTGCCTCAGCGCAGAGCCCGACACAGGGCTCGATCCCATGACCCTGGGTTCATGACCTGAGTCAAAATCAGGAGTCTGATGCTCAACCAACTAAGCCAGCCAGGTGCCCCCTTTTTAAGTGTTTATTTAAATTCCAGTTAGTTAACGTACAGTATGATTTTAGTTTCAGGTGTGTAATATAATGATTCTTTTAGATGGGAGAGAGTTGACCATGGTTATTTCTAGAAGACAAAGAACCAGCAGAGAGGGAAGAGGATAGATGAGAGGCATGGGGCAAGGATCCATAGAAGAGATGGAGAGGTCCACTCTGGACCAGAGAGGCCCAGACAAAGGGAAAGCATTCTGCAGATGCAGAATGTGTGGAGACAGGAAACTCAGGCAGCCCCCCGCCCTGTGGCTGTGAACCTGGGGAGCAATGGTGAGGGTTGGCATGGGAGTTGAATTGGGGGGAAAGGGAAAAGTTTGAAATAGCAGCTCAGAGGAATGGGAAACCAGGCTGACTTTGGGGGGGACCCTTCATCATTTATTCATTCATTCATTTAACAACTATTTACAGGGTATCCCTTATATGCAAGGCACCACGCTAACATTGGAGCACAGACAAGACTCAGCTCCTGATACCCAAGGGGTTGAAATCTAGCATTCTCCTGTTGTTGACCAGCGACCATCTGCCAGGCATTGAACTGATCATTTTACGTGTCCCCATTAGGAATCAAAATAACCCTAAAGGTTGGGTATGTTTACAGACTAAGAAAGTGGGGTTCAGGGAGGTAAAATGACTTGACCAAGGTCATGCAGCTAGTAAGCGGCCCCCTCCAGCTCTCCATCTCTCTCTCCAGTGCCCCTTCCTCTCTCCTCTAGATGCCCTTCCTCTCAGCCCAGCTTTTTATTCTTGCAGTAGTTCCAAGGATATTGCGGCTTCCTGGACGACTAACCCAGAGAGCCCAGGGTTTGGCGAACTGGTCTAAGTGAGGTCATCTGTGATCACCACCTCTGCCTGTGCATCCCATGCAAGGCAGTCTTTCCTGCCTATGTAAGGACGCAGGGTTAATCCCCTTGCACAAGCCACTTGTTGACTAACCACCTCTTCAGGGCCATGTGTCACTGTCCCTAAGGGCGGGGGGGCACATCCCCCATGTGTCCCTGGTGATGGATCTGCAACCTTCACACTCTATGGTCAGCTGTCTTTGCCCCCTACCCACATGTGATGGCTTTCAGGGTGCCAGTCATCCTGTGCAGATTGCCACAACAAACCCTTTGTTACACATGGAAACCAAACCTCTAGAAGCAGGGAGGACAACTGTGGGCAATGCCTGGAGCTGGAATAGGCCAGGGCAAGGTTCCCATTCCAGAAGGCTGGATGGCCCCAGAAGCCATCCGGCCAAATTGGGGTATAACCGGTGCTCCTGGGTCACTGGGGGAGAGAGGCTGGGAACTCACCTCCAAAGGAGGCATAGTTTCTCTGTCATCAGAGTGGCAGTTAAGAGCAGAGGTGCTGATGTCTGTGCTGCACTTGGGTGTGTGACCTTGGCGAGTTACCTAACCTCTCAAAGCTTCAATGTCCTCATCTATCAAATAGTTCCCACCCTCATAAAGTTGCTGTGAGGGCTAAGTGAAAGCTTGCACACGAAGCTCTTAGCACAAGGTCAGCTATACAGTAAACATTGTAAAAGGCATTAGCTATTATTTTCTGAGCACAGAGGCAGTGGGCTGGAGATGATCAAAACAGCTAGCGGCAGCTGGGAGAGGCCGCAGAAGGTGGCCAGACTGGTCAGGGGAGAGGCCTTCATTTTTCCCTTGGATTCTCAGGAAGTGAGAGCCACGGCTCAATGATAACACAGTCAGCAGCTGGTCCTAAGTAGGGGAGGTGTGAGGACGGAGGAGAGATGCTTCAGTTTAAAAAGGATTGAGTGGGGAGAGCTCGGCAGGAAAGAGCCGCACAAAAAAACCAACGTGGAAACCCAGCAGCTAGGCAGCTGGTGAGGGAATGTCAAATCCAGATAGAACTACCATAATTCATGGTATAGGAGGTTACCCTGGGCCAAGCTGCTTGGAAAATTAGCAATCTCAAGGGCACGCTGGGGGGGTGGGGGGAGACAGGTAGAGGGGCTCCCTCCCAATTACCCTGCCCCCTCCCCCAACAAGTGGGCTTCTTTAGAACTTGGATTTAGGGAGGACATAGTTCCCCTATGGCCAAGAAGTTTGATGCAGGGACACCCGGGTGGCTCAGGTCATCATGAGCTCACAGGCTGGTGAGAGGGAGCCCCATGTCATGGGGCTCTGCCCTAACAGGGCAGTGTCTGCTTGGGATTCTCTCTCCTTCTCTCTGCCCCTTCCCTGCTTGCTCTCTCTCTCTCTCTCTCTCTCTCTCTCTCACACACACACAATAAATAAATAAACTTTTTTTAAAAAGGAAGTTTAATGCAATTCCATTTATTCCAACATGGAATTAATCCAACATGAAAGGGCCAGGCCAGGAGAGGGGTGGGAGGCGGTGATGAGGCAAGCCTGTTCCTGCCCTTTGGGAGTTTAAGATGATAAAAACGGGCAAACACGGGGCTGTTACTGTGTGGCAGGCAGCAAGGAGGAGTGGAAAAGGGTATGAGTTCTGGGGCTAAAAGACCTGGATTTAAATCCTGGCCCCACGATTCCCCTCTTGAGCAAACAAATCACTTGAATGACATCTCCGTGTCCTCATCTGTAACATGGAGGAAGTGATAATATCTACCACCCAGGATTGTGGTGAGAATCAAACGAAATGTTAGTTATTGTTAGGGTGTGAAGGGGAGTGCCCTGAGAGAGGCCCAGGAAATAGTTACAGGGCTGAAGGAGGGAGATGGCATCTGTTGCAGATGCCAGGTAGGGGCTCATGGGGGATGCAATGCTTGAGAATGGCCTTGACTAATGGACAGGATTTTAGAGACAAGGACATGCCCCAGGAAATGGGAACAACCTGGGCAAAGGCACAGAGGGGGACAGCCACTGTAGGCCTGGTGAGATTGGTGGAGCCCCGAGCAGCTGACCCTCTTTGTAACCCATTCTCCACCTATGGGAGTCTGGTCCTTCCCACCTCCCTGGGCTCACGGTCAGTGGCAAAAGGTAAGGCACAGACTAGACAACACCTGGTGCAGACAGCAATGGGGCCTGGGAGGAAGGACGGTGCCTTTGAACTGGAACCATCCAGGGGGACTTCCTGGAAGAGTGGGCGTTTGAGTAGAGCCCCAGAATGTGAAGTACAGGAGGAGATTTCAGGGGTGCCTGGGTGGCTCAGTCAGTTGAGCGTCTGACTTCAGCTCAGGTCATGATCTCATGGTTCATGAGTTCGAGCCCCGCGTCAGGCTCACTGCTGTCAGCCTGTCAGTGCAGAGTCCACCGCAAATCCTCTGTCCCCCTCTCTCTCTGCCCCTACCCCACTTACGCTCTCTCTCAAAAAATAAATAAAACATTTAAAAAAACAGGAGGAGATTTCAGATGAGCAATGCTGTACAGGCTTTATGCCAATTCCCAGAAAGAATAAGGAGCATAGATGAGTGGAAGGAAATAGATGGGATCAGAGCATAGGATGTGGGAAGATCAAGGCAGACCCTGAATGCCAGGCTAAAGTAGGCAAAGAGAGACCTCAAATACCTCAGAGAGTAAATGCTGTGGTCAAAGGCCAGCTTCAGAAAGATGAGTCTGGGGCAGTGAATAGGATGCACTAGATCTGAGAAGATAACCAGGGTCCCACCATCACCCAGATATAAGGTTCAGATGGTGAACACCCCAAGGACAAGAGGGGAGGGTGCAAGGGGGAACTACAGGATTTAGAGGGAGAAGAAGAGGGGGGGAGTCCAAAATGGGCTCCAAGGAGACTTCTAGCCCTTCCTTTCTGAATTCCCCCCCCCCCCGCCCCCCATCAGCTTCTCCTGATTCATTCTTTTGGAAGACCCTGGCCCAGGAGCCTCAGGGGGCATAAGGTCCTAGAAGGCAGCTGGGCCTTGAGGCCACCGGGTTCCAGGGTCAGGAAGCCCTCCATCCCACCCCCACCCCCAGCTGGGTCTCTCTCCCAGCACTGTCCGGAAGAGCTCTAGGCCTATAGACAGTGTTACCCGCAATCAGGCCCGTCCCCAAATTTAATGCATCCCAGAACATGTTCCCTTTCCTGTGCCCTTCCCCAAATCTAATTGAGTCTCTAAATTCCCGTGGCGCCGACGGGGTTAAAGCCAGCTCATGTCACCGCCCCCGAACCCCCCCCCCCCCCCCCGCCCCACGCCAAACCCCACCTGCCCGCCGCCTCAGCGAATGCCGGAGCCGGAAAGCGCGGGACACGGCGTGGGGGGGGGGGCGGGGGAGTGGAGGGGGCCTCACAGCAGCTGATTGACGGGCAGGGCGGTGATTGGCAGCCGCCGAGCAGCAGGGTACCGGGGAGCTGGTGCAGGGGTGGGCTCTGGCGGGCGCCCCACACCCCCAGCCTCGGCCGGGGGCAGGGTTCGTGCCCACCGCCGGCAGCACCCGGATCGCTCCTTCCCTGCCCCGAGCCGGGCAGGCTGGGCGGGGCGGCGCCCTACCCCCCGGACCCCGCGGGCAGGCGAGTGTCTCAGAGGTGACACTCCGGTGCGCGGCTGGCAGGAGCGCGCTCGCCGCCCCTGCTCCGGCTCGGCTCGGGCTCGGGCTCGGGCTCCGGCTCCGGCTCCGGCTCCGGCCGTCCGAGGAGCGCCCCAGCGCGCACGACGCAGTCCCCTGACACCCGCCAAGGGACCCCCGGGGCGCGGGAGGATCCCCGCCGGCCTTCCCCAGGCCCAGCGCCCGGCAAATCGCTGCTCCCGTCGTCTGAGCCCCGGCGTCGGGAGGGACGTGCGGGCCCCAGTGCTCCCCCCACCCCCACCACCAGCCCTGCCCGCATCGCGTCCCCGGGCCCAGGAGGAAGGGAGACTGAACTTTAGCGGGGAAGCCCGAAAGGCCGCAGGAGCCGCGGGAAGAGGACGGCCGCGGGATGGCCGAGGGGCCGGGCGGCGGAGGGCCCCGCGGGGACGGGGCCGGCGGCGGCCGGGCAGCCGAGGAGGAGGTGGTGCGGCGGCGCTGCCGGCGAGGGGAGGAGGCGGAGGTCTCGCAGCCGTGGCCCGAGGGACCCCGGGGCATGGCCGCTGCGCCCCCGGTGGAGGAGCGGTTCCGCCAGATGCACCTACGCAAGCAGGTGTCCTACAGGTAAGGAGAGGGGAGCAGAGGGGAGCGCGACGCTCGGGACCACCCCCCTTTTCGGTCAACATGTACGGAGCACCCGCTGCTTGCTTGGCGCTGCTCTAGGCCCTGGGGATCAGAAACGACCACCAAGGGGTCTCTGCCCTCCGTGTGCAGGGGGAAGGGGGTGCTTCTGGGAGCCCCTCTCTAGGTGAACCGTCCTACTCATCCGACATGGAATTACTGATGCCAAATGTGGACCGGACACTGTCCCGGGCGCTGAGGAGAGAAATAACCAAGACGTGATCCTCACAGACCTCCATCTGCTGAGGAGATCCAGGAGATGACCCCTGGCCCTGCTTCTGGGGGAAAGAGGGGCCCCCTACCGGTTAATAGGCCTTACCTGAACTTTCCTGTGGGCTGACTGTGGGCTGGGCACTGGCTTGTGGAAGTGGCTAAGGCATTCCCTGCCACCAGGGCTGAGACCCTGCTGCCTAGAGATGAAGAAGGAATGCCCTCCCAGAGCCCTTTGCCCCAACAAGTCCTTACTGTCATCCCCAGTGGCAGATTGAAACTTGCACTTTCCACGAATCTTCTTAAGTGCCTTCTGCCTGTGAAAGATTCCCAGCCTCCCTGGTCCTGCCCTCTCTGCCCTGGGGGGTTTCCTGGAGGAATCAGCTGCAGTGGGCCCCGGGGACCAGGTTTATGACTTAGGATGGGATGGGGCGAGGGAGGGCTGCCCATCAAACAAGAGTGGGTAAGTTACACAGAGGAGGGGTCTGAGGAGTGGGTGGAGGGAAG
The DNA here is from genome assembly GCF_014898765.1 of Herpailurus yagouaroundi. Lineage (NCBI taxonomy): Eukaryota > Metazoa > Chordata > Mammalia > Carnivora > Felidae > Herpailurus > Herpailurus yagouaroundi. The sequence goes on along the minus strand of NW_024412418.1, from coordinate 7,475,272 downwards.
GCAAGGGCAGCCCTTCCCTTCCTCTTCCTCTCCCAGACCACAGCCTCAACTTGGACTCGCTGCCCCACTACACCCTCTAGACCAGAGTGACCTCCTTTGGAGGGTCCAGCAGGGACACTGAGGCATCTGCAGTCCTTGAAGCCATCAGCCTGGTTAGAGAGGATAAGTTTCCTGTCTGTTTACAACCCAGGGACTTGAGATGTGTCTCAGGCTGCCCGGCTTCTCCCTGAGGCTTCTGGGAAGATGTTTCATAAAATTGGCCCAACCCTGGGAGCTTGAAGGGCTTGAATAGGTTATGAGGCCATTAGTCCATGAGAGAAGGGGAGGAAACTTCACCAGCATGAAGTGAGATGCTCAGAATAAATAGGAAGTAACTTGGGTTCACATGGGCTCTACCTTCACTTTCTGGGATATGTAAGGAGTCAGGGGTCCACTGGGATCCATTTCCAGTTCTTCCAGAACACCAGGCTGAGAGGAGGGCATCAACTGTCCCCTGCCTTCTGGTTGCAGATAGAAGAGCCCCTGAACGTCCCCTCGGGGAAGAGAGAGTACCAGGGATTGATGGGGAATGGACATAGAATATAGAACCCTGGAAGAAATATTAGTCTGGGATCCAGAAGCCTGGCTTACGTCTCACTTCTGCCGGTAATTTGCTGTATGTCCTTGAGCTAGACAATCTCTCTGTCTCTGAACCTCAGTTCTTCATCTGTAACATAAGGAGATGACCCCAAGATTTTCCCTGGCTCTGGGGCAGGGACAAACAGCATCTGAAGTTGGAAAGGAGGCCAGAATGGGGTTGAGGCTTAAAGGATTGGAAGTAGAGAATAATGAAAGGGCTGAGACGGGAGGTGTGTGCGTGTGCCCCCCTCCTCACCTCCCTACAGAAGCAATTGGCAAAGGCTGGGTTCCCCCAGGGTGGTTCCTGAATGGAGACCCCTCCACAGCCCGAACTTGAGGCTTCTAGTCATGAAGGATGCAGGGTGACAAACTACAGTTCCTTTCTGCCTGTAAAGGAAACCTCCAGGCCACCTATGTGAGGGCTACAGGAGACAGCCCACATGGGTTCCAGCTGTCACCCCTGGACAGATCACGCCAAGGCACCTCCTGACACCCTGCAGTTAGGCCAGGAGCCCAAACTTAGGACCAGAGCAGCACAAGGCATCAAGGCAAGAAGAGCCCCCTGGGGAGAGGGCAGAAGAAGGTCTGGAAAAGCACATGTCCCTTATACCCTTCTGGCTTTTCCCAGGCTGGAGGCTTCCCTCCAATAGTCTCCTGAGCCCAACCCTGAGTGTTTAGGACTTTCTCAAGCATATGGGAGCTCCTTTTCCTCAAGCCCCCAACTGAGGGGAACCCCAGTGGAATGAGCTGTGTTTCTGGCTAAGCCCTCCCGTGTGGCCTCCGGAACGGGCCTCCGGTTCTGCATGGCCTGACGACTTCCTTGTACAGGTTGCTGGGGGCTGACAAGAGCTCAGGCCCACGGTGGCCTTTTCCACATCCTCCGCCTGCCAGAGTCTGGCTCGCAGATAAACCTCCCACCCCGCTGTGAGGAGTTGCTAAGAAAAGCAGTTGAAAGCCCTTCACGGAGAGCAAAGGCTTTTAGACAGAAACGCGGGGGCAAAAAAAAATCTGAGGGCGAGGGGTGGAAACGGAAGCGGGATTGAGGCCTGGCTGTCTCTGACGTAAGTGAGGACGGGGGGGGGGGGGCTTTCAGGAGGATGCTAGAAGCTTTTAGGGATGTGATGGCTTCTGGGAAAAGGGTTCCCACAGCCCCATGGTGGGCTGGACGCAGCGCCGGCAGCTGCTTTCGGTGGATGGAGAGATGGCAGGTCCGTGCCAGTAGTAACTCTTGGTGGGCAAGGGAAGTGGGGGGACAGCTTCTCTCTACATCTGGGCTTGAGGAAAAGTATCCCTACACTTGAGCAAGTCCTAAGCATCCAGGGTTGGACTCAAGAGACCACTGGGGGGCAGCCTCCAGCCTGGGAAAAGCCAGAGGGGTACAAGGGACTTGGATTTGGTCTGAAAGGGTCAGAAGATGCACAGCTTGGACCTCTGGAGCTAAGCCCCGTGGTTCCCAAACCAGATCACCTGGGGATCTCTTTTTAAATCATCTCTAAAGCCCTATCCCTGGAGATCCTGCTATATAAGTAGTCTGGGGTTGGGCCCGAGCATCTCAACTTTAAAAACCCCTCCCAGGTGATTCTGGGGGTGAAGCAGGTTTAGAAACCTGTGAAGAAGCCGAAGAAGAGAGGTAACATGTGAGCCGAATCACGGGGGTGTGGCTGGCAAGGGGCTCCCCTGTGCTGGGCGCTCTTGTGGCCCCAACAGGACCGGGAAGGAGGACCAGTACCTCTGTCTATAGTTCTGGCCCTGGGCCAGGTACTGTATGAGATGGAGGTGTGGGACACTGTCCTTTCCCTCGCCAAAAGTATGATTTGGTACAAGGCCAAACAGTAAATATCTTAGGCTTCGCAAGCCATACAGTCTCTGTCACTCTGCTCTGCCATTGTAGCACCAAAGTGGCCACAGACAACTTGAAAATGCATGAGCATGGCTGCATTCCAGTGAAACTTTATTTATAGACCCTGAACTTTAAATTTCATATCATTTCCACTGTCACAAATATTATTCTTTTGCTTTTTTTCCAACCGTTTAAAATTGTAAAAACCCTTCTTAGCTCACAGCCATCCAAAAACAGGCAGCAGGCCGGATATGGCCCATTGGCCATGGTTTGCCAATCCCTGATCCAATAGATAGATGGGATGGGACAGTAGGCACTGAGAATTGACCTGGACACTGGGCAAGAGGGCACGTGCATTGCACCAATAGAGGCACTGCGGTGCACATGTATGCAGTCTTTGGGGTCAGAGAGACTTGGGTTCGAATGCCAGCCGGGCCCTTCCCAGCTGGGCAAGTCACTTTTACCTCTGACCCTGTTTCCTCACATGGAAAACACGAACAATAATACCCACACAGGAGAATGGCTGGGAAGATTAAAGAAGATAAGAGATGTACAAGTTAGAAGGCCTTTGGGCCTCTATAGCTGGACCTCTGGGGGAGGGGGGTGTCCAGGAAGGCCCCTGAAGGAGGTTGACCCTGAGTGATGGTTGGGTAATGAGACCTGGGAGTGGTGGAGTTTCCCGGAGACTAAGCAAGAACTGAGCACGATGCCTGTCCCAGACTACAGTCCTCCCCCGACCCCCTCCGTCCCCAGAGAAGGGTGGGGTGGGGAGGAAGCGACTGGAGGCGCCAACTGGCAGGGAAGGGTGCCCCTCCTGTGGGCATGGGGCTGCGGGTACACAGCTCCTTGAGGGAGAGCCACCTGATCCAACTCTCCCTGCTGCTATTTACCAGCAGCTAAAAATAACCCTGGAGTGACAGGGGAGATGGGGCCGATTTGTAATTTAAATAGCAAAAGAATAAAGCAAGGAGCTGCAAGAGATCACATTCTGTCCTGAATTAAAAATGCAAAAACCGGGGGCAGAGAGCTGAGCTGGAGCTGGAGGAGGGGGTCCGCTGACAGAGGGAGCTGGAAGCGGGGAGTCTATCCATTTTCCTTCCTTTGGGAAGGGCAGGGACAAGGCCCAGCCTGGAGATCCTTCCTCCCCTCAGGGACCTGAGACTCTTGCTGACTAGTGAGTCAAAGGCCAAGGAGGGCAGTGCCTAGAGGTGGGGCCAGGCACAGTGCAGGGATTGGGATCCCAGAGAGAGGGGCTTATCCGGTCCTGTTTTGGCACATAGCATTTGGGACATACCCCCCAGCAGCTCATGCCCCCTACCCCCACACCAGGGGAGCACAAGCCATTTGGGCACTTTGGAGGGAAGCTGGGAGGACCAGTTTGAGCACAGCCATTTGAACAGGTGCTTCTCTGGTGTGCTGCTGAAAATGTAGCCCAAGGGCCAGGCATCAGGACGCCTGGGTCAGAGTCTCAACGTTGCTTCAATTTGTACAATTTCAGAACAGAGCATTCAGAGAGGCCCCTCAAGGTCCAGGTCCCAAGGACAAGGGTTAGCAAAGGCTAGGAAAGGCTTCTCCTCAAGGATATATGAAGTGGGTAGGGAAGGCATTAGGACTAGATTTGGCTTCTGATGAGCTCTACTGTGTTTGACCAGTGTTCTTGGCCTAGAGATATTTGCAGAAGGAAAACAAAGCAGGATTCACGGAGTAGGTGGGGGCTTGAAGGCTACTGGACAGTTCACCCCAAAGCCCTTTTTACTCTGTCAGCCTTCCAAGGGCCTGGGCTTTCATCTTTAGGGACTTTTTTCTTTTGGCTCTAAGTGCATCTATCCCCAGGAGGGGGGGTGATAGGACTGGAGGCATGAGACTGAAGGGTGCTTCTGCAATCAGGGCTTATGACCCAATACACGGGGGTAGGAGGTTTGAAGGGCAGGAAGTCTGCTGATCCTGCCCTGGGGGCTTGGCTACAGTAGGGGTGGGAGGGAGCTCCTTAGGGCAGATCCAGCTGACCCAGAATAATGGAAGAACCCCCCAAGCTCCTCTCACCTCCAGCCTGGGGACCTGGGGTGTGCCAAAGGACAATTTCCGAGAGAGATGGTGGTTTGAGGGACCACCCTTGACTGCAGAGCGCCAGTCCTATACCCACAGCTCTCTTGCCTCAGGGGGAGAGGAACCCAGCCCCTCCTCCAGATTTCTTCCTGCACACCGCTTTAATGAGCCTGCCCAGAAGGGGTCTAATCAAAGTTCCATCTGTCACTAGCCAGCGGCAACCTGCAGCCCCACTCAGGTACATCAGTCTCCTCTGTGGGGGCAGAGGCCCAGCACCTGGGCAGAGGCCAGGGAGCAGTAGGTATTTTGGGCTCTGGGCTGCTCCCAAGGCCCTCAGCAGGTACCTGGACAATAGGCTTAGCTGCTGAGGAGGGATTTAGATTCAAAAAATTCCCTGTGCCTCACCACAGCCACTAGTGCAAACAGGAAGCCCGTCTCCCTCCCTCTGCTCAGCTTCCTCCCCTCACTTCCACGGGAAGTTACTGAGCACACATACTGTGCACCCAGCACCGACCTAGGAGCAGCACAGGGTCCAAGAATTTTGCGAGGAGACAAGACTGACGTGCACACAAGGTCGCATGACATAGGCATGTTCTTGGGAACAGAAGTGAGTGTCAGAGATAAATCAGTGGGGTGGGAATGCTGGCCCTGGGTCAGCATTCGAGACTTAGGTGTTTATAAAATATTTGTCATATGAATGGATACGTAAAAACCTGGAGGTTGGGAAGGAGATTCAAATGAAATGAATCAGAGCAGACGAGATTTTAGAAATCATCTGGTCCAACCTAGAGATGTTAAGTGACTCACCCAGAGTCACACAGCAAGGGCTGGAGTCTGAACCAGTGGATTCTGTGTCTGGGGCTCTTTTCACCTTCCCGCTTGTGCTTCTTGGGCTTGGGTTTTGAAGGATGGAGATTTTGATTGGTCAAACATTACGGGTAGACAGGGCAAGGAGAGCACCATAGGCAGAATGGATTGGCAAGGGTGAGGGTGGCATGTTAAAAGAAGTGTGAAAAAAAGAGAGAAGCAATGTTGATTGAGCACCTACTGGGAGGCAGGCACCAGCGTGGTGTGAGCGGAGAGAAAGTCTCCACAGGGAAAGCCTGGACAAAGAGGCAAAAAAGGAAGGAACCAGAGCATAAGGAGCCTCGAAGGTCAGGCCAAGGAGGCTGGCTTGGCTGGTTTTGAGAGCAGAGGCTGTCCAGATCGTGGGTTGAGCATTTCGTGCCCTGGTACATTTCTTTTCCCCAGCTCCCAGTTGCTCATCCAGGCCACTGAAAGTAGAACACCTCACCCTCTGGGGCCTCAACAAAGCCCAGAATAATTTTCTTACCCAGATTCCTCTTCCTGTGTGTATCTGGGTGGATTCTGAGGGGTCCCCAGCTGCCCAATGCTGGCACATGTTGTCCTAGCAACTGCCAAGGGCATCCTCCCCAGCGCTGTGCACCTGTCCCTTCCAGCCTCATCCTCTCCAGCCCTCCTGGGAAGTATTGAGCTTGGAGGAGCACAAGTCCAAGGGGATCCTGGTCTCCCAGTCAGGATTGCTCTGCCTCTCAGAGCCTCCAGCCTGTCCTGCTTCCCCTCAAGAGTCACATTTCCTGCTCTCTGCTGTTCCAGGTCTGCCAGAAGCCTCAGACTAAAAACAAGCCCAGCCCCATTTCCTCTGTTTAACTGCTCGAGCTACTTGCAAAATCCCTGGGAGAGGAGGACGTGACATGGCCCTGCAACAGCCTCCTTCTAGAATAGGCCTTGACCTGGCTGGCAGTGTCTCTGATGGGCCACAGCATACAGGACCTGCCTAGAGGGATTCCGAGATGATGGGTTCGAGGGAGAACTGCTGGAAAAAGGGGGTGCCAAGCCTCAGAGTAATCATCCGGCTATGTCTCAACCCCAGAGAGGCAATGGGATGTCTTATTTAAGGATACAGACTCTGGGGTGAGCTTCTTAATTCTACCACTTACCAGCTGGATGACCTTGGACAGATGAGCTTGGTAGCTCTGTGCCTTGGTTTCCCCATCTGTAACAGGAGGAAAATAACAGGAGGATAAGTTTGGTACAAGGGTTCAGAGGTTTCTGGCACAGAAATGTCCAAGAAATATTAGCTATTATTTTATCAATGCTGAGTATTAATTATTCATGATATGGCATGATTTATTAAATAAATATTTATTGAGAAATATGTTCCAGTCATGAGGTCACTACAGCACCAGATGGAGGTTTCCCAGAGCTGGGATGGCGTTGTGTGCATTCCTGTGTCTTCAAGTTCTGTAGCGTAAATAGTGATTGAACTGAACTGAACTGACACCCTTTCTGTCCTCGAGAAATTTACAGCCTTTCTGGGGTAACAAACACATAGAAAGCTCAAGAACAGTGTGATTAAAGAGCAGTGTGATTAAAGAGTGTGATAGAGCAGTGTGATTAAATAATGCTTGAGGAAGAGACGATTTCCATCCCAGAACCAACTTTAACGATAAAAAGTAAGTATATTCCTTACTATTCATTTACTAAATCTTCCCGATGGCCTCAAAGTCCAGCAGGCCTGGTTGCTATCCTTCAGACACATCAAGTACATTCCTTACTCAGGGCCTTTGCTGTTTCTGTTCCTTCCACCCAGAATGCTGTTCTCCCAGACAGTCACGTCGTCTGCCCTCTCGATTCATTTAGGTCTGTTCTCAAATGTCACCTCCTCAGAGAGGCCTTCCCTGATTTCCTACCTAAGTAGGAGACCAAACTCTTTCCTCATCAAATTCTTTCCCCTTCACTTTGGCTTCTTTTTTCTATATAGCACACCCAACATTATGTCATGTATTATTTGTTTCCTACGTGTCTTCCCCACTGGAATCGAAGCTCTGTGAGGTTAGAAGCCTGTTTCCTTGCTCACTGCTATATGGTCTGATATAGTGCTCGATGCATAGAAGATACTCAATAAATATTCACTGAGTGAATTAATTTGTAAACCCTTTACCTCTTATTTAATCCTCACCAAGCTCCATGAGCCCAGTTATTACTATCGCCCCCCTTCCATCTTACAGATGAGAACACTGAGGCCCAGAAAAGCTCCGAGATATATATTCATCAGTTTTTCTGTTTCTATCCCACCTTACTCCAGAAAGGATTTAACGCGACCCAGAGAAGTAGCCCTCTCTGATCTGATTCAGTAAATGACAGGAACGGACCATGAGCCCACATCTTCTGACTCGTGTGCCCACCCCCGGTCTGATGCTGACAGAGGTGTTAAGGAGAGAGAGGTGTGTAGGGGCTGGGCACTGCCCACCACGTAGCCTCATAGTTGTGATGAAGAGATCTTAGCAGGACCAAATGGTGACGATCCGAGAGGCTGAATGGAGAGGAAGGCCAGACTGAGGTTGAGGTTCGGGTTCCAGCCCAGGCAAGCCAGGCGGCTGAGTGGCAGCCTCTGACTCCGGCTGTCTCCTGGCAGCTGGGCTGGGCTTGTCCTCACCTGCCTGCCTCTTGCCCTCCCATGCAGCCTCTCTTCCCAGCCATTCTCCTGCCCCAGTCAGCGGAAGGCGCCTACAAGGCCCGTGGTCCTCTTCTGGGGCAGCCCGCTGGCCTCTCGCAGGCCCCCCCCCCCACCATCAGGAAGTGCCGAAAGAGGAAGAGAGTCGCCGGGCAGGATGAGCGTACTGGGGGCTGGCCACAGAACCGGGGGAGGCTGCGATGAGGCCACAGCTCTGGGCCCCGCGGAGGCGCTGGGGACAGAAGGGGAACGGCCGGGGGCACTGAGGCAGATGTGGCGCTACCGTTCCTGGGACGTGCCACAGATCCCAGCAGAGGCCCCCCAGACACAGTAGGTACTCGAGGTGGCCCGGGAATGGGCATAGCAATGTCTGGCCCTCTCTGACTCCTTTATCTGTGGTGGGGGGGGGGTGGCAAAAGTGAGGTTATCCACCCGTTGTCCAGAGGCTCTGCAGAGGCTCAGCAAAGGGCAAAGCGTTCTTGACAGGGTGAGGGGAGTTCTCATGTTTGAATTGCTGGGAGGCAGTGTGGTGGGAGGCTAAGAGTTGAGCGAGCTAGTAACAGGAGGATCTGGGAAGCACAGCCCCCACAGGAATGTGGCGTCGGGTGCTGTAATGCTGTGTGCAAACTCCGTGGGGTCTTCAGCTGCCTTCGGTCTGACACTGTCAGAGCTTGGGGTCAGAACCATTGGGAAACATCCTCAGAGGGAACCATACACCCCAGGAGGACAGTGTCAGACCCATTTGGGGATTTCACTGCTCTCCTCCTGGCCACCCTGGCACCTGTGCTGGCTGGAGGGCTGGTACCCCCACCTCCCCGGTCACACTTTCTCCGGGCCTACAGGAACCTTGAAGGACACTGGAAGAAGTTTCTGAGCTTCTGGGCACTGGTTGTTTCTCAAAACCACAGGTTTGCCCCGAGCATTGGTTATATGTGGCCGGTTAAGGCTGGAAAATGGGTTGCCAGAACCCCAGAGAAGAGGGTGAAAGTGAAGGTGACACAGGATGTGGCTTTGCAAAAGGAGTGCTAGCAGAAACAGCGGGCAACTGATGTGGGCATCGGGGTGACACAGTTTGGGAGGAAGAGGACCGTGTTCTCCGGGTTCCTGGCCTCCCCTTGTCAGCCCTGCGGGGACTGTCAGAAGCTGCCCCAGCCATTGATTCTCAAGCACGTGTGCTGGTTGTGCCACCCCAGTTGACTGCTCTGGTTCCAACTGCTTTCCTCGTCTCTGTAGGGGGACAACCTCTGTTGCCTTTGGGGGTGTGTTTGCAAGGCATATTTCTGGGTGAGTGATGTGTGTGTAAGAGGGATGTGGCAATGTGTAACTGTTGTCCTAGGGGGGTATTCGTGAGTAGGAGAAAGATGTGTACGTCCTCTGTGGGTGTGTATGTTGGTGAATGAGAGTGTGGTCCTTGTATGTATGTATGTATGTATGAGTGTGTAAGAAGTGTGCAGGTGACTCCTGTAGTGTCAGAGATCTACAGGATCCACTGGGTATTGTGTTGGGAGAACACTGTGTTAGGAGTGTGTGAAAGGGTTGGAAACAACTGTGAATAGCTGAGGAGAGATTAACTTGTATGAGAAACGTGTATGTTCTTTGCTGGTGTGTGCCAGGGTCACGAAGTGACTTTGGTCCTTGGTATATATATCTGAGTGTGAGGGGCTGGGGTGGGAAGTGTTAGCTTAAGTAATGAGTGAGCCTAAGTGTGTGTGAGAGGCGTGTTTGTTCTATGTATGGGGAGCACTGTGTGACTTCTGTTCCTGGGGGGTGTGATTTGGGAGAGCCAAGGGGGTAAGTGTGGAGACGGTATGAGTGGTTGTGAGTGGGCACAGGGGGTGCAAGAGAGGTGTCTATACCGGTGTGGCTGTGGGAGGGGGGGGGTGACAGCTGCCCTCGCGAGTGTTCACTTGTGACTATGTAGGTTGTTCGGGGAGGGGCTACGGGGAGGAAAAGATCGTGTGCGTCTGGCTGCGCTCAGCGCGGGCGTGTCAGGCCGGAG
>NW_024412418.1:7387951-7464891 GCF_014898765.1 Herpailurus yagouaroundi | reverse complement strand
GGCCGGATGGAGCCGCGGGACGGCAGCCCCGAGGCCCGGAGCAGCGACTCGGAGTCGGCCTCCGCCTCGTCCAGCGGCTCCGAGCGCGACGCCGGTCCCGAGCCGGACAAGGCGCCACGGCGCCTCAACAAGCGGCGCTTCCCAGGGCTGCGGCTCTTCGGGCACAGGTGAGCGCGGCGGCGGCGGCGGCGGCGGCGGCGGCGGCGGCGGGGTGGGGATCGCGGTAGCGGGCGGATACCGCTCCTGGCACCGGCAGGCGTCCCTCGGCCGTCTCGGGACTGACACCGAGTGGAGGTCTCCCCCGGGCACCGGCGGTACGGACTGACTTGGGTTGGCTCCGCGTCAGGGTCATCCCTCAGCGTCCTGGCACTGGCACCGCACGGAGGTCTTTCCCAGGCACCGGCAGCTTAGCGTGCCTCCTCTGTGGTACCGAGGCAGGGTCAGCTTCCAACTTGCCTGCAGGGAGAGAGAAGCACCTAAGCCCCTTGGCACCAGCAGGTAGGGCCCTCATGGCCGGCCGCTCACCCCTTCTTGGCACTGAGAGAACAGGGCCCCCTCCGAGCCTCCTGGCCACAGTGAGGTGGGGGTCACGCCATCACCCTCCTCCCCTCCGCCCCCCGGGCCTCGGTGGGGCTGTTTGCCTACCATCACTGCATGACATCTGCAGAACATGGCCTCTGTTGATACTGTCACAACACATGGCTGTCCCAGAGCACTGGTTACTGAGCTAATTGCTCATCACTTCAAGCCTCTCCCTGGGATTGGGGGGTGCCTGGCCACCTGTGTTCTATATTGCTCTTAGTTGGTGGAGAGACCCCAGTCTCTACCTCTGCTAGGCAGTAGGCATCTCTCCCCCTACCCGCTTCCATCCCTTGCTGGGAAAGGGATGGGGTGGGCTGCAGTCTGGAACGTGTGCTGGCTGTTCAAGCCCCAGCCTGCCCCCTCCACCGGCACACCAAATGTCATCAGCAAAGCCTGGGACAGGGCTTTGACCAGAACTCTGGTGAGGAGCTGGGGAGGGGTGTGGAAAGATTGAGTGCAGGCAGCTCATGGCATGTGTACCAGTGTTGGCTTGGAGCCGCTTCCAGCCATGCAGCCCTGGTGTAAGGTGAGGGAAGGTGGGGGCCCATGAGTATCCCACCTAGCTCCCTGGGCTTTTTCTTAACTGACTCCTGCCCTTCTCCAATGGCTGGGGAACTTGCAGCCAATGAGCTAAGGACCCCAGAGCCAACTCAGGCTGGACTCTGATCACTTGGAGCCTGCCCAAGGCCTCCCTCTCACTTTTCTTTGGTTGCCCAGGCTTCAAGGCATTCAGCACAACCCCCTCTCTCTGAGCTTTGCCCTGATCCTTCCTGGGGTAGACTTTACCCACCAATAATGTGGACAGTTTTCTCCTATTGTGCGGGTTGGCGTCCCTGTAATGCTGACCTATGCCCTCTGCCAGCCTTACCCTGGCCAGGGCCCTGTTCTTTGTATCTGTGTCACCAAGCACACCCAGAGATCAGGATTCTCACACTGGCAGATGGAGCTCTGTGGGCTCTTGTGAAGCCACACAGGCTTCAATGTCATATAAAACAGGGCAGGGAGCAAGGCTTTTCGTACCTCTGTTTTGTCACCCACAGCCCTGCAAGATGGAGCAGTTTACACCCAGCTCTGCAGGATGTAGTCTCCAGTTTTCGCAGGCTCCGGAGGGGGAGGGAGGGGCTCCACCAGAGGCTTCCTGTCCCTGCCCACAGGGTACCAAGCGTTGAGTTCTTGTGACCTGTGGCTGTGCCGGTTCTGAAGGGCACAGGTTTGTGCATGTAGAGGTGAACTTCAGGCACATTCAGGAGGAAGAACAAGAAGCAAGAAAATCAACAAATACTTTACATAATTCTCTAACATAAGCAGAACAGGTGTTATTTTTCCATTTTTATAGATGAGGAAAAACACGGGCTTAAGGAGATAAGTAGTTTGCCTAGAGTCACATAGCAAGTAAGAGGCAGAGATAGAGTTGTAACTCTAGTCCAGAACCCTTTCTCTATACCAGGTTCCTGAACAAAACATCACAATGACCTAGGGAGCTTTAGGAAATTCAGATTCCTAGATCTTATCCTTAGCACGCCTGACTCATCAGGTCTGGAGGTTGGGCCTGGGTGTTTTTTTAAAGCTTCCCAAGTGTTTCTAATGTGCTACCAAGTTTGAGAACCACAGTATTACATCACTCTGGGGATGGTAAGTGATCTGATAGGCTGCTTAATAAGAAGGAAATCAGCACCTCTGGAAGCATGTAAGGAGTGTCTCTGCATAGTAGCACTGTGCTGGGGGCACTGGGGCATTCAGAAATTAATGTATTTGGAAAACCAAGTAGAGTCAGGGAGAGGGCAGTGGAGGAAAAGACCTCCCTGATGGTCCTGGGAACTCCCGAGAATCAGATGCCCACTGAGGCTGACCCCCACCCCTTGCTTTGATTGGAGGGAGGGGGCAAACATTTGGAATAGTGCACTTGCCTTGGGCACTGCCCCTTTAATGTTTTTTATTTGGTCCAGCCACGTTCGCTGGTTGCCCATCTCAGGTAAAGGTCCCGGTGCCCCAGCTGAAGCCAGCGTCCCCGTCTTTTCCCTAGGCTCCCTGCTCATCCTTAACCAGGCTCTCGTGCTTCTCACTGGGTTTCCGCCCTCTGCATTCACCCTATCCTGTTCCCCTTCCATCCAGTCCACACCTTAGAGCTTGGGGCTGAGGGACCTGCTAAGTGAATTGTCAGTGGCTAGAAGGGAGGACCGAGGATAACAGATTGCTGGTGACTGCTAAAGCTGGGTTGGGAATTCTGCATTCGGATCTTGGCTCAGTGGTTGAGTTCTATAATCAGCACTCTGCTGTGGGCTTGGGAGGGGTAGTGGTGGTATATGGGCCGCGTGTTCATCATTCCTGATCTGGTCAGGTACAACGGTCTCTGAATGACAGCCTCTTTTGCATCTTCCTTAAAGAGGCTTGTCCTTGAAGCCCATCTCAGACCCCTACAACTGGCTTCACCCTCTTGAAACCTGGGGAGCAGTAAGAGTCCCTTCTCTTTCAGCGCAGTAAGACAAAAAGCTAGGCCATGATCCTCCCAAGCTCCATCCCACCTTATGGGTCCTTGCTGGGAACCATCAGCCCCTCCTGGAAGAGGAGGATATAGGCCCTGCCCAAATCCCAGAGCATATGGGTTTTCTTCCCTCTGTTCTTACCCTTCAGATCCTATTGGCCTAAGGGCGGGGGAGGGGGGGGGTGGTCGGTCAGAAGTGAGAGGGAAGGTGACTCTGTCTCCTCCTCATGGCCCACCTGGAGAGAGGACTCACTTATCCTCTGGCTCGGTCCCAGCAGCCTGACCCAGGGCAGGTCACGCAGCTTGTGGATTAACTGGTTTTGCACCCCAGGGGCATCAGAAATTACCTGGCACTTCACACACCTAGACGTAAAGGAGCCTGGGCCTACAGAGCCCCTGGGAGCCTGATCATTGGCTCTGCCAATGTCATTCATTCCCAGAGGGCAGGAAATGCACCTGTGGAACAAGTTTGAAACAATAGGTCCCATTCAGAGGTGATGCCGCACGGTCCAGAAGTCCAGACTGGTAGAGGGTGCCCATTGGGGTGCCTGAGCTGGAGTTTGGGTTGATTGTGCAGTGGTTGGGGAGGCACATGTTGAGGGATGCCTCATGCAGAGGCGAGAACCCCTGTCTGTGGCACCAGGATATCTGGGAGCAGAGGAACCTCTTTGAGTTGTTTGTCTTAGGCTGATGCTGGGAGTGGCCCAGGTGTCCAGAGGACCAGGTGCAAGCTAGGGTCCCTGGGTTCCTACCAGTTTGAGAAGAAAAAGGGACCCCAGTGGCTGAGCTGTGCATCAGTTCACCCCGTTCTGCCCACCCACCATGCAACATTGTGTGCCATTGTGGATCCATCTGAGGTTGGGAACCAGGATAGGACTCTCACAGTCTTCCTCCGCTGCCACACACCCACCAGAGTCTCTCTGGCTTACAGGTCGGGGGAAGGGTTGGGCGACTCTTGTCATTTTGTCTCCTGCCATACTCCCAAAAGGTCAAGTCTCAGGATACAGAGCCACCCAGCTGGCAAAAGAGAACAGGAGAGTGTGTGTCCTCCCAGGCAAGGACAGAGAAAGGACTGAGTGACCCTAGTCAAAGAAAGCCTAAGTCCTGGGCAGCTGGAGGTAGGGGAAAAAGAATCAGACTCTCCTCAGCTTCCTGGAGACCTCTCCAGAATTCACCAGTCATCCCCCAAGCAGAGGAGGAAGTGAGTGGGCATATTGGCCCTGAGGCTTGGCCTGTGCTGGGCTCTAGGTGAAGCAGGGGTTGGGTCCCTATATCCCTACGAAGGCAAGAGAGAATTTTAAGGTCCAGAAGCTGATGGGCAACTTGTCCTTGCAGTATTTCTGTAGCGACACAGGGGGGCGACAGCTACCATTGTGGAGAGGGTGGTGGGAGGGGAGATTCTCCTTCCAGCTAGTCCACTTGTACCAAACACCTGCTTTGGGTGGACCCACGGATACCTCCTACTGGCGAGTTACCTGCCACTCTGGCTGCCAGGGCCGAGCCAATCAGAATGAGGCAGAGGGCAGGCTAGGCGGGAGCTTTCACATCACCTGGCCCAACCCTCCCTCTCCCTAAAGATTGAGGCCTGGTGATGTGGCCTTGACTGGGCCAGAGTCTCACAGATAGCTAGGGGTTACCTGAGACTCCAACACTGGTCCCCTAACCCCTGTATCATGTCAATTTGTACCACAGCTCAGGACCCCACAGTCTTCCTTGCTTTCTGAGGAATCCTCATCTGGTGCCTTCCAACCTGCCCTCCTCCCTTCCCCCTCTGCCTCTCCTTCTGGAGGCTGCCACTGCCACCTGAGCAGTTCTGTACGTCAGCATGGGAGGCAGTGTAGATGAGAAGAGGGAGCACCTGCCTCTAGGCTCACCAGCTCTCCTCATTCCTGGGCGAGATTAGTGGGTGCACCTCTGGGTGCTACCAAGCACTCATTTCTTGCTCCCCAGAACTGCTTCCTCAGTTTCCTTTGTGGAGCCCCTGATACCCTTAGGTATCAGAACTGCCTCCATAGTTCTCAACATGGGACCCGCCTGGCATTCTAGTCACAGGTATGAGCCTTGGAAGGCAGTTCTGAGTGGGAAGAGTGGACAGAGCAGTGACCAGATGCCCTTGAGGAGCAGTCTGTCATTGATCTTTGTTTTTTCCCCCTTCCTCAGTTGAGACACCAGGGACTTGGTTAGGTGATGGAGAGCAGGCTTGAGTGAGGTCCAGGGCTCCGTGGCTGAGGGAGAAGAGGGGGAAGCTGAGGACAGGAGCACTCCCACCCTCCCCTCCCCTCCCCTGCATCCAGGTGAGTGAGGCACCAACTCATCTTCGGCAGAGTTAACAGACGCCCGAAGCCTGTAAATCTATCCGGTTCGTGTAATCCTTGCAACACTCTTGTGGTTGGCTTTATTCCCATTTTACAGATCAGAAACAAAGGCTCAGAGAGGTCAGAGGCCTGGCCCGGTATCACACAGCTCCCGCTGGATCTTTTCACAACATAGGCCACCCTACCTACTAGCACTCCTTTCTTCTGTTTTATTTTCCCATCTCCAAACTGGTAGAGCCTATAAAGGGGTTTGAGCGCTCTGTAAGATTAAGAGATTTTTGTCTGGTATGGGAGTGGAGTGAGACCCATGAGATGTTCTTCTCCTAGACCCCAAGGGAGAACTGCCACCAGGACCCTAGCTTCAAGGCTGGGTGGGAGGACCCTTGGTAATGGGACTATGGGAGTATGAGGGAGAATGGGTTGTAAAAGCAGATTGTCATGTGCTTCCTGGCTGGGTGTGGAGTGGAGGGGCAAGTCTGTGATCTTTTATCTTGCTTTCAAAATGCAGGTTGCAGAAGACTCGAAATTTTCAAAGGAACCCTTGATATTGCCCTGAGGTCACTGGGTGGCCTGCGGCCTGTGGCCTGGGGAGAGGTGCTAGGGAAGAGAGCACAGTGCACTGGGTCTCATTTGTACTCAGCATCTCACGGTGAGAGGTCTGAAGAGAGAAGGGCCCCAGAGCCCTCTCCCTCCCTTTCAGAGACCTCCTCCCCCCCAGAGCCCTCTCCCTCCCTTTCAGAGACCTCCTCCCCCTTGCGCCTGGCACAGTGCCAGTCCAGAGCTCCCACGTAGAGGCCTCTCCCCTGCCAGGGCTGAGCCCGATCACAGCACATGCCAAAATAGCTGTCTGGGAGCCTGGGCCTGCACCACCCACGCCCCGGCATCAGCATCTCGCGGGTTAACAGCTTGCCTGGCTCTCCGCCCCCCCTTCCCCAGCTTGCTGACATTTTACTAAGGCGGGGGTGGTTGTGAAAGGGAGCAAGATGGTTCCTGCTCCCCAGCCCACACAGACACCCCACTGACACAACCTGCCACCCGCTCACCCTCCTCTGGAAGACATCCTCTGGGGGGAGACCTTCCGGCCCCACAGACATGGGGTTCCTACCATGAGACAGTGAAAAGGACACAGCTGGGGTTCCATGCCACTGTTGAGACCCATACATGGAAGACCCAGGGTGACCTGAGAGAGCTGTCTTTTTTTTAGAAATTATTTTAAAACTCGGGGCACCCAGAGGACTCAGTCGGTTAAGCATCCGAGTCTTGATTTTGGCTCAGGTTACAATCTCATGGTTCGTGGGTTCGAGCCCCGTGTCAGGCTCTGTGCTGGCAGTGTGGAGCCTGCTTGGGGTTCTCTGTCTCCTCTCTCTCTGCCCCTCCCCTGCTCACTCTTTCTCTCCCCCAAAAATAGATAAACATGAAAAAAAATGTATTCTAGGGGCACCTGGGTGGCTCAGTTGGTTAAGTGTCTGACTTTGGCTGAGGTCATGATCTCACAGTTCATGGGTTTGAGCCCCACATTGGGCTCTGTGCTGACAGCTCAGCCCAGAGCCTGCTTTGGATTCTGTGTCTCCCTCTCTGTATGCCCCTCCTCTGCTCACACTCTCTTTCTCTCTCTCAAAATTAAATAAACATTAAAAAAAATTTTTTTAATTTATTCTATTAAGAAATTATTTTAAAATCTTTTAAAAAGTACAAATTATTTTATAATTAGAAAAGGGGCACCTGGGTGGCTCAGTCAGTTAAGCATCTGACTCTTGGTTTCAGCTCGGGTCATGATCTCATGGTCGTGAGTTCAAGCCCTGCATTGGGCTCAGTGCTGTCAGTGAGCAGCCTACTTGGGATATTCATTCTCTCTTTCTCTCTCTCTCCCTCCTTCCCTCCATCCCCCCCCTCCCCCTCTCTCTCCCTCCTCTCCCCTTCTCTCCCTCCCTCTCTCTCTCTCTCTCTCTCTCTCTCTCTCTCTCTCTCAAAATAAATTTTTTAAAAAAGTACACAGAATAGCATAGCACCTACCACTTAGTTTGGTGAAATCTTATCACTGTGCCATGTTTACTTTAGATAGAGATGGGAGCCCCATGTCTCCCTCCTCAGAGGAAACCACAATCCTGATTTTTTTTTTTTTGATATTTGTATTCTCGTGTCTTTTAAAATTTTTTCCTGCATAGGCATTTATCCACAGCAACATATAGTACTGTTTTGTGTAGTTTTGCACTTGATTTAAATGGTATGCTGTACATATTCTGAATTTAGGTTTTTCTCTCCAGGTTGTTTTGGAGATTTAACCATTTTGAAACATGAGCTCTGATGAACCCATTTTGATTCCTATATACTATTCCTTTTTGTAACTGTATGGCAAGCTGTTTGCCCGGTACCCTCCTGATGGACATTTAGGTTGTTGGCAGTATTTTTGCCATTGCAAGCAATCCTTCAGAGACTATTCGAGTACACAGCTCCTTGTGTGTTCAGTCTACCAGCGTGTGGTTACAGAGTGGTGTTATCTTCCACTTAGATAGTGGTTGCCAAGTTATGCTCCAAAGTGGTTGTCTTAATTTTTAGGCCTCTGGAGTTATTTCCTTTCTTTAAAGCTTTGGTCAACTGAAAAACTGGTTACAATGAACAAGCTTTCAAGCTCCCATGAGGAAGACAAGGTGCATTTTATCCCCGTTTATCAGATGAGGAAATTGAGGCTCAGACACGATAAGAGACTTGACTTGAGGTCCTCTAGCTGGTCACATGCAGAACCCCTCTGGACCTTTGAGTCTATAAACCCTCACAAAAGCTCTGTCTCCTGCAACCTTTCAAAGAGATTTTAGACACAGTATCTGCCTCAAAGGCAGGAAAAAAGCCCTCTGTGTGGTGCATGGAAGCAGGGCAGGGGGCGAGGGGGTGCTGGGGCTGACAGGTGATTCTGAGATCTTCTAGGGGGCGGAGGAGGGAGCAACACAGACAGAAAGCTCAGAGAGGGAGTTAAATTTTGAATGAGGGATGGAGACCTGCTACAGATATAGGAGAAGGCAACAAGATGGACCAGTCACGAGGGAAGAAGGACTTGGGGGCCAGCGGAGAGACTGGGAGACATATCAGCAATCCCATCTGGGCTCAGTTTCAGTGTGTGCCTCTGAGACACAAAAGCTCAGCCCAAACCAGCAACTCCCCCACCCAGTGCTGGCAAGAAGGCCTCAGGAGCTGGCCAGCCTCTGGGTCGCTGTGCCTGAAACCCTTTGCTCTCAGTTTAATCCATGAGACTAAGCCTGGACCATTCACTTTTTCCTCCATTCACTCATCAAACCACGTCCTGCACTTCTAGACCCTGGGGATGCAATTATGAGCAGTTCATGGTCCCAGGAGCTCACAGTTTGGGGGGTGAGGGGGAAACAGATTTGCGGACTAGCGCTGATGGCCGAGAATAACTGAGGGAGGGCCTGAGCGTGGGAGCTGCTAACCCCCCGGGAGAGGGGGCTGGGAGGAACTTTCCACCAGAGCCCATGTCTGAGCCAACTCTGAAAAGACAAGAGGAAAAAGATGAGAAAGGTCACTAAGCAGAAGAGGGGAGTGGTATTCCAGATAGACTCCTGGGTGCCAAATGCACAGCCACAAAGAGACCTACTAGACGTAGAGAGAGGGATTTCAAGAATGGCCCTAGAGCAGAGTGCGGGTTGGAATCCCAGCTCTGCCACTTACTAGCAGCAGCCTGTTTGACCGCAGGCAAGTTATCTCATCTCTTTGTGCCTCGGTTTCCTCGCCTGTAAAAAGGAGATGATAATACTGTTCATTTTTATGAAGTTCAGTGGGTTTATATTTGTAAAATGCTTAGAACGGTGCCTGGCACAGAATGAGTTATGTATCTGTCAAATAAAATGTAAAAAGTACAGGAGAGATGGGAGAGGAGGCTGAGAAGCCATTTGAGTGCCAGGCCCAGGGCTTGCATTTTGCCCAGCTGAGAGGGGAAGGCCCATCAGGAGCAAGTGGACACTCTAGAATGAGCTGTGGTACCTGTGGGAGGACGGCTTGAGGGGGGTGGCCCTCCAGGAATGGATCAGTCATTGATTCCACAGACGTTTCTCCAGAGCTTGCCAGGAGCCCGACCATGAGACAGGACTTGGGACGTGAAAGAGAGACTGAGGAGCTTTAGCGAGGAGCTCGGAGCTAGAGCCCGAGCCCAGCCCCCAAGCACCTGAGTCATTCCTCTCCCCTCCTTGCCCACCTCCCTCATGTTGGCCAGTCCTGCTGTCCAGGTTTCGTAAGCAAAGCCACGGAGAGCATGGAGTGGGCAGTGGTGCCTAGCCCAGAAAGGGGCCTCGGCTGTCGCTCTTTAGGTCCTCTGGAGGCGGGGAAGGTAGCTGCTGAAAAAAGGCTGTTGCCATCCCGTTGCGCCCAACAAAGAGAAGTGGCCTGGGCCAGCCCGGGCCTTGTGGTCAGGCCTTGGGTGCGGTACCCGAGGCGGAGGAAGCCCTTCTCTTCCCTTATGGCTCTCACCCCTCCCCCACGGAATTCCCTTTTCCTTCCTCCTAAGCTGATCAGGGGTAAACACTGGACTCCCTGCCAGGCACTGTGCTGGGCATGCCCAGATGCACTAGACCTGGCCCCTGGCCCCCACGAACCTGTGGCCTGGTGGGTGAGAGGAACGAGACATGTGGATTTGAAAGAATTAGGGCTTCCAGGTCCAGTGGCAGCAAAGCCGAATAAGAAGTGTGAAGTTACCAGTGGGAGTAATGAATTCTTGGCTGGGGCAGCTGTGAGCAGGTGGGATTTTGAGATAAGGTGGGAAGGGGCCAGCATTCCAGGCAGAAGCTCACAGCAGTGAGCTCGGGCACAGCCAGACTGGGGGACACAGAATATAGGTTGGCTTGGTTAGAGCCCAAGGGTTTGTGTCAGGGCGTAGGAGGCTGAGTTAGTGCCATACAGCAGAAGCCACATTTGCTAGGCCTGAGGATTTGGAATGCATTCTGAACCAGTGGTTCCCACAGTATGGTCCTGGGGACGCTCTAAACCCTTCCAGAGGATTGGTGAGGTCAAAGCTGTTTGCATAATAATACCTTCAGAGCCGCTCTGGTTCATGCCTTTTTCACCCCGTTGATGATGTTTGTACTGATGGTGCAAAAGCAATGGCAGCGTAAAGTGGCTGGAACTTTGGCACAAACCAAGGCACGGCCCGGATGTGAACTGGAAGCCATTGTATTCTTCACACTCACAACAACAACAAAAAATGCAGTAGGAAGTATTTATTTTATAACACCCAGATCCTTCGGTATACATCTTTAAATATTCCGTGTGAAGAAATGTGAAGTGTACGTTAAGGCACTTTTGCTGCGAACTGGACTACGATGGTTGTCTTGAAAAGCTGTTTTGCGGGGCGCCTGGGTGGCTCAGTCGGTTAAGCGTCCGACTTCAGCTCGGGTCACGATCTCGCGGTCCGTGAGTTCGAGCCCCGCGTCGGGCTCTGGGCTGATGGCTCGGAGCCTGGAGCCTGCTTCCGATTCTGTGTCTCCCTCTCTCTCTGCCCCTCCCCCGTTCATGCTCTGTCTCTCTCTGTCTCAAAAATAAATAAAAACGTTAAAAAAATTAAAAAAAAAAAAAAGCTGTTTTGCTGCTGAGTTGCGAGCTGTACTAGTTACAGTTTTTAAGGAACACCATTATAAGGGCATCCGGGTGGTTCAGGCCGTTAAGTGTCCAACTCTTGCTTTTGGCTCAGGTCACGATCTCACGGTTTGTTAAGTTCGAGACCCGCATGCAGCAGGCTCCATGCTGGCCGACAGCACGGAGCCTGCTTGGGATTCTCTCTCTCCCTCTGTCTGCCCTTCCCCTGCTCGTGCTCCCTTTCTCTTTACTTGACACCTGACCAAAAAACTCTTCAGACTTGGGTATTTGACAGACATTTTCTCAAAAATGAATGTAGTGAGCTTGTCACTTCAAAACCATTATCAGGATCTGTTGCTAATGATAAAATTTGAGCCTTTGGAAAGCAAAAATTAGAAATCTTGTATCCACTGTCTAGAGCCCGACAGCTTCCTAGGACTTTACTGATGAGACCAGTAGTGATGTTAGCAAGTGTGATTTCTTGATTTTGTGTAAGGAAATGTGTCAAAATTTGGAACGTCTGCATAACTCAGTAAAATATATTTTCCAATGCTTCATGTTACAAAATTCAAAATGCAAGCTAGACCAGTGAAAAGTTCATTGATATGGTTTCAGATTCCAATAGCCACTAGCCTTTAAGAAACTACCACCTGTCATATTTTGATATAGTAGCAAAGAACATCCATAATTGCCTGAAAAGGCTATTAAAATACTCTTCCCTTTCTAACTGCATGTCAGTGTGAGGCAGAATTTTCTTCATACACTCAACCAAAACAACATACCATGACAGATTGACTGCAGAGGCAGATATGAGAATCCAGCTGTCTTCTGTTAAACCAGAAATTAAAGAGATTAGCACAAATTAAAACAGTGCCCCTCTTCTAGCTTTTCCTTTTTTTTTTTTAATAAAAATATGTTGGGGCGGCTTGGTGGCTCAGTCAGTTAGGTGTCCATCTTCGCCTCAGGTCATGATCTCCCAGTTCGTGAGTTCGAGCCCCACGTCGGGCTCTGTGCTGATAGCTTAGAGCTTGGAGCCTGCTTTGGATTCTGTGTCTCCCTCTCTCTCTGCCTCTCACCCACTTGTACTCTGTCTCTCTCTCAAAAATAAATAAAATATTAAAAGAAATTAAAAGTATGTTATTTATGTTAACATTACAATGGGTTTATTGTTTTTAGATGAGTTAATATTTTTAAAATTTCTCAGTTTTAATTTCTAATATTGGTAAGTAGTAATAGTTCTAACCCCCATAAACCAAACCTTTTGGGGATCTTCAGTAATTTTTAAGAGTGTAAAGGGGTCCCGGGGCCAGGGAGTTTGAGAGCTGCCACTCTAGATCCTAGAGAAGCCAGGAGTGTAAGCTGGCAGGGGGGTGGCATTCTGGACAGAATGGGTGTGACGTGACATGGGCTGACCTCTCCTGGACACACGCCAGGGCGGTTCTGACAGGCCCCCTCAGCAGGGCTGGGAGATGCAGGATTGAGAGTCCCAGCTCAGCCACTTCTGAGCTCGGGTAGTCACAGGCCTCCAGGAACCTCAGGTGCCCTGTTGGTTTAGCTGGGACAGTAATGCTGCCTATGCAGGAGAATTATAAACCCTCTGCCTGAAAGTGCCTGTGAGAAAGTGCTTTGTAAGTTGCCAAAGACTCAACAGATATTTGTTTTTGTGGTTACTTTGACTGGAGCCAGTGATTAGCTGTCTCTCCCCAGACCCCAGAACACCTGTCCAGGGAGTATGAGAGGACATTAGGTGGCCCAAAGGAAACCTACCCTCCCCCCCACTTCTGTCTTCCCAGATCTTCTCCAGGAGTCAAGGCAGGCGCTGTGTGTGCTCTACCGAGTGCCAGGTGGAGAGGAGGCTACTGGGCTATTGCTCAGCCTGGCTCTGGGGACTTTGGGAAGAGAAGCCAGGAGGCAGGACTGGTGCGCGTGTGCCTGCCCGCCCACAGGCCGCCTGCTTGCTGCAGGGCCTGGAGCGGCCGCTGGGAGAGGAAGTGCAGTTGGTTACCAATCGGGTTATTTTCATAACGGCTGTCTCAGGCTACAGGGGGGGAGGGTGACGAGG
This sequence comes from Herpailurus yagouaroundi, assembly GCF_014898765.1. Classification (NCBI taxonomy): domain Eukaryota; kingdom Metazoa; phylum Chordata; class Mammalia; order Carnivora; family Felidae; genus Herpailurus; species Herpailurus yagouaroundi. The sequence goes on along the minus strand of NW_024412418.1, from coordinate 7,451,873 downwards.
GGGAGGGGGCAGAGGAGCAGCCACAGCGGCTTGCTCTCCAAACTAGGACTTGCTCAGCCAGAGGCCAGCAGCCTGGAGCTGGAGCCAGAGCCTGGACTCGCCTGCCTACAGGGACCCCAGGCCCCACCCGCTCACCCACCACCTGCCTGCCACCCTGCCTTCCAGATCAGGTCAAAGGGGACTGCCCCCAACCCTTGCCTTCTGCTTCCTCCTTCCTGTATCTGTCTGGGTGGGTCTGGGGAGGAGCAGATCAGGGTCGGCCCTGGCACCACCATTCCTGGATGAGACTCTGAAGCTGATGGAAAAGGAAAGGGAAGGGAAAGGGTAGGCTGGGCTCCTGCCGCCACCAGACCCTGGTGAAGTAAACATTACTGGCCTGCTGGCCTCCTTTACCGTGCAACCCTGGCCCACCTGCTCCCTGCTGCGCATTTGTTTTGTTTTGTTTTGTTTTGTTTTGTTTTGTTTTGTTTTGAGCGGGCTCCTCTTAGCAAGTAAGGACCTTGGGAGAGCTGAGACCCTCCCTTACCAGCCCCCAGCTGTCTCCACCTCCTTCCCTCTGACCATCCGGGCTGTGAGAGCAGAGCAGCCAGAGGTGGCTTCTGACCACTAGTCCCCTGGAGGCGGCCTCCAGGTCCTTGCCCTGCAGCTACTTGGAAGTGGGGCTCCCGAGCACCATTCTGAGCCTTCACTGAGGAAAGGGGCATGTGGAGCCCTGCTCACAGCTGGGAGTGGGAACCCTGGCTGAATCCCATGGGGTGTCCTGTGTGAGCACCTCTAGGAACCAGGCCTGGTTGGTACCAGGGGCAGAGGGCATTTCTTATAGCATGAGCAGTTACCCAGGTGGCTCTGGCTGCCGGGCTCTGTTCTTCATGCAGTGGGTGGTGGCCACCCTGGGTTCTCCTGCTTCCCTTTCCGGGTTCCCACTCCCGCCATGGGCAGAGACAAACTCCGGGAGATGGCATGATCTGCATGCCCTGCGTTGCGTCTGCTGTGGGTGTAGGCCCTGCCATGCCCCTACTCTGCCAGGTATGTCAGGTACTTTATACCATCATCTCTTCAGAATCTGCCTTATGCCAGCCTTCTGAACTAGTTGGTATCATCCCCATTTTACAGATGAGAAAATTGAGGATCAGAAAGTTTAGTTGATCCACCCGGGAAAGCAATGGCAGACGCAGGATTCCCAAGCCCTTGGGCTTCTCCACTGGAAACTAACTAGCACAAGGTGTGAGATGGTCTGGGCTGAGAGGCCAGGAGTCTGGTTCTTTCTAGCCAGTAGCCAGTGAAGCTGGGATGCTCATGCCTGCTCACCCCCTGGCAGCTGCCCACAGCCACACTCGCTGCTATTCGTCAAGGGCACAAGGCCAGATACCACCATGAGTGTCTCTCCTGTAGCATCCTTTGTCCTCCCTGGGCTCTCAACAGCCAGCTGGAGGTTCATGGAGCCCTTGAGTCCTTTCCCATCCCACCCCTTTGGGTGTGACAAGCTCCGCTCAGGTTCCCCACCAGAAGGCTGAGGGGCAGCCATTTTGCTCTGCTGTGGGCTTCTTCCAGTGACCTTTACACGTACTGTGTGGTATGTAGAAGATGACAGAGCATGAGGTGAGAAGACGCTGCCGCTCAGAGCTGAGCTGTGGGGAAAGGCGGGGACAGGCCTGAGGCCAGGCCGAGCTTCTGACTGGACCAGGAGAAACCTCAGCAAAGATAGGAAGTCAGGAGTCAAGCTACTGCTGACCAGAGGACAGAGGTTTCTATGGAGACCACAGGAGCAGGAAGCATGGGCCCTGCAGGGAGGGGGCTTTGGGAACATAGAGGCATGGGTGCTTTGCAGGACAACTTGTCATAAAATGTCAGTTCAGCCAGTCTCGTAGCCTCCTCAGACAGACAAGGAAACTGAGGCCCGTGTGGGGACGGCTTTGCACGTGGTCACAGAACACTGGCCTGGCTCGCCTCGCCTGTCTTGCTCCTCGCTTGCAGTGACCGCACCACCAGGCAGCTGATGAGACTCCCGGACAGTTGAACTTGGGGCTGCCCGGAAGTGTGTGGGCTGGAGCATGTCGTGAGGCAACCTCTGCCTCCTGGCCCCTCTTGTCAGTGTGGGTCTGGGGCAGCAGGCAGGGCCCAGACCTCCTCACTACTCGCAGAGTGCCTGGAACACCTCCCCCTACTGACTGCGGCCTTTTGTTTTCTGGGTGACACTAGCATCAGGCGGTGTGTCCGGGTGACTAATCTCCTCCAGGCTGGGCAGCTGTCACAGGGCAGCCTGACCAGACGGGCGGGGAAAGCTGACACCCTGGGGGAGTGCTGGCAAGCCAGTGCCCAGGCAGCAGTGGGCAGCTGGGCCTTCAGGCTTCTCTTCCCGGGTGCAGAGCAGACCCGGGTCAGGCAGACCTGGGTTCAAGTCCTAGTTCTGCTCCTGACCAGCCTGGGGCCTTTGTCGCTCTTATTAGGGCTCCCTTCCCTACCCCATCTCACTTTAGTCCCAGCCTCGTGGCCCAAAAGGAAAGACGCTGCTCTCCACTACGGCTCTGGGATACGGGCTTTGTCTTCAGGTAGACTTGGGTTCCATCACTGGCCCCCCATTGACTGGCTGTAGACTTTGGGCAGGTTACCGCCTTGTGCCTCAGTTTCCCATCAGGAACACGGCATGATGCCGTACCTGTCCTTTCATGTTGCTGTGGTTTATAAAATGATACGTGTGTTTGTAAAGGGCTTAGCAGAGTGCCTAGCGCACGGTGGGCACTCAGTAAATGTTAGCTGTGTTGATGCTGATTTTAGTAGGAAGCCAAGAGCTCTCTGTCCACTCCCGTTCTCCTGCCCTCAGAGCTTAACTCCTGCCCTTCTCCCTGTCACCTGCAGAGGCTGGGGGCTGGAGCAGGCAGAGACCAAGAGCCAGGCAGTCTCAAACATTGCTTCACCAGGCACGCTGCCTCAGCTGCTCGCTGATCATAGGAGCTCGGACATCTTGGCCCCATCTGCCTCTCCCCTGATATCTGCCCCCATCCAGGGCTTCAGGCTGGCGTTGCTCGCTGGACTCACAGGATGGTAGCAAATTAAAGAGTGGGTGTGTGGGTGGTGGGAGGAATGGGCAGTAGACATGCAGCCCGGTCCTCCACCTATCATCTACTATCATTTGTCCAAGGCTCTCACCCACCATGTGTGACTTCTGCTGGGCCCTCAGCAGGCAGATGTCCCATGGCTGTGACTCAGACCTCTCTGTGGCTACCAGGGCCCAGGAGGTCACCTGATGGCGAGGCACAGGCATCCCTGGGCATTCTGGAGGCATCCCCCATGCCCCAGCTTACCAGGCTTCCTGCCCTCTCCCCATTGTCAGGAAGAGCTGAGGATGTGGAAATGCCAGTAGCCGGTGAAGAAGGGGCAGCCAGGAGTAGGTGAGCTGGTGAGGGAAGCTGGGCACATGTTCAGAACAGGTCAAGGAAGGGTGGTTTGAGTGAGGATGGGCCCCATGGGTTCTGCCTCCTGCAGGAGGGAGCTCTGGGGCCAAGAGTTGGAGCTTCTAGTATTGGCTCCTAGGTCAAGGTGCAGTTCACAGCCTCCCTTGAGAGCAGGGCTAGAAGGGTTTTCAGACAGCACCTGTCACCCGGTACTTTCCCACATTGGGAGGTCCATACTAGGCCTTTCCAGAAGGGTAACACGGAGCAGTCTAGTACCAATGAAGTTCTTTTAGCCCCCCAGAGACAGAGATGCACACCCAGAACCCACCCAGAAGGCTTTTCTCTTGTCTCGGGCCTCTCTTTGCTCCCCATACAAAGTCCCCCTGGGTGAGGACTGGAGTGGCTTTCCCCCTGTGCAGCCCCCTTCCAGCTCTGAGGGCCTTGTTCCCCAGGGCCCTTATGATCCCTAAATCAGATCCTCTCCATTTGTAATGCCACTCTGAGCCTGACCCCATGACTTGGGGCTGAGATTCTGGGGGCCTTATCTGGACTGGGTTTCTTTCCTTTCCTTTCCTTTCCTTTTTTTTTTTTTTTTTGTTAATGTTTGTTTATTTAGAGAGAGTGCAAGGGTGAGCGCGAATGGGGGAGGGGCGGAGAGAAAGGGAAAGAGAGAAAATCCCAAGTAGGCTCCTCACGGGCAGTACTGCGATGTGGGGCTCCATCCCGTGAACTATGAGATCACGACCTGAGCTGAAATCAAGAGTTGGGTGCCCAACCAACTGAGCCACCCAGATGCCCCATGGGTTTCTTTTCAGAGCGCCTCATTTTATTACCATAGCTTAGTTTGTGCTGTGTCCTAGGAGGGGACACCGAAAGCTAAAACCTGCCCTGAGTTGGTAGCCAAACAAAGGCCCAGTGAGAGGAAAAGACGAGGCTTATCCTTTGTTCCTCAGTCCATAGAGGCTGACTGCAAACTGGAACCCAGGACTGCAGACTTCCAGCTCCCATTTTTTCTTTTCCATCAGCCTCAGGCGAGGGAGGCAGAGGCCAGGGCTTTGTGGATTATGGTGCCTGGACAGGGGAGCCACATGGGTAGCTGGAAGCCCCTTGTACCCACTACTGTGGGAGCAGCATAGGGTATAACTGGGGAGAGCGCCAGTGCTTCCAACAGTGGTAAACGTGGGCTCCCTTGAGGATTCTGTGCTACCTTCAAACACCCTGTTTATGGGGGTCAGAGGCCACGGATCCTCCCGCTTCCTCCCTGTGTCCCTTCTCTGCTCAGAGGGCTGAGGCTGTGACTGGGCTCCCAGGCACAGGATGGGCCGTGGCCTGACCGAGCTCCTGATGCTCCCGATCTCTGCCCAACAGCCATCCACCTGCCCCTGCCATGGAGACCTTCTTTAGGAGACACTTCCAGAGGAAGGCGCCAGGCACTGGGGAGGGGCAGCGGCGGCCCAGCGGCGTGGGGCTGCCCACAGGCAAGGTCCGACGCCGCTCCCCTGCCGGGCAGGCCTCCTCCTCGCTGCTCCAGCGGCGCCGCTCCAGCGCGCAGCTCCACGGCTGCCTCCTGGGCTGTGGGGTGGGGACCCGGGGCACCAGCCGCCGGCGCTCCAGCACCGTGCCCCCTGCCTGCAACCCCCGCTTCCTCGTGGATGAGGTGCCCACCCCACAGCCTGCTGCTGTTGGGGCGCAGCTTCTGGGCACGCGCCTGCTGTTGGCTGGGCTTATGGGCACGAATGAGGAGGAGGAGACAGCTCAGGAGGAAGACGTGACAGCTGCACCGTTGAGTGCCACCCAGCCAGGCACCAGGAGACCAGGCCCATCCTCACACCGGGGCACCCTGCTGCCTGTGCCTCGCTACCTGCGCCGTCGCCGTGCCTCCTCCCACCTGCTCCCCGCTGACGCGGTGTACGACCGTGCCCTCTGGGGCCTGCACGGTTACTACCGGCGCCTCAGCCAGCAGTGGCCCCCAGGCCAACACCCTGGCTCTGGGGGTCGAAGAGCCTCAGGCACCACAGCTGGCCCTGTGATGCCTGCTCGTGTGCGCCCGCTGTCCCGCAGGCGTCAGGTAGCCCTACGGCGCAAGTCAGCGGGACCCCAGACCTGGAGTGCCCTGCTTGCGTAGGTATAGCTGCGGCCGGCAGGGCGAGTGTGTGGCCCCCAAGGGGACTGGCCTGGAGGAAGGACCTTGAGGACTGTGCCTGGCCTGAGGGCACCCCACTTGGGAATGGCTCTGGATAGTGCCTGGAAGCCAGCGCGCTCCCCAAGGGCTGTGAGGAGGGCTGAGTCTCCTGCAGGGAACCTCTCAGAGTCTTAGGTTGTCCTGGGGCATCTACCCTCCTCATTGCGGTCCCTGTCCTGGCCAAGGGTTAAAGTCACAGTGAGGGCAGAGATCCCAGGTAAGGGGAGAAGGAAGCAGAGTCACCAGATGCTCAGCTGGCCTCAGCGATCTCCTTTCCTGTAGGAAAGCCATCACCAAGTCGGGCCTCCAGCACCTGGCACCCCCTCCTCCCGCTCCCGGGGCCCTGTGCAGCGAGCCAGAGCGGCAGATCCGGAGCACTGTGGACTGGAGCGTGAGTGGCGGGGTGCTAGGAGGGAGGGACAGGTGGATGGGCTTGGAGCCACAGCAGCAGTTAGAGATGGAAGGAGGTGCTGGGGGCAGCTGTGAGAGGAGCCCATGGGCCTTTGGGTCAGGGCAGACCTCCTAGGGTATCCACATTTGAGCCAAGCCCTCAAGAGTAGGGACAGTGGGAGGGGCACCTAGCTGGTTCAGTTGGAGGAACTTGCAACTCTTGATCTTGGAGTTGTAAGTTCAAGCCCCACGCTGGGTTTAAAGTTTACTTAAAAACATTTTTTTTTTTTTTTTTTTTTAATCTTAAAAGAGTAGGGACATTGGGGAAACAGGATAGAGCAAAGCAGATTGTGGTGGCTGGAGCAGATTTGTCTTGGGAGAGAGGAGGGTTGGTGGGGCAGGACAGGGACTGACTGGTGGGCTGGGTAGCAGGTTCGCGCTGAGCACGCTTGTCTCGCGGTCTAGGAGTCCGCGACCTATGGGGAGCACATCTGGTTCGAGACCAACGTGTCAGGGGACTTCTGCTATGTTGGGGAGCAGTACTGTGTAGCGAAGATGCTGGTGAGTGAGCTCTCTGCGGCATGCTGCCCCCTGCTGGTAGAGTGGGTCTAGAAGCCTGTAGACAGACCTCTGCTGGCCTTCTTGGGAAGGTGGGAACAGGACTGTCACCTGAGCGCCCGCTGTGGGCTGTCTGAGGATGGCAGGAGGAATGGGGGCTGTATTCTGGTGCCAGGATCGGGGGTTCCCAGTGAACAGAGAGGGAAGATGGAAGGATTTCTCTTCTGGCCCTGGGGAACATTCTGGGCGGAGTTACCTGGTGCTTCAGGGCCTCCTCTTCATTTTCTGCAGCAGAAATCAGTGTCCCGGAGAAAGTGTGCAGCCTGCAAGATCGTGGTGCACACCCCCTGCATTGAGCAACTGGAGAAGGTAAGTGTGAGTGCTCAGCCTTTCCTGCCCCTCCCCTTTGGGTGCTGAAGTCCCTCAGCAAACACACATGTGTATTTCTGCACTGATACTCATGTTACAAGCGTTGCCTGCCAAGAGTGCCCCGGCCTGCGTGGTGGTGAAGAGCCAAAGACCCTAGAGCTGAAATACCTGCATTTGAGTCCTGTCTCCCTCCACTCCTTTATTAGCTACCCTATCCCCACTGCCCAGAACAAGCCTGGCACAGAGTGGGGCTCACTATGGATGAATAATGAGCGATGGCCGAGACCCCATTTTATTAGCACCTAAATTAACATTTAGAAGGGGCCATGGTCTTGCCGAAGCTAGGCCACTCCCGTGTAGCCCTGAAGCTTGGCTCTGGGCCCGTGCTTCTAAAGCAAGGTAGAGGGGACACTGAGCAGGCAGATCCAGGCCAAGGGTGGGGGGCTCCCCAGGCAGCAGAAACCCCGATCAGCACATGGGAAAGCTTCTAGGACTAGCAAGGCTAATGTGGGTCACTTGCCCGAGCCCCTGACTCATAGAGTGAGGTTTCCCTGCAACTTTGCTAAGGCTGAAGCAGGGACAGTTGGGAAAAGAGAGACAAACGTAGCCCCAGGTGTTACAGAGGCTAAGATGGGATCACACCAGTTTTCATAAGTGAGCTAATGGTCTCCAGGGACCAGCCAGCACAAGTCTGCAAGCACCTATCAGGGTGCCTGCACATGCCTAGGTTGGGAGCATTCGAGGGTAAGGGGAAAATGTGGGAGGAGTAAACCATACTGCCTTTTAATGGTGGGGGAGTGGACACAAAACTCCAAGTCTCCCCCATCCCAGGATGCTAACAGAGGAAGGAAAAAGTCCTTCTGGCTATGGTGGAGAGGAGGCAGGGATGCAGGAGGGCTTCTGAAAAGAGGTGTCTCACATTCTGAGGGCTCCCAGGATGATTTGGGGCTAGCTCTACCTTGTGAGTGACACTTCCCTGGAGGAGGTGGCTATATGTCTGACTCCGTGAAAGGAGGGTCTGACATTTGGGCGGTCATTGCAATGTTTCACAGATAAATTTCCGCTGTAAGCCGTCCTTCCGTGAATCAGGCTCCAGGAACATCCGTGAGGTAAGTGCCCAGGGTAGTTACAGGTAAGGAGGCCCCAAGTTTCCTGAGTGGACTTCTCCACAGTGTCTCCAGAGTGCCACCAGGGGACTCAGCAACTTTGAGGCTGCTCTGGGGCCCAGGGAGGTGCAGGGCTGAGGCTCTGAGAGCGTCTCAGTGGGGAAGGCCTGGCAGGCCCTGCTTGCAGAGTGGATGGGACACTGCCTGCCTCTTGTGCCTCCTCACTCTTCTCCCCTACCCCGAGCCTCACTCCCCACCTTGAGGCCATGTTGAGAAGTCTCCAGCCCCTCTCACCTCACACACACTCCTGCAGAGAGCTTCCTGCAGCCCCACCCCTCACTCCGGTGATACTCTCTCTTCCTCCACCAGCCAACATTTGTGCGCCACCACTGGGTACACAGGCGACGCCAGGATGGCAAGTGTCGGCACTGTGGGAAGGTGAGGCCCTGCCCAGGGAAGTTGGCCAGCCTGATGACCACCGGACCTGGGCCCTGTGGCCCCCGAGCCTCAGGCTGTGCATCCAGTGTGACCTGCCCATCACCGACTGTTTCTCCTGAGTGCAGAGTCCTAGGGCTCTGTTTCAACCTGGCTGAGGTGCCCATTCAGTTCCAAAACACCTAGGCTTCTGGACAGAGCAGGAGAGCAGGAAAGAAAGTTATCTTCTAGTGCAGGGTATCTGGACTGCTTAGAAATTACACGTGAGCCCTCTAAGAATTAGACTTACTCATTTAGTAACTCGGCAGATACTTGTTGAACGCCTGTTGGGTGCTGAGCCCCACTGGGTAGTGGGTAGTGGGTCCCTGCCCTCCTGGAGGAGGAGGGTGTGGCTTGAAGACAGACTCTGCAGGCAGTCCTCCTGAGCACAGTCCACAGTGTGGTGGTCACTTAGTCATTGTCTGCTTCCTGTGCGTCTCTGTCAGTAAGCATAGGCCATGGAAGGTCGAGGGGCCTTGTCCCTCTTTTCCTTTGCCCACTTTCAGTGCCACGCAGAGTGTCTGGCACCCAGCAGGCCCTCAGTAACGTTCGTAGGGCGAACAAGGGTATGAATGTGATAGGTACTGTGAAGAAGCGTGAAGCGCTGTAAGTGCCCAGGGGCCTGGGGGTCTGGGGTCAGGAAGGAGGGCATCTCCGCCTACAGGAGTTAGCTGTGGATGCTTTGAGCAGATCACATGTGTGCACCCAACGCCTTGCAGTTAACTTCAGAGAGTCCTAAGCCTCCCTGCTCCAGGGGCTTATTTTACAGGGTTTTTGTTTTTTGTTTTTTTGTTTTTTTTTTTTTTTTGTCGTTTTGTTCTGTTTTTTATTTTATTTATTTTTATGTTTTATTTATTTTTGAGAGAGAGAGAGAAAGCAAGCACGGGAGGGACAGAGAGAGAGAGGGAGACACAGAATCTGAAGACAGGCTCCAGGCTCTGAGCTAGCTATCAGCACAGAGCCCGACGCGGGGCTTGAACCCACGAACCGCGAGATCATGACCTGAGCCGAAGTCGGACACTTAACCGACTGAGCCACCCAGGCGGCCCATTGTTTTTTGTTTAATTTTTAAAAATGTGCTCAATTTCCCTGGGTGGAGAGAGGTTGACAACAGAAGAGGAGTTGGGCCTGCTGCTCTGGACCTGGTCCCTGGTGCCCCAACCACCCTCTTCCCCCTAGGGCTTCCAGCAGAAGTTCACCTTCCACAGCAAGGAGATCGTGGCCATCAGTTGCTCCTGGTGCAAGCAAGCAGTGAGTGCTCGCCCTGCCCCGCCGTAGGCCGTCCCCTGGGCTGCACTGGGTGGGGGTCCCCAGGCCTCAGCTCAGCCCGGCTCAGCTGTGCCCCCTCCTCTCTAGTACCACAGCAAGGTGTCCTGCTTCATGCTGCAGCAGATCGAGGAGCCGTGCTCCCTGGGGGTCCACGCTGCCGTGGTCATCCCACCCACCTGGATCCTTCGTGCTCGAAGGCCCCAGGTGAGTCTTGCCTGCACCCTTGACACCACTCCCACGTTTGGGCTCTGCTGACTACCCCAGCCCTCCCACCTTGTCACCAATGCCCCTGCTTCCCTCGCAGAATACCCTCAAGGCAAGCAAGAAGAAAAAGAGAGCATCCTTTAAGAGGAAATCTAGCAAGAAAGGGCCAGAGGTTAGTCCTGGGGCTGGGTGGGCCACTGGGGAACAGGAAAGAGGGGCCTGTTTCTTGGAATACTGAGGCCCCTGGGCTGATGCAGCCTTTGGTGGGTCAGTTTGGGCTCTGGGCCCCAGAGGAGGGTGTGAGGCCAGATCCGAGTTGCCTCTGTATGGCCAGGCCCACTTAAGGTCTGACCTGGAGGTAGTATGAGGCCGCACTGCCGAAAATGGGGGTAAGGTCTTCAAGACAGGAAGGAGCCTTATTGTCTCTCTGTCTCCAAGGAGGGCCGCTGGAGACCCTTCATCATCAGGCCCACCCCGTCCCCCCTCATGAAGCCCCTGCTGGTGTTTGTGAACCCCAAGAGTGGGGGCAACCAGGTACGCACAGCCTCCCCTCTCCACCGGGAGCCTTGGGGGAGGAACGGGTTCCGGCTCTGCACCCCTCCCCTCCCCAGCAACTGCTCCCAGTTCCATGGCAGGCTCCTGCCCCATCCCTCTTTCCCAGAGATACTGAGGAGATCTGATTCTGTCTCCACCCCTTGCCCCTCGCTGGGCCTGCTTCCCACAGCCACAGCCTTCTCATGTGCTTTTCCCCACTTCAGCCCACCAGCCCTGACTGACTCCCCCGGTCCCCCGCAGGGCGCTAAGATCATCCAGTCCTTCCTGTGGTATCTCAATCCCCGACAAGTCTTTGACCTGAGCCAGGGAGGGCCCAAGGAGGCGTAAGTACTTGCCAAGGCTCCGTGGGGACAGTGGCAGGGGGCTTGCCTGGCACTCAGGTTAAGGTGCACGTACCCTGACACTTCCGGTCCTCCGACCCCAGGCTGGAGATGTACCGCAAAGTACACAACCTGCGGATCCTGGCGTGCGGAGGCGACGGCACGGTGAGTTCTCCCGCTGCTCGCTTCTCGAGTCTCCCGCCTCTCTGGGGCCTGAGCCTGGGCCCCGCTGGTCTGACCTGGCCTCTTGTGCTCTGCCCCCTCCAGGTCGGCTGGATCCTCTCCACCCTGGACCAGCTGCGCTTAAAACCACCGCCGCCCGTTGCCATTCTGCCCCTGGGCACTGGCAATGACTTGGCCCGTACCCTCAACTGGGGAGGGGTAAGAGCCCACGGCAGGGCAGGAGAGCTGGGGGTGGGCCGTGCGACCCTGCACGCCTCTCCCCAGGAGAGGCTCAGTTCCTGAGCCCTTTGTCCCACCAGGGCTACACGGATGAGCCCGTGTCCAAGATCCTCTCCCACGTGGAGGAGGGGAATGTAGTGCAGCTAGACCGCTGGGACCTCCGTGCTGAGCCCAACCCCGACGCGGGGCCCGAGGAGCGTGACGAGGGCGCCACTGACCGGGTAGGGCGGCCAGGGCCAGGGGCAGCCGCTACAGTGGGGGCGGGGGGCAGTCTCGGGAGCCCCGGGCTGGCCTCCTCTTTCTCACTTGCCAGTTCAGGGACTTTGGGCAAATCTCTTCGTTTCTCCAGACTTTCAGCTTCTTCCGTACAATGGTAATAATGGTACTCCGCAAGCTAGTTGTTATTCAGCCACTTGGCAAATGTTTACTGAATATCTGCCACATGCCAGGCACCATTTTAAGCGGCAACAAAGCAAAGTCCCTGTTCTCACAGAGCTCCTAGAGAATATGGCACTTTGGGGAAGAAGCATCATGGGGGACAGAAAGCCAGGGAAGAGAGTGTCAGCAGAGCTGGGGCTGTTTTGTGTGTGGGGCACTTGGAGGAGCCTCACCGGAGCCGGAAGCCGAGAGGGCAGAGCCTCAGGCGGGGAACTGGCTGGAGGAAGAACTTTGTGGTAGATCCTCTTAACTGGGGGAAAGGCTTCCAAAAATGCATGGGCTTAGCGAGCCTGGTGGCCCCTGGCCTGGGCCAGGCCAGAGCAGGGAGGGGTCTGTTAGGCCCAGCCCTCATGCTGGGCCCGTGACCTTTTTCCAGCTGCCCCTGGATGTCTTCAACAACTACTTCAGCCTGGGCTTCGATGCCCACGTCACCCTGGAGTTTCACGAGTCTCGAGGTTGGCAACCTCTTGCTGAGGAGGCATTGGGAGGCTGGGGAGGAAGAGACACAGGAGGGTCCCTGAGAGGGTCAGAACTTGCCCCCAGCAGTAAAAGAAAGGCACTTGTTCCCAGCCCTTCCTCCTCGCCCCAGCTTGGGAAGCCCCAGCAGGTTCAGAATGACTGACTGTCCCCTGTTTCTTATCGCCACCCAGAGGCCAACCCAGAGAAATTCAACAGCCGCTTTCGAAATAAGATGTTCTACGCCGGGGTGAGTCTGGGGTCTGCCAGCAATAGCCCCCACCATGCCCACTATTCTACCACCTAAGCCCCCTGCCCACCTGTGTCTGCTAGGCCACAGGACCCCTTCTGGGCAGTGGTAAGGGAAAGTCTCTGTTACCAGATGGTGATGCCCTCTGTCTCCCACAGACAGCCTTCTCCGACTTCCTGATGGGCAGCTCTAAGGACTTGGCCAAGCACATCCGAGTGGTGGTAAATGGACCAAGCTGGCAGGCAGAGTGGGTGGGCCCAGCAGAGAGGGAGGCTGCCTTGGCACGGCTGTATAGCTTACACCCTCCCCTGTTCCTGCCTCCAGTGTGATGGAACCGACCTGACCCCCAAGATCCAGGACCTGAAGCCCCAGTGCATTGTTTTCCTGAATATTCCCAGGTGAGGAGGGGAGGGCTCTGTGTGGGCCCAGCTGTCTCCATCCTGCAGGACTGTCCTCTGAAGGCCCTTGTGTTGCCTTCCCCTCCAGGTACTGCGCAGGCACCATGCCCTGGGGCCACCCTGGGGAGCACCACGACTTTGAGCCCCAGCGGCATGATGATGGCTACCTCGAAGTCATTGGCTTTACCATGACGTCCCTGGTGAGTGGGCCAGCAAGGGACCTGCCTGGAGCCCCGGCTCTGCTTTGCCCCTGGCTCTGTCCCCACAGTGACCAACAATACTGTTCCAAGATGGAAGGGGGGCGTTTACCAAACTTCCTTTCACTGGCCGAGATAGGAGAATTCATGCTCATCTCCCTGGCTGGGGTCTCCCCTTCCCTCCCTCCCTTCCCCCAGCAGGGTCTCGCTCTTCCCTCAGCTCTCTGACTGGGGTATTGTCCTCCCTCTCTGCTCTCTGTCTGGAGGGTCACTGTCATTGTGCTCCCTGGCCAGAGCATCCCTGGGGGGAACAGAGCTGGGGGCCCCACTGCCCCTGCCCTGGCGCCTGACCTGAGCCTTTTGCGCCCACAGGCAGCGCTGCAGGTGGGCGGGCACGGTGAGCGGCTGACACAGTGCCGCGAGGTGGTGCTCACCACGTCTAAGGCCATCCCGGTGCAGGTGGATGGCGAGCCCTGCAAACTCGCGGCCTCTCGTATTCGCATCGCCCTGCGCAACCAGGCCACCATGGTGCAGAAGGCCAAGCGGCGGAGTGCCGCCCCCTTGCATAGCGAGTACGTCCCCCTCCTGGCCACCTGCCCTGGACCCAAGGCCAGACTCTGCCCCTCTCTTGAGCCTTGGTTTCCCCAGCCGGAAAGGGGGCCTCCAGTCCCTCTGCCCCAGGGAAGCTGGGCAGGGCCCCTCAGTCTGCCCCTCAGTGGCTGGCTGAGGATCCTTGCCGTGTGCCCTCTTCCCACCTTCCGCCCCGTGCCTCAGCCAGCAGCCTGTGCCTGAGCAGCTGCGGATCCAGGTGAGCAGAGTCAGCATGCATGACTACGAGGCCCTGCATTACGATAAGGAGCAGCTCAAGGAGGCCTGTGAGTGACAGTTGGGGGCAAGGAGCTGCCGAGCCCTGGGCGGGGGTGGGGGGGGGGGATACGGCCAGCTGCTGACGGCCTGCTCTGTCCCCCAGCCGTGCCACTGGGCACCGTGGTGGTCCCAGGAGACAGCGACCTAGAGCTCTGCCGGGCGCACATTGAGAGGCTCCAGCAGGTGAGGGAGGGGGTCAGGAGCCCGTCCCGCTTGTGCCCAGCTGCTGCAGTTTCCTTTCTCTCCCAACTCCCGGCCTCCGCTTCTCTCAGCAGGAGCACGAAGGTGCTGGAGCCAAGTCCCCCACCTGCCAGAAACTGTCCCCCAAGTGGTGCTTCCTGGACGGTGAGTGGCCCTGAAGGACCAGCTCCTGGCAGTCCCGGGCTGTGTCCTGCCCCCTCCCTCAGGGCTCCTGGTGGGGCAGCAGAAAATCTGGGCCTGGACAAGGGCCTCCTGTCCCCTCAGCCGGCTCTCTGCCTTCCCCACAGCCACCACTGCCAGCCGCTTCTACAGGATCGACCGGGCCCAGGTGAGCACTCGCGGCCCTCCATCCATCGCTGGCTCCGAGCCACCCGAGGGCCCTCTCTTGTTGGCCCACACTTCCACAGATGGGCTCCCCCGCCCTCAGTCCTCATACTGTGTCACGCCCGCACACCTGCTCGGGCCGCAGATAGGGCATGGCCCTGCCCTCCAGACTGGCACGCACGCAGCCCAACAGTGAAGGGAGCTGGCATTCCCAGAAAAGTCTTGCTGGGTGGGTGCGAGGGCCTGGGAACACAGATGCTGCCCAGCGAGACACAGATGCTAAGGCACTTCTGCCCAGAGGCTGGGCGACCTGGGTAAAGGCTCAACAGTGGGAAGGGGCTGGGAAGCCGAGGGGAAGAGAGACTGGCAGGGCCCCTCACCTGGCTTGCGCCTGCTCGCGTTCATGCTCCTAGCAGAGGCTTCTCCAGGTCCGTTGGCCTTGCCCCTGCACCCCCACCATCGGTGGCCCTGGAAGATCCTGACCCTTGGTCCCTGACCTCCCCACCCACAGGAACACCTCAACTATGTGACTGAGATCGCACAGGATGAGATTTATATTCTGGACCCTGAGCTGCTGGGGGCATCGGCCCGGCCTGACCTCCCAACCCCCACTTCCCCTCTTCCCACCTCCCCCTGTTCACCCACACTCCGGTGAGTCCTGCTGCTCCTCCAGCCCCCTGGCTCTAAACCCCACCCACAAGCCAGAAGCTCCTGAAGTCCCACCTTCAACACCAGACACGTGTCCGGTGTCAAGCTAGCTGCCGGGTCCCCACAGGCTGAGTCATTGGCAGAGAACCGAACCTGGCCACACCCAGTTGACCGGTCCCTTGCCCCCAGGAAAGTGGCGTCACTGACCATCCTGCTGCGCTGGGTTCCCCGCCTCCCCCCCCACCCCCACTTCTCTATGAGTCCTGTTCCCCATCCCCCAACATCCAAGCACTCCAACCTCACCCCTCCACCCACCCACCCTCCATCCCCGCTGCCCAGCACCGTGCCCTTCCCAGGTTGTCCGGGCCTCAAGTTTGCCTTCCTCTGCACTTGTCCTTCCTGCCTCAGACACTTCCCCCGTTCCTCGTGGAGCTGCCCCCTCCACTCAGACCGCAGCTTGGGAGTTTCCTCCTCAGAGGAGTCTTCCCAGGAACCCCAGCTGAAGTTGCTGTGCGATCACACCGCGCTGTCTCTGTTCCTCAGCGCTTCCCACTCTCAGAACGCCTTATATATTTGTTGACTTGTTCGTCTCCCTGACTGGAATGTAAGCTCCGTGCGAGCGAGCTCTCGGTCTTGCTCACGGCTGTATCACCAGCACCCAGAACAGCACCTGCCATGTAGGCAACAAACTGTTGAAGGAACGCAGGGAGCACCTTGGGGCGGGGAGGGGGACCAGCTGGGCCTGTGCCGTCGCCGGCTCACATCTCACCCCGCTCTGCTTGCAGGTCACTGCCAGGGGATGTGGCACCCCCCAAAGGTGAGGGCTCTCCCTTCTCCCCAGCCCCAGGTGGGGTGGAGCCCACACATATCCTCCCACAACCGGCAAGGTCCGCACGGTCACACGGACCACAGCCGAGCCCTCAGCACACGTGCCCCGGCAGGCCCGCCCTCCCCACAGCACGTTCGTGCACCGACACGACACGAGCCAGGGCCTCTGGCCCCAGAGTGTAACAGGCAGGTGTTCTGTGCAGGTGAAGAGCTGATTGAGGCCGCCAAGAGGAACAACTTCTGTAAGGTACTAGCGAGGGGCTCTGGCTTCTCCCCTCTGTGCCATGTGGGGCGGGGCCTCGGGGTGGGGCCAAGGGTTGGCCTGTTTGGGAGCCAGCCACTGGCCCGCTGCAGAATCTCCATGGTGATTGTCCCATTCCACCTTGTCCCCGTCCCTGTCCCGCTCCCGGTGTCCATAGGGGCTTCCTGGCGCAGCCTGCCTGTCCCCGGTGCTCAGAAAGGAACAAGTCTTAGAGGAACCGCAGGCTCCAGGGCTTGGTCATCAGTGGTCCTGGGGAGTTCATGGGCCCCTGGGGTGTGAGAAGCCCAGTGTCTCTCCCCTACGCTCCAGAAAGATCCCCAGAGAGATGATGTGTGAGCACAGTAGTGTCAGGCCTGCGGCCTGTATGAGATGGGGCGTTTCTGTGGCTGGCAGGGGGGTGGCCCTGAGGAGCCCCAGCCCTGCTCTCTGCCTCCTGCCCTCAGCTCCAGGAGCTGCACCGAGCTGGGGGCGACCTCATGCACCGGGACGAGCAGAGCCGCACGCTCCTGCACCATGCGGTCAGCACGGGCAGCAAGGAAGTGGTCCGCTACCTGCTGGACCACGGTGAGCTGTGCCACTGGGGGCCCTGGGGCTGGGGGCCGCAGCGGGAGGAGGGGAGGGCGCCAGGCCTCTCTGACCTCCCCCTCCCCTCTTCTCCAGCGCCCCCAGAGATCCTTGATGCTGTGGAGGAGAAGTGAGTATCTGGGCATCGGGAGACCTTGGTTGCTCTGGAACCTGCCCTGTCTTCATCTAGCCCTTCCCACTCGGTTCATGGTCAGAGCCCATAAGCCCTTCCAGGCCACCTCTGTCCTGCCCTTGCCCCACAGCTCTGAGCTTCGTGCTCTAATAGCCCTCTGGAGACAGACGAGAGGGCTCTGAGAACAGGATGGGGGTCCACAGCCAGCCCCTGTTTCCACAGTGGGGAGACCTGTCTGCACCAGGCAGCGGCCTTGGGCCAGCGTACCATCTGCCACTACATCGTGGAGGCTGGGGCCTCTCTCATGAAGACAGACCAGCAGGTGAGCAGACTAGCAGGAAGTCCACACCAGCACAAACCAACCCTTTCCCAAACTCGGTCCCTTGTAAGTGGGGAGCCACAGGGGAGGGCCGCCGCTCGGGACCGAAGCTGTTCTTCAGCCAGCATAGTCCGGATCCTGAGAAACCTGGGCCAGCGGAGGGTGGGGGGTGGATGACTGCCTGGCCTTTGAGGCTTCTGCCTCCCCCACTGGCAGCCCGGAGGGAAGGTTCCCTGCCCTCTCCCAAGCCTGGGGCGGGGGGTCAACAGGTCCCTGAACTGATGGCGGCAACCCCCTCATCCAGGGCGACACCCCCCGGCAGCGGGCCGAGAAGGCTCAGGACACCGAGCTCGCCGCCTACCTAGAGAACCGGCAGCACTACCAGATGATCCAGCGGGAGGACCAAGAGACGGCTGTGTAGCTGTGAGGCTGACACCAGGGCAGCGAGGAGGGACAGGGCCAGCCTGAGGACGAGCCCCCTCATCTCCCACCTCACTGCCACATTCCAGTCGGACTACCACGGGGGGACCCATGCCCCAGGGAAGGAGCCCCGTGCTGCTCCCTGAGGAGCCACCCGCCCCGGACGAGGGTTGGACTCTGAGGAGCTGGGGGATCTCCCCTGTCCCCCTGAGGCCCCAGCCTGACCCAGGGCCTACGGGGGAACAGGAAACTGGACTGGGCTGGGCAGGCCTTTGGGGGACTGGGGCTGGACCACTTCAGGGCAGCCCTCGCCCTCACCGCAGCAGGTGCCCTCGTGGGGTTTAGGAGTAGAGGGGGAGGGCAGAGGGGCTTGAGGCCCTATCAGGGAGCCTTCAGGAAGAGGCTTCCTAAGCCACCTGCTCCTTTAGGGCCCCCACCCTGGGCCTCCTGGCAGCTTGGGCCCTCTCTCCTGCCCCGACTCCACCCTTCCCAGGGCTTCCTTCCAGAAACAGAGCCTGCTGCATTTGCCTGCCCGCTGCCCTGCTTGGCACCTACCCCTGGTGACCCTCCCTATGTACTCAGTCATTTCATCGCCGCCCGACTGTGTGGCCTGGGGGTTGGAGTGGGGCTCTCGTGGTGACATGTTTACAGCTGGGTGTGACTCAGTAAAGTGGATTTTTTTCCTTTCTGCTCTTTTTTTTTTTTTTTTTTTTTTTTTTTGGCTGGGAAGGTCTTCCAGAAGCAGTGGGGTCTGGTGGAGGGGGACTGGACACCCTGGACCCAGACCCCTTTGGGGAGGGGGGCGTGCCAGGACCTGGCCGAGACCTGACCTCTGCCTGGCTGCCTAGCTCGGCGGGGCCGGGGGGAGGAGCTGATTTCCTCTCGCTTCCCGCTTCCCGCAGGGACGATAACAATGAAAGTGAAAGAGAGGTGGGGCGGGGGTGAGGCCTGTATTCTTTGGCCCCTTTGCCCTATGGCCTTGGGCAAGCTCCTTCCCCCAGGCCTCAGTTGCATCTACTGTTTAGGGGATCGGGTGAGGTGATCCCCCAAGGTCGGAAGGGGTGGGCATTTGCAGCTGCCGCCGTGGCTGCATCTGGAACTTCTCAGACGGCTCTCGTCAGCTCCCTAGCCTTACCAAATCCAGCCTGCGGGCTCCTCCTCCAACAACTTCCCCCAGCTCCCGCCCCCGAAAACCTGCGCTCCTGGAAAGGCACGGCGTCCCCTGCGTCCGAGCGCCTTCTCGGGGGCTCAGTGTCCCCAGGCTCCCCCAACACTGAGCGGAGCATCTCCCTGCTCACTTGGTGAAGCGACCCTAGGTGGGGGCTTGCGCTCCTTCCCCAGCAGCTAAGGGGGCGCAAAGGGCCGGTCCTCGACGGGGTTAGTCATCGGGGGACTGAGCCGCACATAGGCTGGAACGCGGGCCCCTCGCCGAGCGCCGGAACCCGTCACAACCCCGGGGTTACCAGCTCCCTCCCAGTCTGCATCCTCCCAGTCTCCCCTCCCCGGGAGGAGAGGCAGACGTCCAGCGGGGAAAGAGGACGGCCCCGGGGAGGGGGCGGGGGCGGGAAGCTGGGGCTCGGGCAGGGGCCAGGGGTGCCGAGGCAGGGCAGAAGCTTGGGGCCGGGAGACCCCGGGCTCAGAAGACGGGGGACCGGCAGAGCCCGTCGTCTGAGCGCGGACGGCCCGGGCGGGGCGAGCGGGGGGTGGTGCGGGGACCCGCGGCGGGAAGCCGGGGTAGAAGCGCCCGGGACGCGCGGGGCGGGAGCGGAGGCGGGGACGCCGGGGTCTGGGGGCGGCGCGGGTTTGAGGGGAGGGGGCGGGGCGGGTCCTTC
This sequence comes from Herpailurus yagouaroundi, assembly GCF_014898765.1. Lineage (NCBI taxonomy): Eukaryota > Metazoa > Chordata > Mammalia > Carnivora > Felidae > Herpailurus > Herpailurus yagouaroundi. The sequence goes on along the minus strand of NW_024412418.1, from coordinate 7,432,515 downwards.
CTCGGGGGGGGGGGGAGGGCGGGGAGGGGGCGGGGGCCCATGTGACCGGCTCAGACCGGTTCTGGAGACAAAAGGGGCCGCGGCGGCCGGAGCGGGACGGGCCCGGAGCGGGAGGGAGCGCAGCACCGCGGGCAGCGAGCGAGTGAGCGCGCGGGGTCCCGGCGGGCGTGCGGCGGCGGCCTCGGCCCCTCGCCCGCTGGGCCCCAGCCGCCCTGGGGGCCGGAGGCAGGGTGGGGGTCTGAGCTGCGTCCTGGGCTCCAGGCCCTCCCCAGGGAGACGCCTCCGGCTGTGCGCCCCGGCTAGCGGCGAGGGGCCGGCCCCAGAATCCTGCCGCCGCCCCAGCCCGAAAGCCTGGACTGTGGGGACGGGGGTGGGAGGTGCGCGCGTGCGGCCCCACGTGGGGAAGGGGGCAGGCGGGGGGACTCTGACCCGACCTCTCCCCCCACCCCCACCCCCAGGATGCAGCACCGAGGCTTCCTCCTCCTCGCCCTCCTCACCCTGCTGGCGCTCACCACCGCGGTGGCCAAAAAGAAAGGTGATACGGGGTGTGGGGGATTGAAGGAGGGCTGGAGACGGGCCAGTGAGGCTGGCGACCTCTGGCCTGGCCGCCGGGGTTCCGAGGCCAGGACCCCAGGAAACGGCCCCCGAGTGAGTCTCTCGTGCCGCGAGGTCCTGAGCTCCGTTCCCCGTGTGTCTTAGACAAAGTGAAGAAGGGCGGCCCGGGGAACGAGTGCGCGGAGTGGACCTGGGGGCCCTGCACCCCCAGCAGCAAGGACTGCGGCGTGGGTTTCCGCGAGGGTACCTGTGGGGCCCAGACCCAGCGCGTCCGGTGCAGGGTGCCCTGCAACTGGAAGAAGGAGTTTGGAGGTGAGGCGGGGCGCAGGCGGAGGGCAGGAAAAGGGGGGCACAGCCTCACTGAAACCTGGGCAGGTCTGTGGCCTCCAGCCACTGGGCCGCCCCGCTGATCCTGGGCACTCTCCCGCCAGCCGACTGCAAGTACAAGTTTGAGAGCTGGGGAGCGTGTGATGGGGGCACAGGCACGAAGGCCCGCCAAGGCACCCTGAAGAAGGCGCGGTACAATGCCCAGTGCCAGGAGACCATCCGCGTGACCAAGCCTTGCACCCCCAAGACCAAAGCCAAGGCCAAAGGTCAGGGAAGTGGGAGAGGGTTGTGGGGTCATAGCGGGGGGCCGGGGGGGGGGCGGCTGCACCACCTGTGAAAGGGAACGGTTAAGCCTGAAGTTTTGGACTTTGGAGAAGGACTTCTTGACATCTCTGCACTTGGTTTCCCTGTCTGTAGAGATAGCTTAGGGGGCACATACCGAGGGGGGCCCGCGGAAGGTACTCATGGGTTATTAAATCTTCTGGCCCAGATGGAAGCACAAACCCGCTCTGTGGTGTTGGAGCATTTTGCTTAGGGTTCAGGGAAGTTGACTGACCTGGAAGGACTTGCCTTTGTCATCTCTCCAGCCAGAGGGAGCATTGGGTCAGCTTGGGTCCTTTCCAGTATTGAAAGGACTTCACAGCCCACACTTGTGCTATCCCTTAGCTCCTTCCTGATTCACAGCAGCCTAGAGAGGCCATCAGGGCAGAGGTGAATCAGCCCACTTCTTAGGTGAGGAGGCCGAGACTGAGGGCGGCTGGGACCAAGAGCCTGAAGGTTTTCTGAACCCCAGTGAAAGTATAAGTTGGTGTGGGGCAGGTCCAGCATCAATATGGCTGCACTGTCCCCCTGGCCACCAGGTCAGCTGATCCGGAGCCACTAGGGGGCAGAATTTTCTCCCTGATGTATGTGCAGGGGGGTCTCTCCTGGTCCCCAGGACTCCTCTAACGCATTATTTCTCACTTGTTTTACAGCCAAGAAAGGGAAGGGAAAGGACTAGCAGCCAGGTCTGGATGCCAAGGAGCCCGGGGCCTGTGCCCTCCCTCCCACGGGGCCAAGATCGAACCTACCAGTGCCTTTTGTCTACTCATTAGCTTTATCAATCATACCCTGCTTCTTTCCTTTCACTTCTCCACCCCCAAGTGTCCCAAATGGGGAGGAACAAGGGACTGTGGACCACTTGAGCCTCCTGCCCCAGAGGGATGTGATTCCCGGTACCCCCTTTTGTCCTTCCCCACAAAGATGCCATTACTAAGAAACAAATAAACCGTTGTGTTTTTTTTTCCCCCCAATAAAAGCTTTTCTTTTAATATATAAAAGCCCCTTCCCAGGGAGTTTGCTGTGGTAATTTGTTGGGGCGGGAACTGGTGGCTTTTAGGGGCCGGGGGGCTTGGCGGTGAATGCCCCCCAGAGCTCATGGGAAAAGCAGAACGGTTATGAGAATTTCTCCCAGGGCCCCTACTGACTCCTGAAAGGGGACCCCCATCAAGTCACCTGAGCCTTTCAGTCTGGTCTTTCCAGGGGTCACACCAGGACTGGGAGGGAACCTGGAAGATTCCCTAGAACTGACACTCCCCACGTCAGCCACACTCAACCAAAGGCCTTTTGGTACGGCCCGGCCCTCGCTGTCACTGAAGCCTGTGACAGTCAAGTCCGCAGCCATTCTCGCCTGTGACCCGGGCCTCCCTCACTGCAGAAGCCTGCTGGGAGAACGCTTCAGAATCCGTTGGGCCTCTCTGCTCAGCATGGGACCTCAGGAAGCCAGACCTCAGTTCCTGAGTGTGCACCCCTGACCTCCCAGCTACCCCATCCTGAACGTGCAGGGCTGCGAGGGGCATGTGGCAGGGGGCCCTGAGAGCCCACCCACCCAGAGCCTGGCTGAACAGCTGCAGCAAGGGGAGAGCTCTGCCCCTGGAACGGGACCCGGGAGGAGGGGCTGAGCCTACATGCGGGGTGCAGCAGGGAGAAAGCACCAACTACGGCACAATGGGGGACCCGAGCCTTCCACTCCCTTCCGAAGCCTCCTTTCCAGAGCAGTGGCTCCTTTGCTCCTCCCAAGGGGGATTCTGGGCTTTTACTTCCCTCCAGATGTCATTATTTCAGCCATGCTGGTTGGTCACAGTGGGGCAGGTGCCCCAGGAGGCCAGCGCCTCCCAGCTCCCTGAGGCAGGGCAACAGAGGTGGGCCAGGCAGTCTTGGTTCAGACGCTTCTGGGGCTGACCCTCCTCAGCCTGAGCAGAGATCTGGTCTCTCTGAATCCTGCCAGAGATTCTTCCTGAGCCTCACGGGGTCTTGGGGACCTCAGTTCTCTTCAGCGAACGTGAACACGGAGAGATGCTTCCAAATCTCTCCCTGACAGCCACGGGAGAGACCACATGGCTCAGCACACACACGTGACCACCAGCACCTTCTGGGGCACCCTTGCCTGCCTACCTGGCAGTGCCGATGTTCCGATACTGGCACAGCAGCAGGTGCCTGAAGGTCTTTTTGAAGGTGGCATTGCAGAGGGCATAGCAGGCAGGGTTGATGGTGCTGTTGACGTAGCAGAGCCAGTAGCCGATGGACCACACCGTGTCGGGAATGCAGCTGTGGCAGAAGGTGTTCACCAGGACCATGACGTTGTAGGGCGTCCAGGTGAGAATGAAGGCCAGCAGGATGGCAAAGATGGTCCGTGTCACCTTGCGCTCCCGGGCCGCCATCTGCCGCTTCTTGCGCACCTGGTTGCGGGCAATGCTGGCGAACTTGCGGGCCACGTTGGCCGCCGGACGCATGCCAGCTGGTGTGGCGGGAACGATCTCGATGGCTGTCACGCATTCGTTGCCCGTCTGCTTTGTCACAATCTGGATCTTGGACCATTTGGAGGCCGGGTTGAGGGCCCGTGGCTGTAGGGGAGGGGCGGGCAGGGCAGGCGCGGTGGCCTCTGTGGTGGACAGCTCTGTGGGTGGTCGTTCCTTGGTGTTCTGCGTGGCACTGCCGGAGCTGGACTCATTGGAAGTGTCCTTGTCGGCCACCGGGCGCGGCGGCGGTGGCAGAACCGGTGGGGGCGCCTCCTCCAGCTTGCCGTTGCGCAGCTCCTCTTGAGCGGCTTCCCCCGGTGGGGGTTTCTTGATGCTCTGCTTCATCAGGGGGCTCTTGAGGAAGGCCAGAGTCTTGGCCTTCTTCTCCTTAGGGCCCTCGGGCCGGTGCTTGTGAACCCGGCTGCGACTGGCCAGGGAGATGTGAATGTAGAGCACCGTCATGATGACCACGGGCAGGTAGAAGGCAGCGATGGCTGTGCCGAAGGTCACTGCTGGGTTGGACAGGAACTGGATGAAGCACTGGTTGTCTGGCACGGTCCGCTTGCCCACCACAAACTGCCAGAACAAGATGGCAGGTGCCCAGAGCACGAAGGACAGGACCCAGGCAGCGGCGATCATGAGGCCCGCCATCTTGGTGGTGCGCCGGGCCGGGTAGGTGAGGGGCTTGGTGACGCAGAAGTACCGGTCAAAGCTGATAATGAGAAGGTTCATGACAGAGGCGTTGCTCACCACGTAGTCTAGGGCCAGCCACAAGTCACAGACCACGGCGCCCAGAGGCCAGTAGCCCTTGATGATGTACACGGTGTAGAGGTTCATGGAGAAAGCGCCTATGATGAGATCGGCACACGCGAGGCTGAAGAGGAAGTAGTTGTTGACCGTCTGCAGCTGCCTGTTGACCTTGATAGACAGCATCACCAGGATGTTGCCCACGACAGTCACCAGGCTCAACGAGCCTGTCACCGTGGCGATGAATATCATCTCCACCGTCTCGTAGCGGTTATGGGTCGATGTGACCAAGCGTACAGACTGGTTGCCCGAGCTGCCGTTGACTGGTGTGAAGTTCGCCATTTTGGTTAGCGGTAGTGGGCGGGCAGTGTCTGGAGAAGGAAGGAGAGAGAGAGAAAAGGATGAGCTGGAGAACTGGATTGCAGAGGTAACTCAAGGTGACAGAGGGACATCATCACGCAGAACCTTAGAGAACTCTGACCCATCCCTTCGTTCATCTCTTACTGAGTGCCTACTTTGTGCAAGCACTGTTCTCGGTGCAGGAGTTACGGACGTGAATGAGACACACGCGGCCCCCACTCTCACGGAGCTTACAGCCTGATCAGGGCAGACACACAGACACGTGAGCAACAAAAAAAGTGCTCGAACACAAGGCAGGGCAACAGTAGAGTGAGGGAGTCAGAGGACAGATAGGGATGCTGCCTTGTTGGGTGATCAGTGAAGGCCTCTCCAAGGAGGTGATATCCGGACAGTGGCGAGGAGACAGCCATGTGAAGAGCTGCAGAGGTGGCTTACTCAGGGGCAATGGCCAGAGCAAAGGTCCTGAGGCACGTGTGGGGCACAGACAGAAGGCCAGTGTGTGCAGGGCCCACAGAAGCAATGGGGAGGGCTTGAGTGGTCCCAGAGGTCAGCATGTGGCTCCGGCCGGAAGTGTTCGTTCGTTTACCTCCTCGTTCTGTAACCAAACGTCACCAGGGGACCTGTTCTCAATCCTTACAGAAGGTACTGAGGACAAAGGCAAGGATACATATTAGCAGCTAATACTTAACTAAGTTTCTGTGCTTTTTATAAATATTAATTTATTTCTTCCTCACGACAAATCTGTGAGGTAGAATCCTAGATTTTTCACTACTTACAGATGAGGAAACTGAGGCACGGAGATGTTAAATAACCTGACCAAGGTTCCACAAAGTCCTTGACGTGTTGCTGTCCCAGAGCTAAGGATTCTGGCAGAAGGAGGCCCAGAGAGCCAGAAGAGGCAGTAATCCCACCTCGGGGAGGGCTTCTGGGATGACCAGAGGGGGCACGGAGAGGGAAGCCTCAAGGACGAGGAGGAGAGTGTCATGTAGCGAGGCTCGGGAGGTACATGCCATTGAGACATCCCCCCACCAGCCCTCCCTCCCAGCCCCAGTGCAGTGTCGGCGGGGGGGGGGGGGGGCCTCAGTGCAGGGGAGTCAGGGACTGTCCACAGCCAGCGGGAGTAGGTGGGAGCTGAGGACCGTGAGGAATCAGAAGCCTAGAAGCCTAGAGGGCCCGCCAGCCAAGCAAAGGCACACATGGCTTCCAAGGGGCCAGGGCCAGCCTTCACCCCGACCGAGAACCCAAAGGAAGCCCGAAGGGAACCCAGAGTGTCTCAGGGGGAAGAGGGGCAGTGCTGCAGGGGAGTCTGTCGCAGCCAGAGCACCCCCCCCCCCGCCCCAGCACACGGCCTGCGCCCCCTCCCACCCAGGTTCCTCTTCATCTCTCCCCCGCCTTCCTCTCCCATACACGTGAGAGGGGCCCACGCCCGGCGCGCGGTGCCAGGGCAGCCGTTCAGCCCAGCCTCCTTCACACCCGCCAACATGCACACCATTACACACACGCACAGGGGCCCCCTCCCAGCCCCGCCAGCCCTGAGCACTGTCGTATACACAGCGTCCGTGTGTGTGTGAGAGAGAGAGAGAGAGAGAGAGAGGCGGGGTGTGTGGAGCAAGGAGCAGTCCCGCTGCAGCCCAGGCTCCAAGGCCAGTAGGGTGTAGCCGTGTGGCCTTAGACAAGCCACCTCACCTTCCTGCCCTTCTCTTGCTCATTTGCTATATAGAGAGGACTGAGTCCTGGGACCCCGCCCAAGCAGCTGTGGGGATCAGCAACTAGACTTTCCATCTCCAGCATGAAAATGTGCCACAGGCTGAAGGCAGGTGTCAGGGTGACTCCCCCCGCCCAAGCCTGGCCTCGACTCCCCTCGTTCACCACTGCAGACACAGCCCCAGCCTCCTAGCCTGGCATTTCATGCTCACCTGTCCAAACCCTTGGTTCCCAGGAGGAAAGGCTCAAAGAGGGGTGTGGCCATCTCCAAGGTCACAAACGAGTCAAGGGCAAAGACTGAACACCACCCTCCCTGGGGTCTCCGACAGCTCCTTTCAGCTTGGAGAGATTCCGGGTGTCGCCCTCGGAGCTGGGGCCGCCAGCATGGAGAGGCTGCCCTCCCCAGGCCCATGCAGGCAGGTGCAGGGTGGGCAACGGTCCGCCAGCTCCAAGGAGAGCCTTGCTTTCACCTCCCCAGGCCAGGACGCAGGCCAGCGAGATGGGAACAGGGTTGGAGGTGCCAAATATGAAAAACATAATAGCCTTGGTTTATTAACTATGAGTCAGGAACCCCTCTGAGTTTTTTATATAGATTATCTGGTTTAATCCTTGCAGAAGCCTGATAAGGCAGGTACTAATAGTATCCCCATCTCACTGATGTAAGTATCTTTTTACAGATGAGGACAATGTTAATTAGCTGGCCCAAAGTCATCCAGTGTGTAAGTAGGGGCAGGGGCAGGGGCAGGATTAGAACCCAGGAGCCACCTTCTCAACCTCAACCCGCCTCAGGTTGATTTCCTGCCTCTACTCGCCACTGTTCAAAACCAGAGAACTAAGGATCCCCTCCCACTCCTTGCCGGCCCCCCTACTTAGCTTTCCCAGAAGAGGAGAGACCTCTTTCTTGTCTCCTTCGGGGACATCTTGTCTCCAAGGAGGTGGCAGGTGGTTTAGTTCCGCTCTGGGTCCTCTTGGGAAAGCTGCCAGCGGCAGAAAAGGTGAGGCATGGTGTCTCCCGCCCCCCACACCACCATCTTTCTGGGGGGTCTCCCGGAGGCATTCAGACAGCAATTCTCTCTGGGGGCGTTTACTCTGTGATCCAGGCCCGCCCGAGATGTGGGGAGGAAGGAGACGCTGCCCAGGGCTGTGCACACCACTAGATGGCAATGTCGAGCCCTGGGTACCAGCTCCGGACTCCGGGAGGGCGGCCGCTCTTCCCGCCGCCCCCAACTCCAACGCGACCGCGAGCACAGAGGAGGCTCCAGGGCAGGGCCTCCCAGGGGAAGGACGCGGTTCTCCCCACCCCTTCACCCCCTCCCCCGCCAAGGCCCGCCTGGGAGCTGCCCTCGACTCCACGCGGGTTCAGTGGTGGAAAAGTTAAGGGCGCCCGACTTACACTCGGCCCCGCCGAGGAACATGTGGGCGGGAAGGCGAGTGCGAGTTCTGTTTGTGTGTGATTACTGGGGAGCGCGAGTAGAAGCTAGTAGCTGCATGTGCGTGTGTGCGCGCTCGGCCACGCCTGGATACCAGTGTGCCCGTGTGCGCGTGAGCGGGCCCGGGCCATGTGGACACGTGCTTGTGCATGCGTGTGCGGTCCCGGAGTGCTGTGGCCTGGGGGATGCACACGATTCGAGTGTGCCCTGTCCCTGTGAGTTTGTGTACAGGAGCAAAGGCAGGGTCCACAGTAGGTGACCTGACTCGGTCCAAAAGCCCCTGCCAGGAGACTCAGCTCAGACTTGGGCTGTCTCAGCACAGAGAAGATCAAGTCAAGAGCCAGTGTCTGGATCGTGCTCCGCTCGTGGGTGGGGAAGGGTCGTGGCCAGGACAGCAAGGTTAGACTACAATCTGGGCTGCAACGGGTACCCTGACCTTGGGGCATCGCCTCAGCTGGCACCCAGTGGTGTCCCCGGTCCCAACGCTGCGGTGTGGGTGGCGTCCCAGCCTGTGACTGACTTCTGTCGAGGGGGCGCTGCTTGAGTCGCCCCACTAGCCTTACAGGACACCAGGCTCAGCTCAGCCTGCCCGCGGAGCATTATGCCCAAAGGGTGCCCAGTCCGCCCGCGAGAGTGTACCAGCAGCACCCCAAAACGCGGAGGCCCAGCCAGGGCTTGGGTCAGTTGAGTGTAATATTCTAACGCTCCCACGCTTCTAACCTTGCACCCCGCCAGAGAGGCACCGTCTGGCCCCAGCATCTTGAGTGGGCACCTGATTTCTCAAGCCCTGGGCCTGGGAAGACCTGGAGGGTATTATTTGGGCTCATCTAGAGGCTCCTCCAGAGGCTCCTCCAGGTCTCCGTCCTGGTCGATGGGGCCCTGGCTCTCTGGTGCCCCGCCCTCCCCCCAAAGCCCTAGCACGCAGTTCTTGCAGCCTCTGGGCGTGGGCACCATGCTTTCCCGGGTTCTGGAGCACCCCCCCCCCTTTTCCGGACGAGAACGGAGCGCGTGCTCTGGACGACGTGGGGAGGGGGTTGGGGTGTGGGTCCTTGGTTCTTAGGCATTCACTGTAGGGATCTGGGAAGGCTGTGGCCCCTGAATCCGTCCTTGGGGCGGGAGAAGAGACTCAAGAGTTCACAGGAGGGAGAAGGAGCTCAGGAAATTAGGAATCGACATTGCGCTGACACTTCCGCCACTGGGCCTGGGGCTTGGCTCTGGCTCTCCCGGGCTCGGAGCCTGGGCAACCGCAGGGAGTAGTCCTGGAGTGGGGGAGGGGCACCGGGAGAGGGTAGGGGTGTTTCCGTCGGGGTTCAAGGTCGCGGATGGAGGACTTCGTGGACCGGAGTGGGCTGGCAGCTCCGGGGGTGGGGGGCGGGGAGACGGGCGGGAAAAAGGCCCCTTAGGGCTCCAGCGCCCGGCGCCCTCCAGAGCTGCCAGTGGGAGGGCTGGAGTGCGGGGTCCCGCCCCCGACGGCTGCTCCAGGTGCCTTGAGGGCTGTGGGCGGGCACCCCCTCCCCCGACCTCCTGAATGTCCATTCCTTCCCAGAGGCGCACCTGGAGAAGCTTCCGAGACTCTGGGTCTTTCTTCCAGCGGGGCCCCTCACCCACCGGCCCTGTGCAGCTCCCAGCACCGCTCTCGCCCCCAAAGGAGCCTGGGGACCCGTCCCAGTGGGACTCGCCTCCGGGGAGCCTCAGAGGGTCCGAGAGCCCCGCGTCCTTCTCTCGCAACCGTGTCCCCCCGCCCCCGCTCCGCCGCGGAGTCACTTACCAGACACCTCCGCCCCGGTCCCCTCGCACCTGACAGACGGCAGGACCAGCGGGCGGCCCGTGGGCCAGCGGGCGGGGCGCACGGCCGGGCCGGGGGCGGGGACGGGGTGCCAAGGGGCGGCCCCTGCTCCGCCCGCAGCTCCCGGCGCTGTGGCTTCGACTCGCGCTCACGCTCGCACTTTTCCCCGAGCCGCGTGATGTCACGGGGAAGCAGCCAATCGTGGTGGGGCCGCGCCGCCCGCCCCGGACCGGCCACCCAACTGCGACGCTCGGGGGGCACCACCCGGGGCGTCGGGGACCCCAGCTACGCGCGCCCCTCACTGGAACCGGCCGGCAGCTCCCAGCTCGGGCACGGTGGGGCACCGCCCACGGTCAACAGTACGGCTTAGCGGGGGGCGCTGCCCTCCCGGGAGGCAGAGATGGGGGGAGGGTGGGGTGTCCGCGTTGTCATGGGGACGCGGCGCCCCCTCGCGGGGTGGGGAGGGAGCTGGCAGCCCCGTCTGGCTGCGCTCTCCGCCTCCGCTCTGACCAAACACCCGGGCCCCGGAGGTGGTCTTGCGCCCAGCCCGGACCTCACTCCCTACGGGTCTCCGCTCACAGTGGGACCTCGGAGGCGCGAGTGTTTGACCCCAACGAGAGGTTACGGGTGGGTGGGGTCGGCTCAGCCGTCACGGTTCCGTCGGGGCGGAGAGCCGAGGGCCGGCAGTTTCCAGTCTCAGGGCCGCATGTTGGCCGCCGGGCAGCCAGAGAAGAGGGGCCGTCGGGGCCTGGGAAGGAGCTGGAGAGAGGACAGGCAACAGTCCGCCAGGGAGAAAGAAGCCCGCCCATCGCGCACAATGCCCGCTTGGCCCCCCACCCCCACCGCCTGGCTCCCCGCTCCCGAACTCCAGGCCGGAGAAGGGGTGCGCATCCTCCCTCCAGCCCTAGGATGGGACGCGAACCCATTCAGCCGCGGCCTGGTGGGCGAGTTCACTGATGCCTGTGAGGGAAAGCTGATTGCCCAAGGTCACCTGGGGCGGAGCCCGGAACGAGACCCCAGAGGGCGAGCTGCCGGTCTCTTAAGGTCTCCGCGAACCTCAGTGGCCGGAGCCTGAGGATTCGGGGCCTTGCCTGCGCGAAGCGGGAGGGCCTGGGAGTCTGCGGCTGAGGCGCCCGCGGGACTGAGTCGGTGGCTTCAGCACCTCGGAGAGCTCCGCCCGACCGCCGCGACACCCGCGTTTCCGCCTCCATCGGAGATGGCCCTTCCTGGGGCCAGCCAGGGTTGGTTTCGTCTCCCCACGCCTAGGCCCTGAGGCCTGTCACCCCCAAACTCTTTGAGCACAAACACCCGGTTAACCTTCAGACCGCTGATTCCTTGTCCTGGAAAAACAACATAGGTCCCGCCCCGCCTTGCTCCAGGACAGGGTGGGGGTGCTGTGAGGGGGACTGCAGAGGCAGGTAAGGCAGTGGGAGGAGAGGCGGCAGGAGCTGCCAGAGAAGGGGTAGGAACTGGGGCAAGACCCAGCGCTGCGGGGCTTTTGGTGTGTTCTCCATGCTGAATGAGGAGGTGAAGGTCCAGACCAGTGCTCCCCAGGGCAGCGGGAGTTGGCTGTCTAGGTAAGAGTGAGAAGCCATCGTCCTTTACATGAATGATCTGGTCTCCCATGAGCCTCATAACCAATGTCCAAAGAAGCTATTGTTTTTGCTCCCACTTCACAGGTGAGGAAACAGGCTCAGTTGGTTCCTAGGACAATCAGATGACAGTCCTGCCTTTGTTCCACTTTGTCATATCTCTCCTAGGGTCCAGGACAGGGTAGCACTCCTAGGAAGGTGGTAGTGTTGTGTGTGTGTGGAATGGAGGGGTTGGGGAGGCCAGATACTTAAAAAGTTAAACAAGGGAAACAAGCCAGGCTAAGGACAGAAAGCCACAGAAACCAGAGATGTCTCCAACCATTGCCTTGAGTTCCAAAGAAACTGTATCAGGCAAAGCTGCTTCCATTTCCCTGAAATCCTTACCATTGGGTGGGGTTGACCCCTCCAATTCAGAACCGACAGGACTGTGGAGAGCCAAGGGACCTAATTTTGTCCTGGGCCCTTGGGGCCAATTGGCTCCACAGACAACTTGGGTCCATAGAACTTCTCTGAACCTAATTCCTTGTCTCTAGATGGGATTGCCAAGCTCTGCCCTGCTGACCCAACTTGTTACGAGAAGGGGCCCAGAGGCTTTACTACTAGTAGAGGATTCTATCCACCAGGCAAGGGCTTTCCAAGGAAAGGGGTTGATGTGGAGACGGAAAGGCTGTAGGAGCCTCCGAGAGGTAGCTGCTGGGTTCATCCTTGGCCAGACAGGGCAGATGCAAGGCAGACAGGACCAAGTTTGGATCATCTCATCCACAAGGCTTCTTCATACCCTGTTTTCCAAAATAACAAAGTAGGGTTCCCCTCTGGGTTTAAATCCTGGCTCCATCAGTTAGATGTGTGGTCTGGGGGTAACACCAGTACTTAGAGGGCTTTTGTGATGAGAATCAAAATAAGAATCCTTGGCGCATGGTTTACACTAAACAAATTCATAGTCCCTACTGTCAAAACAAGGAATTCTTCCTCTCCCTGGGGGGTGGGGTTGGGGGGGGGGACATGTGGGTAGAGTGCAGGGATTGCAGTGGGGTGCTCTTCTTCCATCCTTCAGTAACTCATATCCCCACCTCTTCAAGGAAGCCTGGTCCTAACCGCTCCAGTGCTCTCTGACCTCGAATGACTCGAAATTATAGAGCTGCAAGTAACTTTAAGAGGTTACATAATCCAAGCCCTGTATCCTACTACAAGGGAGGAAAGCGAAGCAAAGAAAAGGCTTGCCCAAGGTCACACAGCTAGCTGATGTGTCTTTTAGTCCAGAGTCCACTCTTACAATTTGCTAGAAAATTCCAGTGTTTGTGACTATGTAATAACTCTTCACATTTTCACACTGTTTTGTATTACCTGCTCAACCATTTGATCTTTTGGTTTTGTCCCTGTTGGGATAGAATCTGTAATTCTACATGCCCCACAGCATCTGGGACAGAGGCACACAAGAGACAGTCAAGAAATAGCTGTTGCTGGCAAAAATCCCTGGGGTGGCTGTTTTTCCTGTGCGCTTCTGTAAGAGTGGGGCAAATATCTTTCCCCTACTTTCTAGCAAATGGCATTTTGAGGGATGCCTGTAGACAAGACCAAGCTCCCTTCCTGGCCAGCCCAGACACCCATTATGGGTGGTTTCTGGAGACTAGAGGGGACCCGGCTTTTTGGCCAGTTACATCTTCATTCCAGACCCACAGTCCTGGGTAGGAAGCAATCAACAGTGACTTTCTGTCATTCCTACATACCCACCTGTCACTGTTAAGGCTGCCCTAATCGTTAGCAGACCTGGGGCAAGCAGGGGGTGGCGGTACAGAGATGTAGTACGAAGCCAGCTTCTTCTGAGGGGACAGATGGGGCTCCCCACGTAGGACAGCAGCCCCAGAAACAGTGCCTGAGAGAACCTGGGCCCAGCTTGGTTCAATGACGCTGCCCCCTACCAATCACCACCCCCTCCTCCATCCTCCATGGAAACAAACAGAGAAGAGCCTGGTGAGGGCCATGTCATCACTTTAATGATGTAGATCTTTGGTGTTTCCCTCATTAGCAGTCAGACTATCCCCTCTCCTCCCACCACAATGTTTCTATGATGAGTTACAAACAGAAAAGAAATCACATTTTCATACTAAAAACAAAATAATCAGAGCCTTGATTTCTCCACTAGAAACTACACGTACAGTTCAAGATTCCACATGCAACACCTTAAATCACAGACCGAGACCTCACATTCTGACCTGGAGTCTCATCCCCTCCCCCAGCCTTGGGCTGGCTTTGGCCTAGGCTCAGCTAATACTGCCACCCACAGGTGCTGCTCTGAGGGCCTGGGGGCCGGGGGAGAGGAGCCTGGTGGACAAGCCCTGGGGGCCGGCCAGCCTACACCCCCCACTCCTGAGTGAGGACCTGCCCACCATCCCTTGACTCTATCCTCTATCAGGCAAGCAGGCTGCCCCCCCTCCCTTCACTCCATGGTTGTCCCCCATCAGTAAGTGCAGGAAGTCCCTGTCCTCAGGAATCTGGGAGCCTGGCCTGACCCTGACTGTGGTCTCTAGGGGATAAGATGATACAGAGAGGCTGAAGCTCTGGAAGGCTCAGAGATGGAGGTGGTTCCTGGGGGCCAGGCTGCTCCTCCTGCTCTTGGGTTCCTAGTGGCTCTGCCCATGCAACAGGTAGTCAGGGCAAAGGTGCCCCACTGGCCACTGTCCAGGATGGTTTGGCCCAGATCTGGAAGACGGTTCACCCTTCTAAGGCTCTCTGCCCAGGGGCGAGTCTCTTAAGCCATGTTTCTAAGAGAAAGGGGGGGTTCATGGCAGGGATAGCCACTTCCTCCTCCATTCACACGTAGCACAGCAGCATGGCTCCCCTGGGCTCCAGATCCTGGAAGGTTCTAGTCCCCTGAGGCAAGCCTTGCCCATTCAACTGCCTCATGCCCACTGACTCTGACTTCCTCTCGACCCCCCACCCTCTTGCTCCTGTTCCCTGATGCAGCCCGCAGCTCTTCCGCGTGTACAGTTCTGAGTCAGCTGTGAGGTCCGGTTTCTGCTCAGCGGTTCGAGGGGAAGCACCAGTACACACGTGTGTCTCTACCTGTTCCGTGGCTCCCTGCTGGGGCCTGCAGCTTCCCCCCTGCTGCCACCACCGCCATCAGCAAGGTGGTTGTTATTGGTCAGGTCGCAGTGCAGGGCTGGTCCTTCGGTGCTGGGAAGGGGGAGGGGGAGGGGGGCGGGGACAGAGGAGGAAGAGGGCAGGGTGGGCTGGGGCAGCTCCCGCCCAGGGACACCAGGCTGGTCCCAGCAGGCTGTCCGGGGGCTCAGGCCCCGCTCTGCCAGCTGCCCAGGCTCCGGGAGCAGTCCCCGAGAGGCGGAGGGCCGGGGCGAGGAGGCACGGGCGGAGGTGGGCTCAGCGCCTGTCTGGGAGCCACGGTGGATGCGGTGGCTGACGATGATGCTGTTGCCGAAGCCGCCCATGGAGGCCATGGTGGTGCTCTGCTCTCGCTGCACCACAGCTGTCATGCCCCCTTCTGCCATCAGCCGCTGGATCCTGCTGAGGGCATCTTCCCCGCTCGCACCAGACTCCGAGCCCTCACCTGGAAGGCATGGAACACAAGACAGAGGGAATTTGTGGCTGGCCGGGGCCTCTGAGGCAGGCAGGCCACTGTGAGTAGGAGCTGGGGGATTCTTTGCCAAAAGCAAAAATGAGAAGAGTCTAATTCCCTCCTTCTGAGAATCAGAGACTTGAAAGCTAGACAAGACTCCCCAAATGATCATCATTTCCATTTCTGTTTTACCAGTGGGGAAACTGAGGCTTAGGATGGCATGAGGTGGCCAAGGCCACTCAGCCAGTTAAGAAGCAGAGCTGGACCAGAAGACCCTTCCGACACAAGTGGCAGACTAATTACCACACGAGTGGCTTGCTTTGTCTGCCCTCTGCCTGTCTTGGGTAACCTGGGAGACCCAGCCCCGGACAGGGCATGCTGCCTGGTCTGTAGAAAGAGAGGGCAACTACAGGGTATGGCCCAAAAGCAAACAGTCTGCTCTACTTCATTTCAAAACTGCTGTCTTCTCTGTGTTTTGTTTACTTTCTAAAAGTCCACAAGGAAGACTGGATTTTTAACTGTTCCCTAGAAGGTATTCTGTCTCCTCTCTTCCTCCTTTCCCCACCAGCTTTCCCAAGCTGTTTCCCATTTACTATTCTCCTTGGGCTGGGCTGGATGCCTGATACCCTCATCTTCCCCTGGAGACAGCCAACTGCCCAGACCTGAGGCTTCAGCCCGCATCTCCAGGGAGAGAAAGAAGGTTCTGTTCCTTCCCCAAAGGCCTGAGCATTCCTTTGTGTGGGAGCAGAGGAGACTTAGGCTCAAATCTGTCCCGCACTCACTAGCTGTGTGACCTTGAACAAGTCGCTTAACATCCACCTCCTTCAGTTTCCAGACTTTATAAAAGGGATGAAAACAACTAGCTTACACAGGGTAGAGGAAATGAGATAATGGCACACAGTGGGCACTCAGTCAGTGGTGGCTGTAGTGATTAACCTGGGGTCTGTGAGTGGGGCTCTGTCCTGAGGACCTTCCCTCCGCCTGTGCTCAGCCCTCGGTGGGCTGATCTGAGGCTGTGGGCAACTATGATCAAGGCTCCTGGGCTGCTAGGGCTGGCACTACTGAACTATCAATTTATTTCCTTTGGCTACTTGCTGGCCATTTTGGGATTTTGCAGATTTGGGGGCGCTGATGGTGAGGGTTTTTCTTTTTTGAGTACTTATTGTCAACAGCTATTTTTGTAAGACTTTTTTTGTTCCCTCCCTGTCCAGTCCCTTTTCTCCGCTTTCCTTGTTAGAGCTGCATTTCCAGCCAGTTTCACAGCTTCATGGTGTCTAAAGCCCCATTAGATCTTTCCCTCCTTGTTAGTGCTTGGCAGTCTCATGTTATGGGTCTTAGATGATTCTCATCAACATTAAGCAGTGGGGACTCTGCCTGGGTTTTCACTTATGTGCGGCTTGTTTTTCCCAGTCCACTCTACTTATCCACCGCCCCCCGCCCCCGCCACCTGCCGGCCCTCAAGGTGGCTGCCCTTCCAAGCTTCCCCCTCAGAAAGCTCAGTGCCAACTCCCAGGGCAGAAGAAAAGGATCTGAAAGGTTCTCAGCACTTCTCTCAGGGGGAGAAGCCTTCCCACAGTGGGGCAGAGGGTAAGAGGAAAGGTCAACCTAGGGCCTCAGTGCCAGCAGAGCTACCACCCTGTGAGCCAAAAGAGCTGCCTGGCGAGGCCCCCTGGGGACCTCCTTGTGCTCACTGCCACCCCCACTGCTTTCCAAGAACTCTGTGCACTGAGGGCCTCCCCAGCTGGGTCTGGGATGTGCAGTGGGCTGGCCCAAGGCCCGCTGGCACTGGAACTCATTGTGCTGGGCTCTGTGCCTGGTGAACTATCAGCTCTTCTCATGTAGCTCACTTCCAGGGGCAGGACAGGGCTGCCTTGGCGCCCTAAGGGAGGTGCCACAGCCAGGCCCTCAGGGAGCCTGGTCCCGCCTGCCCTTTCCCACTGCACCCATGGCTCTGGTCTTGGCCACCTTTCACCATGACTGTGGCTGTATTCCCTGATCTTGCTGATCTCTCCCCTTTCCACCCAGCCTCCACGCTGCTATTACCATTCTAATTAATCTCGGATTCACTGAGTTCTGGTTAAGTCCATAATCTGTTTAAAACCCAGCAGCAACAAAAGCCCTCAAAGTTGTCAGGATGCCTTAGCATTACATTTAAGGGCCCTCTGGTCAGGTCCGAGCCACTTCCCAGACTATCCCCTCTTCTTGCACCAATGACCACACCAAACCCAACTAGGCACTTCTGTGTGCCTTCCAATCCCCTGCTCACGTACACCAGGGACACACTGTGGATGTCAAGGTCAACCAGCTCTCTCCCTGAGCCCTCGAAGTGTCCCACTCTTCTCTGAGTTATCTGTGGCTGTGGCATCTCCCTTCTGGTCTCCAAGTCCCTGAAGGTCTCAGAATAAATTTTATTTATCTTTGGGTCCAGTGTCTAATGCACGGCTTTGCACTTAGTGTCTATTTGTCACGTGAATGTGTGGCTGAATAAAAGGGCTCCCAGGCTGCTTACAGGTGCTTCAGACTTAAGGCAGTTTCTGAAACCTAGTCACATGTCGCTCCTCTGCTATGGGAGAAGTACTTACGTGTTTGTTTCCTTTCTGGATTTTTTTTTTTTTTTTTTAATTTTAAGAGCGAGAGAGACTGAGAGAGAATCCCAGGCAGGCTCCGAGCTGTCAGCACGGAGTCCAATGTGGGGCTCAAACCCAAGAACCTTGAGACTGTGACCTGAGTCAAAGTTGGATGCGCAGCAGACTGAGCCACCCAGTTGCCCCTGGACTTGCTTTTTGAAGGGAGAGATGATGGCTTCATCTCTGAATCGGATTCTCTCTGCAACACCTTTGGATTCATGGTGCCTAACACAGTATCATCCATAAAGTAAGTGCTCAAAAGAGACTGGATGGAAGAAGTTAAACTGTGCCCATAGATGACTTCCTCATGCTTGTGCACACAGCTGTGAGCTATGCTTCTCTCTCGGGAACCCTAAGCCAAGGCTAAGAGCTGGCACTAGAGGCAGCTGGCACATTCTTCAAGAAGAAAACACACTGGGGCCTAAAGGAAAAGGCAGCCGTGGCTGGGGATCCAAGCTATTAGCTCGAGGAGCAGTGGTGGCCACAGAGGTTAATTCTACTGTCTCTTTCCCTAGCAAAAGCATTTCTTTCTGTCTTTGAAAAATGGGAAATTGAGTTAGTGTTGACAGGACATTTTTTCCTTGGCAAGTTCTAAGGTACTTTCTGGATGTGGATGCCAGGATGGGATCAGCAAGTTCCCATAAATGCCCTGTAACTGCATTTAATTCTGGGGCTGTCACTGACCAGAAGAGGGGAGCCAGGCTGAGTGGGAAGAGGAGCTGTGCTTCCTGCCCTCAGGGGACCCGCTGGCTTTCTAGTCCCTCACTTTCCACATTCGCTTTTCTCTGGCCCCGGGCCCAGGCTACTGCAGTGGGGCTAATAACTCTCATCTTCACCAGACAAGAAGGAGCCCCGGGCAAGCCTTCTCCGAGATCAGAGACAGAAGAGTACAGCACAGCCACGCTCAGGGGTGGGCTCTTGCTCCGTTAAGTCCATTCATTCCACACACTTCCTGAGCACCTACTGTATGCCAGGCGGGCACTGTTTCAGTGAGGGGAGCAAGCAGTGAGCCCTGGGAACGCACCCCTCCCTTTCTGAGTGACAGGGCAGGGAAGGTTTAAAGGTGGACAAGCTAAAAAGCTGACACCTGCAAATTCCCCCTGGGGCAGGCTCTTCCTGGACATCCTAGAATGAGCGGAATGGGTTTTAATCAAATTTTTATAGAGCAAGATAATGAGTAGTAGCCCGGGAACCTTTCGGTGTTGACGGGGAAGGGGCTAAGGGACAGGCAGCCCCAGAGTGTGAATCACTCAGGTAGAGCTGCCTGCCTCACTAATCTAGCTGGGCCTCTAGTGAGTAGGGATGTATCCCTCCTGGCCCCACCTCCTAGCTACGCCAACAAGAAGGGTTAGCTAACTTAACTAAAGGTTTCTTCTACATGTTCCGGCAGGTGTGGCCGCCAGTTTGCCAGTAAGGTGAGAGAGGAGGCAGGGGTGGGGGTGGGGATGTGCAGAGCTGCCATGCCTGCCTGCTGGAAGGGGATTGGGGGGGGGGGGGGGGGGGGGAGGCCCCCCCCCCCCCCGCCCCCCCTTCCCGGGCCGGGGGGGGGGGGGGGCCCCCCCCAGGGAGGACACCTGCACCCAAGGAGACTCTTGCTTCCCGGTCCCTTGCCTTGCTACCAGAGTGGTAGGAGTGGTAGGTGGTCCAGTGGGGTAATTAAGCACCTCAGAACAAGGCTCCTGGCCCCAGGAGACATGAGGCTGGCCAGTGACACCCTTCCCTGCAACCCACACCTCTCCCTTACTTCTGTCTAGGTGAGGGTCTTCTGCAAAGGACTGGGATGCTAAGAAGGGTTGTGCTCCCGAGCTCTAGGCAAAGGTCACTGGGCCTCAGACAGATGCAGAGAGCTATCCAAGCCTACTCTGCCCACACTTCAGCGCCAGATGGCTACTCTTGCTGAAGAGTGCTTCTGGCCTCCGAATGGTTCACCCTCCACCACCTGCTCTCCTTTATGGCGGGGGAGACAGGAAGGGAATGAGGTTCGGGCCTCTGAAACTGGCGAGAACCCCACAAAGAGTCACGGGCCTCAGCTGGGGAGGTGGCCTGGGCCACAGACCAAAAAAGGATTCAACTTGTGCCCTGTGGGGTGACTAGAGTGTGAAAAGCTATTCCCTGGGGGAGACACAGGTGAATTTGTTACACGCCTCATGCACACCATGGCTTTTCCTTCTGTGGACGTTTTTTTGAGCAAATGGCTCAACACAGACCTAAAGCATATGTGTCTGGCTGGAGGCTGCTGCCTTGTTTGGAGCTCCAACCGGCAAGGGGGCTGGGGTGGGGGTAAGGAGAGTGACTGAGTGAGAACAGCCTGCTTAACACAGCTGTCGACAGACTCCAAAGTGGCTCGAGCTCTACCGCTGGGAAGTGCTAATTGGTTCTCAGAAGTGTGAGGCCAGCACAGAGCCAGGGCTGATGCTGGCTGAGCTACACCTGAGGTAGGTGAAGGACGGGGCTGCTGGTATGCCGGCTGTAGCCAGAAGGGCAAGGAGCCATGGGTGTAATAGCAGCTTGACAAGCTATCCTGGGGCTGGCCCTGGAAGCCCAAGGTCTGGTGTGCTTGTCCGTGGAATAAGAGCTCGCACCAGTGAGTCTCTCTTGCAGTCTTTCCCATCTACACTACTTCCTGTGTGCTCTCTCTGGAAGAACAACCTGGGTCCTCCAAGTTTTAGAGGAGGAGGAGGTCAGGGTACTTGGTGGGAGTGGAGCAAAGCTGTAAGAGCAACTCAGCTTCCACTGGGTGGAAACAGTGACCCAGATCAGGGAGATGCTGTTCCTGCCTGAGGAGGCTCCTAACGCCACCAGGGGAACATTCCCCAAGCAGTCAGAGGGTAGTCATTCTGAGAGGGGAGGGCCCTTTCTCAGCACCACGGTCTCTGCGGACAGACCAGGAGGGGTGATGAAGGTCCCAACTGCCCATTCCCAGTCATATTTCCCCTCTGGTGTTACGTGACTCTTACCTTCACCGGGACCCAAAGCTGCTGTCCCTGGCTCCTGTATCTCCCTCTCCGTCTGTGTTTCTGCATTCTGCAGCTGAAGGGCCAGAGTCTGGGTGCCCTGAGATGTCACTGATGTGGTGGGGTTCCGGGGTTGCAGCCCAATTGCATTCATCAGACCCATGTCTCTGTCAGTCCTCCATGTGGCTCTGCTGGTTCTAGGGAGGGAAGGGCAGACTGAAGTCAGGCAGGATTTGGGACAGTAGGCCTCATAGAGTTCCACTTGTTCCACGCCACTCCTCAGGGAACAGTCCCCTGGACCAGGGCCCACAGGCTAAGACGAGAAAGAAGCCCTGTGCTGCTGCAGCTACCTCCCAAAAGTAGTTAACTCAGCTGTGTCCTTTCTCCTCCAGATCAGGGCAAGCTCTGGGACAATGAGAGGAAGCTGCAGAACCATCCAATTTTGCAAAGCCAGTTAGTGCAGTCACTCCCTTAAACAATGAGGATTTTTCTGGGGAGGTAGAGAAGGCTCATCTTAAGACTCTTAGGGGCGCCTGGGTGGCTCAGTCGGTTAAGCATCTGACTTCGGCTCAGGTCAAGATCTCGTGGTTCAAGAGTTCGAGCCCCGCATCAGGCGCCGTGCTCACAGCTTGGAGCCTGGAGCCTGCCTCGGATTCTGTGTCTCCCTCTCTCTCAGAGACTCTGTCTCTCTCTCAAAAATAAATAAACATTAAAAAAAAAAAAAAAAGAACACTTCTTATCCATGTTCAGGAAGCCACCAGCTGAGATCTGTGGGACAAAGGGTGAGCAATAGAAGGGACCTTTCCTCTCTTAGCTTTTCCTTCCTTCCTTCTAACTATATGCTGACAAGATTCCAGTTTAAATTCCTGGAATTTCCACTGGATCTCCACTTTGGAGGAAAAGCATCAGGATTCTTATGAGGCCCTTCTGGGCTCCTCCTTCAGGGCCTTCTGACAACAGACCCTTGAAGGTAGGCAGCCCAGCTGACCTATGAATAACGCCCAGGCCCAAAGCTAGCACCCCTTTCCTTGCGCATTTCCCAGGCACTGACCCTTGGGATAGATACAGCTGGCAGCAGAGGGGGCCCAGGACTTCCATGACAGTCACCAACTACTCATTTCTAGCTGCTTCTGGGGACTATTCTTCTAGCCATGTCCTGTAATTCTTCTAGGAAGCAGTGATGCCCTTGCATGTATTACTGACCCATATCACTTTTTTCTCATGTTTCAGTCTTCCTTAATACATTGATAAGAGGATCAGGACGAGGTTCCTACTCTGGCTCCTGGGATGTGTCTGTCCCTCGGTGCTAGCTCTGGGCAGCTTGGTCCCTGAGGCCCTGGTCACCTGCGGTATTGTCCACAGATTCTCCCTGGGCTCCCAGCACTCTTCTTGTGGACAGCATCCCTCCCTAGTGCTCTGTCTTCTCCCGTCACCCCAGTGTGCCCAGATACCATGGCCAGGATGGGAGAAGCCCACAGGATGTCCTAGCTTATTCTCAGTCAAGACTCTAAGAGCAGAGCATGTTCTCGTCCTTTGCCATAGAATACTTTTCTCGAATCCAACTGTGTGCAAAAGCTCAATGCATGAAGCAGATCAAAGAGGAGCTGCTGTGGCTGAGGAGAGGCACCCAGAGAGCCCCGGAGCAGTCTGAGGGCACTGCTTGAGAGCCCACTGGAAACAGGAGGAAGGGACAGGCCTCCAACAGCTGTGCCCTCCTCCTTCCCAAACTCACCCTGGCCTTTCACTGCTCCTGCTGCTGGAGTGGACAGTGAAGACAGTCTCGTTTAGCTGGTCCCAGTAGTACTCAACACCAGAGTTCAAGGCCCTGAAAAGCAGTTGGGAAGGGTGGAGGAGAAAAGGTGGAGAGCATTAGAAAGAGAATGGCCAGAACTCCTTACACCTCCTAGGCTCTGTGGCCTGTGGCTTGGTAGCCCTCCTTCATCTCTCCTTTGTCTCTCTTGGGGCTGAGCTGAGACAAGGACTGGAGATTTCCACCAGGAAGCGCAGTGCTGGAGCAGTGCGGACAAATCTCCAACAGCCCAAATGCCTGTAGTGGTGGGTTTTTAGCCTCTTCCTTCCTCTGAACAGTGCCTCACCAGCTCCTCCTCAGGCCTAAGAGATAGCTAAAAAATAGCCACACTGTACGCAGGCAGTGGGCTGAGTGTTCTTCAGGCATAAAGAAAGGAGCTAAGATAGCAAATGAGAGACTGGGGAGGCCCTGGAGGGACGGGGTGCCACAGACAGCCCTGCCTCAAGTGTGGGCTTAGTGATCCGAAATAGAGAAAGCACAGGCTCCTGCCACTGGGTCTTCCCTGCTGCCGTGGGGCAGGGAGGAAGGAAAACCAGGGCATCTTGCCATTCTTAATTTGCCTGGAGCTCAGAAGTCTAAGCAGGGAAAAGCCCCCACTGAGCCAGAATAGTCCACAAGGCTTTCTATTCTAGACCTAGAGCCTCCTTTGCCAGGGCAGGCTGGGCTAGCAGTGGGGAAAGGTGCTCCTAGAGAAGACGGCCCTGTGAGTGTCCCCATACTTCCTACTGGCGTAGAAGAGAGACCCTCGAGTGGCCACTGGCCGCACTGCTGACAGCGGAGAGGAGTTTCTATCTGTCCAGTTCTCCAGATTGCCAACCTTGCCCTGTTTTCTCCTTTCCCTGTAATGGACCATCAAGCGGTTCTGCCAGTGTCATAGGGCACCGCTGCCAGGAGGGAAGCAGTGGCTTCTGACGTTTCCATGATGACTTACCATCACAGGCAGCAGCCCCGTTACACAGACTGCTTTGCTTTTAAAGATTCTTTCCAGGAAGAGGCGTTACCTAGCAGTCACTGTGGTTGAGGGTGGGGTGCTGTGCTGAAGGTGTGGATAGGAGATGAGGAAGAGGTGTCTGGGCCCATCAGAACTTTGGTGTCCCTGGGGCGTCCAGCTGGCTCAGTGCGATGAGCATGAGACTCCTGGACCTCGGGATCATGAGTTCAAGCCCCACCCTGGGCACAGACCTCACTTGAAAATTAAAAAACAAAAAAACAAAAAAACCAGAACTCTGGTGTCCCTGTGGAGACTGTTAAGAGATACTCAAAACAGCCAGTTCTGCTTTTAAATGAGACAGGGCATGAGCACTGTGCTTGAAGAGCACAGCCGTGGACTGAACTGTACCCCCCCAAATCCATATATTGGAACACTATCCCCCAGTGTGACTATAGCTGGACATAGGGTCTTTAGGAGGTAGTTAAGGTGAAATGAGGTCATGCAGGTAAGACTCTAATCCAACAGAGCTGTGGCTTTATAAGAAAGTAAGAAAATGGGGTGCCTGGCTGGCTCAGTCAGTGGAGCATGTGACTCTTGATCTCGGGGTTGTAAAGTTCAAGACCCACACTGTGTGTAGAGATTACTTAAAAAAAATAAAGTTTAAAACAAAAAAACAAAAAAAAAAAAAACAAGAAAAAAGAAGAACAAGGGTAAGAAAGAGATCTCATGCACATGCTCTCTCTCCTCACCACTGTGTGAGGACACAGTGAGAAGACAGCCCTTACAAGAACCCAACCATGTTGGCCCCTGATCTGAGACTTCAGCCTTCAGAACTGTGAGGAAATAAATTTCTGTTGATTAAGCCCTCCAGTCTGTGGTGGTCTGCTTTGGATGCCCAAGCTAAGACAAGCTCCAGTGAAAACTAGCTTTTCAACTGAGAGGACTAGGTCATTTTCCTTTAACGGCAGAACTTCTTCAATAAAGAGCAGAGAAATCAGGGGCACCTGGGTGGCTCAACTAGTTAAGTGTCTGACTTTGGCTCAGGTCATGATCTTACGGTTCATGGGTTCGAGCCCTGCGTCAGGCTCTGTGCTGCCAGCTCAGAACCTGGAGCCTGCTTCGGATTCTGTGTCTCCCTCTTTCTCTGCCCCTTGCCCACTTGCATTCTCTTTCTCAAAAAAAAATAAAAATTAAAAAAAAAAAAAAAAAAAAAGCAGAGAAATCAAAGCCAGTGGGTCAAGAGGATAAGCCAGGAAAAGACAGCTGTGGGGGAGTCAAGTAAGGTGCTTCCTTCCTAAACAGGATTAGCCAGGATGGGCACCTAACAGGGCTCGGATGAGGAGGGACTGTGTGTCAGGAGGCTGTGCTACTGCAGGTGAAAGGAAACCAACCTAGGCCTGAGCCCCTTATCTGTCTTTCAAGGGTCATGAAGATTCTGGGGACTGGGCTTCACCTGAGGGCACACCAGCATCTTTGGAGGGAAAGGGCCACAGCCAGACACAAGTACCCTTCATTCCCTGCTCTGTACTAACCCCTCTTGGCTACTCCTGAGGGCCTGCTGGGCTGCGGATTTGGTGTGATCCTCAAACCATCCCTTTAAGGAGGAGCAGCTCCTTCCCCTTTGGAACATTCAGCTATTTTTGTGGGCATTGTCTGAGAACAGCAGGGCGCTGCAGGGCACAGGTGACAGGAGAGGACCTTCCATTAGGGAAGAGGCAAATGGCTAGAGGTCAACAGCAGAGACCTCCAAAAACAAAGTCATCACTATAGCTTCTGATGAGCCAAATCCTGGCTGCATGAGGCACCATGTGAAGCCAGCTGCCAGGGAGCCTTTGATTTACAAACTTGTCAAGATTTATTGACAGGTGGCAATACCATCTGGGTCCCTGCCAAATCCTTCCTCTGTAATTTTGGCTAGCCAGGGCTAGTTAGTGACAACAAACTGTTCACACTAAACCTACGCCGAGCTATGCACTGCGTGACCAAGAACCTTCCTTCCTGTCTCAGAAGACCAGCCACCTGAAGGCCCATTCTATGAGCTGGAACTGTTAGCATGATGCTGATGGTCAAAGGGTCCCCTAAACACTTTCCATCTGGCAGCATGCATTGTGAGCTCAGAACTGTGAATTTGGGACATTCGGTGATGAGGTCAACAGCCAACAGAAGGAGGCAATGGAGATTGGCAGATGTGCCGTCCAGGCCCCCCCTTCCTTTCTGCCCCCCCACCAACAGGTCTACTGTTCACCCTGATTTGTTCTGCTTTCTGTGGTGAGAGCAGCTCGACTACAGCAAGCTCATGTTTTTGAAAGTTTGGATAGAATTCCAGGTACTGTACCAAGGATCAGAGTTGAAGATACACTCTCTAGCTACTGGGACTGTTAGCCTTCAATACCCAGTATCACTGATTTCCATCTACAAGCTGAAGAATGGTCCTGACTCATCTCTTTTCTCCTTGGGTCTTAGGATCAAACAGTCACTGTTTGCCTTAGGTTCTTCCTGGAAGCCAGACCAATGCACAAAAGTATGAAGAAGCATGGAAGGCCAATCAGGGTCAATCTTTCCTTCCTTTCTTTTTTTTTTTAAATGTTTATCTTTGAGAGAGAGAGAGAGAGAGAGAGAGAGAGAGAGAGAGCGCGCGCACAAGCGAGGGAGGGGCAGAGAGAAAGGGAGACACAGAATCCAAAGCAGACTCCAGGCTCTGAGCTGTCAGCACAGAGCCTGACGTGCGGCTCGAACTTATGAACCATGAGATCATGACCTGTGCCAAAACCAAGAGTCAGATGCTTAACCGACTGAGCCACACAGGCACCCCAGCGTCAGCCTTTTCAAATGGACTTCCACTTCACGCCTGGATTCCTTCAATAGCAGCTGTAAGCTGTGCTCGAACTCACGACTGTGAGATCAAGACCTGAGCCAGGATTAAAATTCAGACGCTTCACCAACTGAGCCACCCAGATGCCCTTAAAGATTTTATTTTTAAGTATTCTCTGCACCCAAAGTGGCACCCAAACTCACAATCCTGAGATCAAGAGCCACATGCTCCACTGACTGAGCTAGCCAGGCACCCCTGAACTTCTGAACATCTAGGGAATATTCCCTTTGAGAACATCCTTCTTCTGTCACTTACATGACTGCAGAGGCTTGGCCCACATGGCTGTCTCTTTGGAAAGAAGGACAGGCATCTATCCCCACTATCTCTGCACAGTGGGAAAGAGCTGGCACCTGGCTCTTGTGGGGCAGCCTGAAACATGAAATCTCTGTGGCTCCTCTTTTGACTCGGGGGTCTGCCTTTTCCCTCCTTGGTCAGTGATGCTTGATTGCAATCACTGTTTACAGTGGTAGCTCCCTCTTAAGGGACAGAGCTGACAGGGCCCCACACTCAGCCAGGGGGCCAGATGCCCCACGGTCCCGGCCTAGTTTCTTCTGGCATGAGTCCCTCAATTCTGTCTTCAGAGCTGACTCTGAGAAGCAGTGGTCTTCCCAGCAACACCTCCCCCCCATTTGTAGGGCTGATCTATGAAGCCGGAAGTGAGCAAGCACCCCCTCACATCAATCTGGTACTTCACGCCCACTATGGTTATCACTGGGGGTGTTGGCTGGGCTGGCAGTCAGCCAGAGGCGCAGCAGCAGCTTGGGAGGAGTGGCGGGTGGGGGAGCAAAGCAAAGGAGAAAGGAGCACCTCACTGCTGGGAAGGGTGGGGTGACGGGGCTATCTGCCACCCTACTGGCTTTGTGCAGGGGCTACAGGGCCAGCTGTTCATCTCCTCACCTGTCCTAAGAATTTCTTACCCTGGAGTAATGGGGATTTCCTTAGGCCTTGTTCTACCTCAGTGGGTTTTCAGTGCCACGAGAGATGCCCCAGGGGCTTGTGACCTCTGTCTTTGTGCTTGGACAGAGTGTAGAGGCTAAGACAATGGAGGAGAAATCAAGAGCAGGACTGAAAGCACAAAACGGAGGTGCAGCTGCCTGTGTCTGTGGACAAAGACGGCCACCTGTTTTAGAGGGAGGGCTGTAATCCTGGCCCAGCTGGCTGGCTGGCTGCTATGCCCTCGGGAAAGGGTGTGCCAGAACTGTATCACAAGGGGATGGGCGGTGAGCCTCAGGCATCTGCCTACTGGAGACACAACCCTGAGCTCCTACTTCCCTATTCATTTGTTCTCCTCATTTTAGGCCAGAGACCAACCACCAACTATTCAAAAGATGTGAACATTCTCACTCCTCTCTCATTTCCCACCGCGTCCCCATCATCTGACCGCTTAAATGCCTCAACGTAACCTAGAGCTGCATTCTTTACCTGAGGTCTTAAGAGAGTTATGAAATCGTGTGTTCTTGTGGTATGTTTTTCTGCGGAAAAATGTACATTGTTTCCATCAGAATTTCAAAGGTGTTTGTGATTGAAAAAAGGTTAAAAAAAAAAACCCACAAAAACCAGCTGTAGGAAAGAGCTCTGGACTAGACAGTCAGGAAGCCTAATTCTGTCTCTGATCTGCTGGGAGACCTGGGTTGAGTCTTCCCTTCTTTACCGGAATACTGCTCGGGCTTCCCTGCCTGAAGCCAAATCCCACAGATATGAAGGGGACTGAGAAGCAGAGAAACTCTGAACAACTTGGGACAGAGTCATGTCTGTCTTAATTTGCATAGTCCCCTTAAATACGCACCCTAAGATTTGGGGCATTTGCCAAAAGGACCCAAGAAATCAGGAGAAACAGCAACCCCAAGACAGGTAGGCCAAGCTAGCTCTCTCTCTCTCAGGCCAACGCAACTTGGTCTGTGATGGGACGCTGTTTGTGCTGTCAAATACTGGTGGCTCCCTTGCTCCTGGAAGAGGCCTGAGTTCCTGCAGCTAAGAGTTCCCCAGGCAGTCCAGGATGGCTCCAGCCTAGTGAAGCTGGATCTTGAAGACGACATATGGGGAGAAAAGAGAGAAGAGAGGCCAAAGCCAGCTTCATGTTTGGCTGAGATGTCTGTGACTCACACCAAGTGCGGAGGCCGGGGTTTCAGACACAAAAGCCTTTGTGGGACCACGACAACCTGGAAGTAGAGACTGTGCCTCGGGAGGGGCAGGCCACTTCTGCAAGGGACGGGGATGGGAGTTTGCCTGGCACAAAGGTCAGTGGCTGGAGCTACAGACAAGACAATAATGTTGAGGAAGGATGTCTTGGGGAAATGGGGACTAAGAAGGGCCTATAACTACAGTGTTGTTAAGAATAAAATTATGGTCCAGAATTCTGTGCCAGCTTTGGAGAAGATGTCTATTAGAGTCCTCTTATAAATGTCTAAGAGGCAGAGATAAGATAAGCAGTCTCATGTGCTTTGGGGAAAAAGAAGGAGTTGAGAGCAGACTGATTCCACGGCTACGGTCATGCCAGAGAGAGGGCAGAGACAGACAGACCCAGCAACGGGGCTAACAGTGGCACGGTCATTCAAAGAGGCAGGCACGGTTCTGGAAAGGCACAAGGAGCTAGAGAAAGGGGCTCTCTGGACACAGAGCCTGAGGACAGTGCAGCTGGCAGGACCACAGTCTCAGATGGCAGCCTCTCTTTGGGAGGGGCTCCAAAAATTCAGGATAGAATGAAAGAGCTCCCCTTAGAACCGGGTTTCCTTTCTCCTGAGCTACTGACCTAGCTCAGCTGACAAGGGCTCAGTCACCAGTCATCTACGAGGCCGCAAGAAGTGACCCAAATACACACCCTAGGAAAAATCACCAAAGGCCCTTTAAAAGGCAAAGTGGACACTTCCAACAGCCAGAGACCCTACCAGACCAGTCACGCCATGCTCTGTGATCTGCAGAACACCCTGGGAGAAGGTGCTGCACCAAGTGAAGGACAGCATTAGGACGGTCTGGAGGCAGAAGTGGCATTTAGTCTGCTGGAACCCTGCAGCGGCCCACGCAGCAATCAGCCTGATCTGCACTGAAGCACAGAGCTTCACGCACCCCACCTGGCTGGGTCTGGAAACTGATGACAGACCTGGCTGACTCCCAGGGTCTCAAGTGAAAGAATAGACTTCTGTCCTCCAAAACACCACAAGGGGAAGGGGTGTCATCAGGACCCAACACAGAGGTGCTATGGTTCCCTGTCCCCTCCTACCCCTTACTTCAAGACCGGATAATCATTTTGATTTTAAATGGAGCTTTCCAATCTGCCTTCACTGTTATGAAGCACAAGCAGAAAGGAAAACAGGCAGGACACAGAGCCAGGCTGCTGGAGATCAGTGGCCTGACAAATTAGGGCTTTAACAATACTCTTATTTCCAATTTTATTTCTTAAGTTATGACAATGGCATTTATACAAACCTAAGACCACCTGTTGAATTTTTCAAAAAGCGTTTAGAAAAGAATCTTTGATATCTATGCTTTTGCCTGCAGGGAAATTTTACTATCACTAGGGAACCAGAGAACAAGAGAAAACAAAGAAAAAAAATACTGCCTTAGGTTTAAGAAGACATAATAACTAAACCAGTCTTTTGAAGATTTCTGGGACGGAGAGCTAACGCTAGCAACCTCAAGTTAAAAGGACCCTCCATGGAGTGACGCAGAGAATGAGGCAGGCTCTAGCAGAATTTCGATTTCCCTTCTACAAGACCCCACCTCATGGCCAGACCCACAGATGGTGCTGATCACTCACGTCCTCAGCCTGGATGACCCCCTCCCACCCATGCTGCCGCCCGCCCTGGGCCACTCACTCTGGTCGGCAGATCACCAGGTCTCCTTTGTTGGTACCATAGGCCAGGCCAAGCCCTGGCTCGGGCAGCCAACGGGCAGAGTTGATGCTGACATGTCTCCGCTGGTCGGCAGGCATGGGGTAAAGGACGTTGAAAACTCTCTGGGTGGGGGAGAAAAGAGGGAAGAAAAGAGAATTCGAGGAGAAACAATTTGTTACCAAGAATAACCAAGTCCCTTCTATGGCCGGAAGCAAGTTAACCACAGGGAGGAAAGGAGCCAGTTAGGCTGGGAACAGAAGGCCTCTTACACATACTGCAGAACTTGAGGTGGCAGGGGGAGCCTGGGGCCCTCGACTTTAGGAGAAGGCTACAACTCTGTCCAGCAAGGCTAGGGGTCACTTAGGCTTTTCTGCAGGAAGCTCGCTCATGCTCTCCTTAACATAACAACCTTTTAGCTCTTCTCACTTCGTGGCTTTACGGTAGCCCCCTGGAAAGGCTGTCAGAGCTCCACTCCCCAGGAAGGTCTGCTCCTAACTTTCCCCTGACCAGACAAACCAGTGAGAGCCAAGCTCAACTGGGAGTCCTGTTACCATGGAAATCACAGCTCTTACAGCAATGGAGAACTGAAGGTGATAGGGGGGCGGGAGGGGGTGATAACACCAGAGAACATTCTTAATTCATCTAATTAAAAGCAATGTTAAAACTGCTATTGTTAAGGAAACCTAAAAGGTGCGCTAAGATGTAGGAAGCAGGGAAGAGGGGAATCTTGAACACACAGGTACATGACTTCTTTCTAGCTTATATAAATCACCATTAAATAGATCGTATCCATTTCTCCAAGGGAGAATCTCCCTTCAATAGTAGGCTTATTTCCAAAGCTACTATTTTCTCAGGAGGCAGCTCAGCTGTGGCTAAGGGTTTGGAGTAGGTGAAAGAGAGCCTCCAATTTCTCTGGCCTCTGAGCTGCACGACATTCCACAGCAACTTTAGTCAGAGAGCAGGACATTGGGAGAATGAAGGATGGGGACTTTCCTTCGAGCTAGAAAGCCCTGGGTTGGAGTCCTGACACTTCTCTAGAACAGTAACTTCTCCAGATCTCAGTTTAAAAAGATACAACACCAGGGGCACCTGGGTGGTTCAGTTGGTTAAGCGTTTGACTTTGGCTCAGGTCATGATCTCACACATTTTGAGTTCGAGCCCCATGTCCAGCTCTGTGCTGACAGCTCAGAGCCTGGAGACTGTTTCAGATTTTGTGTCTCCCTCTCTCTCTGCCCCTTCCCTGCTTGTGCTCTGTCTCTCTCTTAAAAAAAAAATAAACATTAAAAAAAAAAGATACAATACCAATATCCAAATAATTGTGGAGAGATGAAAAGGCATGATGTGTATAAAATGTCCAGCACAGTGCAAGCTCATAAATGGTAACTGCTGCTATTATTATCAGGAATCTGCATCTGGGGCTTCAAAAAAGATGGTTCGGGTCTACAAAGAGGACATGAAGCCAAGAATCTAGCAACTGGAGTTGTAGTCAATGTTTTCCCTTTTAGCCTCTTCGGGTATTAATCTATAAAGTAGGAATGAAAGTAGGGATGATCTGCTTTTCCCTGTCCCTTGATGGAAAAAAACAAAAAAAGAAGACCAAATGAGATGTGGTTTAGAAAGTAATATTCAAGGAATTTAGGGTGGTACAATAATTATTACTTTAAAAATTATCCTGATGACAGATTTAAAATTAAAAAAAAAAAAAAGAGGAAATAAGTAAAAATTGAGCTAAGGGTCCACTGCACGTATAAGAATGAAGTGATAAGCAGCCCTGGATGTGGGAATACTTGTTCATGTGCCTGGGGTGTCTATCTGTCTGAAACGCTTTCACCAGGACGGGCTCCAGAATGGAGAGGACAGCAGCACGAGTTCTCAACATACCTACACATACACAGAGAATCCTGTTATGAATAATTTTCCAGGTTCTGTGGCGCTGAGAAATGTGCCTGGGCGGCTAATGGCACACCGCCCGGACGGCCCTGCAATGGTCCTGAGGTTGAATGGGTCTCTTACAGATACGGAATTGGCTCTGTTTTGAGGCAGAAGACTGACGGCACCACAGCTGCTGCTTTAAGAACCTCCCGTGCCCTCTCTTTCTGACTCAACTCCAAATGTAAGAATTAGCAAAAATCTTTGGTCTAACTGAGGAGACTACTAAAAAAAGAGCCCAATGGAGTTTATGAATTTCTAAACTAGTCATGTAGAACATGGTTGCTTGACCTCTGGATAGTCTCTTCCTTGCACACATATATCTAGCAGGTGCTCTGAATGAACTCTTTGCTCCGTTCTCTACCAGCCTCAATGGCTGACTCTCTGTGGAGGTGGCAATACCTGTCTTTTCCCTTTGCACCTATTCAACCCTTTCCTTCAAGTCAGGGGATGGGGGTGTGTGGTGCCTTTACCCTTTCTCACAGAGGTTTTCCTTCCCAGAAGATAAATCAATAGTTTCTGTCCCACCTGCAGGCCACATGGTTAAATGAGTTGGGACACACACTCAAAGGACAAACAACTATGTCTGGGATCATTGACTGTTCAACTTCCCTTTACCCCAAGGTTAGATGGCATGAGTGGGGTACACCAGGGTTAAGGAGGGATGTGTGTTAATTTTAGTGGGCTGGATTAGGGGGGCTTCGGTCTTGACCTGTGACAGTTCTACAAAGCTTCACAAGGGAGTCTCAGCTGAAGTCACAATGATTCACTCCTAACTTCAGGGAGCTGGGCAGAGAAAGTAGCCTTGTAAGAAGGGGGAGTAATAACGTTAGTAAAGTAGATGCTTTAAGGTTGTGCTGAGTTTTTTGATGGGTCTCCAAAGGAAGAGAATTCTTCCAGAAATGTTCCAGACCAGGAAAGAAGCAGAGAAGCCTCTCACATGTCACAAGTTTACCTTTTATAGTCTGTTGCTGCAGAAAAATTAACAAGCAAATACTATCAATTTGCTTCTAAGCACAGGAACCTACTTTGGAGACAAAACCCTCAAAAGACCAGTATGATGGATGACCCAGCTCAGGTGAGACAAGGTCAAATGCACTGGGGAGAAGTAATTAAAGATTGAGACACCTAGACCTTGCTGCACAGACAGTCACAACCTCTATGGCTATAGTAGTCATGGGACATCAATTTGTTCTCTATGGCAGTTCCCCCGGGACCCTCACCCCGTCAAGTCCTTAAACACCGTTGAAAGGGCAGCTCCCAAGTGCCCATCTCCTCTAGTGTTTGGGTATTAGACTAAATCCTGCTTTGTGGCAGGAAGCCAGAAGATCCCACGTGAGGATCAGCAGCCTCCAGGACTCCTGATAAGCACCAGTTTGCTTATCACACTCTAATGTGGGGGTAGGAAGGAGGGAGATGAGAGCAAAACATATGGGGGAGGGGGTGTAGTAAGAACACAGAGGGTGCCAGATGGGCAGGACTCTGATTTACAGTCCTGAGAGGCCATCCGGTCCAATACTCCTGATTTCACACATAGCCTAGAGGAATGAGAACCTGGCCCATTTTCAGAACCATCCAGAGATGGACTTTCCGCTCCATTCTCTGGCTGGAGTTCTCAAAGCACCTCACAGAGGGGGGTATTCTCCTCACAATTAGTCAGCCCTAATGACAAAAAGAGTATCTGCCCAACAAGTTCCCCAATGCTGACAGACGGTTCGGTAGCTCTGGTCACTCTCCCAACATTGCTGCTTTCAACTATCAGTCTATCTGGCCCAGTGACTGGGGGAGCCATCTCCTCCCAGATTCCAGTGGGGTCTAGCTCTGGCTCTGTACACTCAAGGTTCATCAGCACTGACAAGAAAGAAGATCTGAGATAGTGTTAAGGGACAGCTCTGGCCTTCACTTACAGACACCCCAAATATATCACCAATAAAGGTTTCCTTACCACTCGTCAAGGACAAAGCTGGGTGGCCTGCCAAAAATCCCTCTCTCCCTCTGACAAGAGAGACACCCCATGAAGTTGTACCACCAAATTCCATTACGTTAGAGGAGGATTATCAGGACCTGGAGACCCTTTGTGGGGCGGGATACAAAACCCAGCTGCTGATTCATGTTGGCAGAGACCTGGTTTCACCAGCTTTGGCTACAGATGTTCCCTGGTATATGACAAAAGCGGACAGCAACCCCCTCCCCAAGCAGACTGTTCTCTTTTCTGTCTAAACTCTATGAAGAGAACTGGAATCAACGTACTAGAAGGAGAGCCAGTGCCATATTGGCACATTACCAGAGAACGAGTCAGGTCGCCAAGGTCTTTATGGTTCTAAGAGAGTGGGACAAGAGGATGATTCTTTCACTTCTGGGGTCCAAGACCATCTCGTGTACCACCTGCCTTTCCATCCCCCAAACTCTACTTAACAGAAGTAGGAGCAAAAGAATACAGTTCCCAGATCAAAACTAAAGGGATCTTGTTTCTTGTTCAAAGACAGGAAAAGAATGAGAGGCAACCAGAGTTGCTTCAGTGGGAAACCTTCCTCTCCACCCTTTTAAAATTTAGACGAAAAATGTATTGCTGCCCTCAAGAAGATGTTTTCTTTTCGGCTGCATATCAATAAAGCTCAGACCATTAGTCTGAGTAGCAAACTGCACTGTTCAGATCAGCTCAGATAAGAAGCTGAAAGAAAAAACTTTGTGGTTATCTTGTTTGTGTTGGGGAATCTCATCATCTGTAAAATTGGAACGGCTCCACAGCGGCAAGAGGTCGAGTGCACTCAGCAGATCTCCCCTGTTTTAACTAAGACGATGGAAGCTGGTGGTAGGAAGAAACAGACTGGAACTGGAAACAGACTGGCCACAAGAGAAGACCCAAGCCAAGAGGAGGAAAGGAACTGTGAGGAGGAGAAATGCCTTCTCGGTAATGATGGAGATCAAGGGAGGCCTTAAGCCTTTAGAGAGGGTTCCTAGAGGAAAATTAACTCTCTGGGAAGAGGGAAAAATCAATGGAAAGCAGATGCTAAGAGACAGCTGACCTTTCCATTGGAAATGGATGACTACCCATCTTGTCCAAGGCTGAGAAATGCACAAGTCCCAGAGCAGGCAGGGGGAGGGAGACTGCTCACCTTTTATCTTTTCTTCCTTTCAAGTTGTTGATTTACTTAGATTCATGAATTACTTAAGTATCTTCATCCATAGGAAAATCTGATCATTTTCCAGCAACTTTAATTTTTTTTACTGTTTACTCTAAGCATTCGTTATATTCTACTTTGGAGTATAGAACTTGTAGGAGGTTGTTTTTAAAGTGACCATTTAAAAATAAGAATCAGAATATGAGCTCACCTAATTCTCCCCTTTATTCA
Organism: Herpailurus yagouaroundi; assembly: GCF_014898765.1. Classification (NCBI taxonomy): domain Eukaryota; kingdom Metazoa; phylum Chordata; class Mammalia; order Carnivora; family Felidae; genus Herpailurus; species Herpailurus yagouaroundi. Next base: position 7,397,360 of record NW_024412418.1, on the reverse strand, counting down.
GCTGAAGCAAGAACAAATCTGCCTAGATCACCCTTGTCCTAAACCAAAGCTCTCCCAACAGAAAAGAAGAGTGACAGCTCCTTTTCTTAACTTTTTAAAAAAAAATTTTTTTTTTCAACGTTTATTTATTTTTGCGACAGAGAGAGACAGAGCATGAACGGGGGAGGGGCAGAGAGAGAGGGAGCCACAGAATCGGAAACAGGCTCCAGGCTCTGAGCCATCAGCCCAGAGCCTGACGCGGGGCTTGAACTCACGGACCGCGAGATCGTGACCTGGCTGAAGTTGGACGCTTAACTGACTGCGCCACCCAGGCGCCCCTTAACTTTTTTTTTAAAGTAAGTTCTAGGGGCGACTGGGTTGTTCAGTCGGTTAAATGTCTGACTTTGGCTCAGGTCATGATCTTGCCGTTCGTATTCGAGCCCCACATCAGGCTCTGTGCTGACAGCTCTGAGCCTGGAGCCTGCTTTGGATTCTGTGTCTCCCTCTGCCCCTCCCTTGCTCTCTCTCTCTCTCTCTCTCTCTCTGTCTGTCTCTCAAAAATGAAAAACATTAGGGGCGTCTGGGTGGCTCAGTCAGTTAAGCATCCGACTTCGGCTCAGGTCATGATCTTGTGGTTTGTGAGTTTGAGCCCCGCCGTCAGGCTCTGTGCTGACGGCTCAGAGCCTGAAGCCTGCTTCAGATTCTGTGTCTCCCTCTCCCTCTGCCCCTCCCCTGCTCATGCTCTGACTCTCTTTCAATAATAAATGTTAAAAAAAAAAATTTTTTTTAATGAAACACATTAAAAAAAAAATTAAAGTAAGTTCTAGGCTCAATGTGGGGCTTGAACTCACACCTTGAGATCAAGTCGTGCATTCTACCAACTGAGCCCGCCTGGGGTCCCCTTTACTTAACTCTTGGAATGTGTTGCCCTCTGCTGCCATTGATAATCTGCTCCCTTGAAGTCATTTCTAGCCAACTTCTTGTGATTTGCCGGGATCTGAAAACTCTCTTTTATTCACTCATTCCTCTCAAAGAGCTCCCAAAGAGCAGTCAGAGGACAAGAAGTTTAGTTTTCAATTGGCCTGATGCCTTTCCAAAGGCATCTCAAGCCATTAGGACAAAGCAGAGGTTACTTCAGCTGAGGGATCTACTTTGGTGTTAAATGAAATACCAAGGCATTGAACGCTCCTAGAACAAATTAAAATAATTATTTTCTCCTATTCCCACGTCTGTGCACAGCACAAGTTCTTAAACTTCCTTGGCTTCATGAATCTCAAAGGAAATGGCCAAATGAGAAGTTATTCTAGAGATTCACCTTGGATAAGAGCGTCTTTCAATATATTCCAATACATTTAATACGTTTTAGTTGATATTTTTGGAAGCGCTCTGAGGACAGTTAAACATTAAAATACTTTGTATTTTATATTTGAAATACATTAAAATACTTTTAGCTTTTACAAATGCAAGAATTGGTTCTCTTACCAATTCTTGAAAAAAAAACCTAACTGTTCTGCTTTTCGCTTTTGAAGCTATCTACTGGGAATCTATCACCATGTCTCAGTGCTGGGACTAGCACTCCAAGAACCCAATATTGGGCAAAATTGTGAAATGAGCAGGACGCTCCCTATTTTCGTAAGGATTATCTCCTTGATAGTTTCAATTACTGTTATGGAGAAATGTGCTAGACGCACTGATGATGGCCGTAAGAAGGGGTATATCTTCACACATATGTAGGAAATATACAGCGCACAAGGTATCAAAGGGACACACATTCCTGGAACGTTCCTCAGTGTCTCCTGTGTGCCAAGTGCAGGGAAGACTAGGAATACAGCAGTGCAAAGACCAGTCAAGAAGCCTGTTGTGGGAGTGCCTGGGTGGTTCAGTGGGTTAAGCATTTGACTCTTGATTTTGGCTCTAGTCACGATCTCACGGTTCGTGAGTTTGAGCCCCGTGTCAGGCTCTGCACTGACAGCATGGAGCCTGCTTGGGATTCTCTCTCTCTCTCTCTCTCTCTGCCCCTCCACCTCTTGTGCTCTCGCTCTCAAAATAAATAAACATTAAGAAGAAGAAGAAGAAGAAGGAGGGGAGGGAGGAGGAGGTGGGGGAGGAGGGGGAGGGGGGAGGGGGGAGGAGGAGGAGGGGGAGGAGGGGGAGGGGGAGAGGAAGAAGAAGCAGCAGCAGCAGCAGCAGCAGCAGCAGCAGCCGCCGCCAGTTGTGTAGCAAGAGAGCAGGGACCAGGTCCATTTTATGCACTGCCTTCCCACACCTCACAAAGTACCTGGCTCATGGTAGGGGCTCAATTAAACTTTGTTGAGTGAAAAGAATAACACACAGAATAGGCTGCACTCTGAGAGACCATGAGAAAAGAAATCATCAGAGTTACTTTAGAGAAATCTGTCATGGAAAAATTCACCGAAACTAATTGCAGCTCTACTGTTATTTTTAATGTTTTATCTTGCCCCCTCCCTTCTCTGACAAAGTGCATCAGAGACACCCCTGAATTCTCCCATACTCCCTCCCCCTTTCCTGCAATGTGCTGAAGAAAGGCACTGTTTGAGGATAGATGCTTTGTGTCACATCTCAGAAGTCAACTTTAAGATAATTGCAGCGGAAGCAGCTTTTAATCAACTGACAGGCGGCTTTAAGAAAATTAATGAGGACAAAATCTTAGGAAAGAGTAAATCATTTCTGACAACAAAGCTGTCTCTCTTTTTTCCCAATCCCCCCTTGAAGAAATAGTACCCTTCCTTCCAGGGTACAAAAATAAAATATCTTTATTTTTGGTTTTTGCCACTCCCAAGGCCAGACAAGATTAAGAAAGGCTCATTCCCTTAGATTTCTGGGGAATACTCTAGACTGACTAGAGTTCTAGGTGACTTTTGAAAATCAAACTTTCAGGGGCACCTGGGTGGCTCAGTCGGTTGAGCGTCTGACTTCGGCTCAGGTCACGTGCTCGTGATCTGTGAGTTCGAGCCCCGCGTCGGGCTCTGTGCTGACAGCTCGGAGCCTGGAGCCTGCTTCAGATTCTGTGTCTCTCCATCTCTCAGCCCCTCCCCTGCTCATGCTCTGTCTCTCTCTGTCTCAGAAATAAACATTAAAAAAAAAAAAAAAAAAACTTAAAAAAAGAAAATCAAACTTTCAGAATCTAGGGAAGTAGAGATGAGTAGATTATGTCACAGGCTAAATTCCGGGCAAAGAGGTTATAGTGAAGATTATATACTGAAGCATGGAGCTAGGACTGGCCCAAAGAGCCTGTACACATTAGTTACATAAACACTGGCCAGGGCTGACAGCGCTGGACACCCATGCTGCCCTAAGATCTAAGCTACAATTTAGTTATGACTAATTTGAACACTCTGGATATCAAGCCTTTGCTGTGGTTGATTTTAATGAATTTATAATAATAATCAGTCACTACGCTCTGTGAAGATGGCTATAAAAGTGACAGAAAATGTTTATAAAAAGAAAGACAACTGATGTTTCTTTATAACCAAGATGACATCCATTAATGGGCATCATAGTGATGTCTCCCATCCAAGGATAACAGTGAGTGGAATACTGGAAAAAGGAACTGAAGAAGTACTCCTTTAGATGGGGAAGGGCCTGGAGAGAAAGATAAAGATACTGCTTCTCACTTTTTAAGCCAAAGCATCTCTGTATTCTATAGCGTGCAGGCAAGCAGGCAAGGCCTTGTGGTTAAGAGCTCAAGGAAAGTCAAATGTGGGCAGGTAAGAATTTTAATCAGAAATGGAAAAAGGCCTCACAGCATTAGTTCTTAAAGTACTACCACTAGGATGTTAGCATGATGCAGAATGCTTTAGGCTGGAGATACACATCAATTTCTCAACTTGCTAGAAGTATCTGAAAGATACTGTTATTAGGAGCCATGGAAGTAACCAGATGAGGTTCTAGGGACGGTGAGAGCAAAAAGGAAAAGGACAAAGTTATACTGATAGGTGAGGTCTAACTAGAATCTCCATGCAGCCAATGATTCGTTCTCAATCTTGACTGAGTGGGCAGAGTCATCTGGAGGCTTGGTAAAACAAGGATGGCTGGGCCCCACCCCTAGCCTGATTCAGCAGGCCTCACATGAGGCTGAGAATCTGAGTTTCTACGAAGTTCTCTGATGATGTTGATGTGGTCTCAGCAGAGTACACATTGAGAACTACAGTCCAGTTAGTTAAGAGTAGATCGTAGGTCTGTAAAAAATGGTAACAAATCTGTGTTCTTTCCCCGCTGCCTAGAGAATGAGGGGGATGCAGATCTCTACAGCCAGAGCCCCAGAGGAAGAAGATATACACAGGGACAGTCCACCACTGAAGAACAGAACTCGCAAGGTGAAGAAGTAGGGAAGGAGAGGAATGAAGAGAGAGAGACAGGGAGAAGAGAGGAAGAGAGGGGAGTAAAGGGGAGAGAAGGGGGAGAGAGGAGCTGCCTCTCTTTCCAAAACCCCCTCCAAACTAACAATCTGCCTAGGTAATAGTTGCTCAACACTTAAATGCAGTTTTACCACATAACCACAAAGAAAAAGCTTCCAATAAAGTGGACCTTATTACGTATTTGAGGCTTTGCCTTGAAAAGCACAATGCTGTTCCACAGAGAAAGGAGAGCTAAATTGCTTTCTCTCCTAGAGCTTCTCCCATCCAAGTCAAATGACAGTGTCCTCATCCATCACTTCTGCCAATAAAATGACCAGAGAGAAAAGCAACCAGCACTGGGAAGATTCAAGCAACCAGTGCCTCTAGGACCTGTAGGGATTATGAAACAAGGATCCTCTTTGGTTCTTACTGAACCACTTCTATGCCCCCAACCCCCACCTGTTGGGGGGATGGTCCATGCATCTGCGAAAAAGAATACACAGCACCTTAATTCCGGTGTTGAAAGCACTAATCCTTATTCTTGCTTTCCAGTTCAAAATGCCCCAGCACCACTCCCCAGCCCCTACAGCTGCTGACTTTTGCCCTAGGTAAAACAGCACTTATTACTGATATAAAAATGGAAGAAGAGTCTGGTGTAGGACTATTTCTGGTGTCATTAGTAATTTTATATTTTTGTTATTATGCTTTCACTTGGTTACAACCAAAGTTATTACAATGTGTAAGTTGCCACTATTTTAGAAAATTAATTGCAGTTTTCTGTGACAATATTATGCCTTATTCCAATTAGAAAATGAAAGCAGAGAGGGCACACAGGCAGTTCAGTGTTTTGAGAATTTAGCAAAACTTGAGCTCAGCAATCTCCAAATGCCTAACTTCAAAAACCAAACAGAAACTAGCAAAGAGCGTTCCCCGGCTCAAGTATAAGGTAGCCAGACACAAATAAGACCCTGAGTCACAGAATAGCATACCCAGCTTGGAGGAACCTGGAATGGGCAGAAGGGAGGGGATGATCAAATATGTGCTCAGTCTTACTTTTCCAGATTTGCCAACCACACTAAAGTCGGGAAGACTGAGCCTAGTCTCAGAAGCAGAGAAGGGAAATATCAAAAAGACCGTGATCCTAGAAACAAAGGTAAAAATTAAAATGGCTCAACATAGGGGCAGAACAGAATCCAGAACGCAGATATTCATGGGAGAGCTCTTGAAGGCAACAACAACTGAGAGAAGACAGGAGGGGAAGCACAGAGAGCCAACAAGCTAAGTAAGGTCTGGCAGGAAGTGGAGCACAAAGGCCACAGTGCCTGTGACAGGATTAGCCAAGGATCCAAGCCCCACGCATAAAACCACATGTAAACCAGAGACTGTGTCTCTCCCCCTTGCTTGAAGGGGCTGCAGGCAGAAACCTAAAATGAAGAAAGGAGTCCATAAGAACAGCGGCTCTCAAACTCAAGTGTGTTATCAGAATTACTTGGAAAGTTTGGTGTACAAATGCAGATACCCCTCCCGCCCCATTCTTATGCAGATATGTGGGCGGCCCCCCCCCCCCACCCCGCCGCTGCTGTGGTCATGTCTGTTTTTGACAAGGACCCCAGGTGTTCTAACACAGGTTGTTGGAGGAACACAGTTTGAGAAGCACTGATCCAGAGGTCTGAAAACTGCTTAGAATAAATGCATCAAGGCAAAGCAGGAATCAGTGATTCATTTTCAGAAGAGTGTTCATATGGGGCTGGGTAAGAGATCATCTCTTGGGGAGAGATGTCACTTAGTGGGAATTAAAATAAGGTAAGTCAATGCTCTGGAGGATGTTCTCCTGGGAATGTCAGTTGACCCAACAAGCTTACCCCTCTGAATATTACATTACGGTGATTTCCAAGAAGGACCGCCAAAAAGAAGGGGAATGAATTCTGGGTAGAGAAGCTTGAGGACAGGTCCATCACCCACAAAAGCATTCCTTCAAAGACAGAGCTTGACATCACAGATGGAGACACCCACCCATACTTACCTGTGCAAAGAGGAAGATGCTCTACTGTCCCATTAAACCCTCGCTCCCTGATCTCAGACAAAAAGGCCCTCCTTGACTTAAACGGTGGTACAGCATAGCTATCCAAAAAAGCTGGTGTCTTCCCTTCCACCAATGACTGAATTCAGGGATATTTTCTGAGTGCTTTGGTGCCTTTGGATGTTAAGGGGCAACCAAGACCTGGAAAACCAGAAACTTTTCTGTAGTGCAGGGGTTTAAAGGCAGATGTGGTGGACACAGGGTGAGCAAAACCTTGTTCAGCAGCCTGGATCCTGTCTCTTAGGTGAGAGGAACACTTCCCAAATGGGAGCTTTCTAGTCACTTCAGCTCCCTAAGTGGCAGATGGTGCCTACTGAGAATCAAAAAAGCCTCACCAGGAGGCCTGAGAAATAGCTCTTGTCACGAGGCATGCAGCAGCTGGCTAGCTGCCCTGAGCCCCTTAGCAGGACAGCAACGGATCACCATATCTCCTCAGCAGACTCCTCCAACTGCATTCCCTGAGCTGCCAGCCCCATACGTGACAACATCTTGGCTTCCGCCCTGTAGCTGTTTGCCCTTAGCCAGATGTTTCTAAGCTACTTATGGAAAAGAGGAACCTTGCTAGGATGGTGGACTGGCAGGCTATGCCCAGGAGCTGGGCAGGAGCCCTGGCTTCCGGAAGAGGCTGGAGATGTCCATTAGTGTTGCCGAAATCAGATCCTGTCTCTTAATGATTATAAACAATTATTCCACAATTAGGCAGGAAGGATTTAGAAGAACAGCTGTTGGGACCAGGATTCTAGGTGGTGCAAGGCAGACACCAGGTACTTTTACCATCCGAATCTGAAGAGAACCAAAATAAGAATATTTAAACTAAACCTTAATGTCCATCCTCAAATGTCTAGGTAAGAAAACAGGCCTGTGAACTTCCCAGAATGTGTTCTCCCAATCACCTAATATCAGATATTTCCAAAGTCATCTGGAATTCAAGAATTGGGACTTCCCTGGCAGTATGATTTCAAGGGCACAGACTGCCTGTTTCATGTTCCACCCCTTTCAGAGGCTTGGTGGAATATGCTGTCACCTATCACTGGTTCTGCTCGATACCACCTAGAAATGCTAAGGAGAACGCTTGCCTTGAGATCCTCTTTCATTCATTCAGCTTCTCCTAGATGTCAAGTTCCTTATTTGTACTTGAACTTCATAAAGGCGAAATGGATGTGGTCTTCGCTCACGAAGAGCTCACAGTCCCAAAGAGGAGAATGACATGGGAAGAAGTAAGTGCAGTCTGATGTGATGAGTGTGAATACGCGTGCCAGTAGCCAGGTACAATGGTGGTACAAAGAGGGAGTGATTTGGAAAGGTCCTGGAAAAGGGGAAGAGCTACGGACGTTGGGTTTGAGAGAGAGGACAGTCCAAGTAAAGGCACACTGACAAGAAAGAACCTTCTGAAATTCCGGGTGCTTGGAAGTGGCTCAGCAGAGTTGGATAGAGGGTCCCTGTAGGAGATGGGAGGGAGAAGAGGCTGGCGACAACCATGCTAGGCCACCCACTTTCCGTCACTTTCTACACAGTGGATCCTATCTCTCTCTCTCTTTTTTTTTTTCCTTTAAAAAAACAAATGCTTCCATTCCAGGCATCAAACATCTACATGCACAGCACTAAATAAAGGGCCCTGGGGGATATGCCCCTAAGGAGCTTACACGGAACCTAATTGGGCAGATTAAACATACACACCACTCAGCTAAAGAAAACACAAAACAACACATAAACAAGTGCATAAAACTATAAATGGCACAGCACAAAGTGCTAAGGGAATTCATAGGTTCTTAGCTTGAGACAGAGCTTAAATACCATATAATTAGAGAACCATTCAAATGCTCAATTCCCCTCAGCAAAAGCAAATCAGCCCCCATGGGAACTCAGTCAGAAACTAGTATGCTTGAGTTCAGAAGGCCACTAACCCCATGATGCCCAGAAGGCTTTTATGGCAGTATAAGAGAGGTCCACCTCAGACAAGACAGGGCCCCAACAGGACCTTTCTCTGGTAGTGAAATGGACGAGATGATTAAGAGCACAGCGGCTACCGAAAGGCCTCATCCTCCAACATGATTACAACCCACGGAAAAGAACATTTCATAGTATACCATTTATCAATTTTTATAGTTTGCTTCTTCAAAAAAAATTTTTTTTAAATAAGCATAAATATTTCACTGGGTCCTTTATGTATCTCCAGACTAAAGGTCTCGTGTTGAGGTAAGGAGGTACTCAGTTTGGTCTTCATCCAAAGACACTTTCAGGCCTCTGGGGAGCTCAGCTCAGGAATGAGGGTGTGAGAAAGTTCCTGCTTTTTAATAGTCCAGAGCTTCCAAAAGCTGGTCATGGATGGGCCGGACTGCAGTCTTTCCTTACTCTTTACAAACATGCTACCTCTAGTCTAGGCTGGGAGATCACACCATTGCCCTTCACTACCCTGCCAAGCCTGGAGAGCTGCCCGACAGTGGAGGCATAAGCCGTGGCACTCACCCTCATGGAGGTCTCGCCACCATGGGCCTGCTGCAGTCTGAAGACCTGGGCCACCATGTGCTCTGTGGAGGGATGCAGCAGGATCCTCCTCGAGGCCAAGCCCACCATTACGTATCGGCCCATTGGGGACAGGCTCACCGAAATGGCATTGGGACCTGAGAGCCAACAGAACACAGAGATGTTTCCCAGAGTTCTTGCCATCACAAGGCAATAATGTTCCCTCTCAGTCTTTTCTCTTGATTTTCAGTTTGCATCTTTGGTTACCCAGGGGCTCTCTCATAGGAGTGCAGTGAGGAGTACAATGAGAAGGTGTCTCAAGTGTTGAATACAGTGTTTAACATACAGAAAGTACTTAACAAATGCTCACCACTGTCATCATAGAATCACATTTAAAAAAATTGGTACCGGGGCGCCTGGGTGGCACAGTCGGTTAAGCGTCCGACTTCAGCCAGGTCACGATCTCGCGGTCCGTGAGTTCGAGCCCCGCGTCAGGCTCTGGGCTGATGGCTCAGAGCCTGGAGCCTTA
>NW_024412418.1:7339888-7387851 GCF_014898765.1 Herpailurus yagouaroundi | reverse complement strand
ACGATCTCGCGGTCCGTGAGTTCGAGCCCCGCGTCAGGCTCTGGGCTGATGGCTCAGAGCCTGGAGCCTGTTTCCGATTCTGTGTCTCCCTCTCTCTCTGCCCCTCCCCCGTTCATGCTCTGTCTCTCTCTGTCCCAAAAATAAATAAACGTTGAAAAAAAAAAAAATTGGTACCATACTGAAAATACTATTTTGAAATCTATTTTCACTTCATACATTAGGACCATTTTTCCACCATTAAATATTCTTCTATAAGAGCATTTTAAAGGCCAGATGGTATTTTACCCTATCAATGCACCTTTTTTTATTTAAGCAATTCTTCACCATTTGACATTTTCTCTATAAGTAACACTACTGTGAACATCCTCGTACATAAATCTCTGTATAGTTTTCTAATTATTTCCTTAGAAGTGGGATTCCTGGATTGAAGGGAACATACATTTTAGGGGCTTTTAATACACAAGGCCAAACTGCCTCATGGTGTATAAGCTTCTCCAAGCCATGACCAAAGCTCCTCCTTTATCTATGGCCATCACAGCAGAAGCATGTTGGTGATGCTGTCATGGCAGGAAGGACTCTTATTCTGAGATTCTTCTGTAATGCTACCAGCCAAGACTCCTGCCAAGCAATCTTCCTCTGGCCTGTGCCCTAAGGAGGCAGGGGCAGGATATGATCAGTACTCCAACCTAAGCTATGCCTCACCTAGGAATGCCCATGCAAAGGCATCGGCATCCCTCTGTCACTAGGTTGGGCTTTCTTTCCCTTACCAAATCGCTTGGTGTAGAGCATTTCACCCAGGTTATGGGGGGCCAAGGAGTACACTGCCAGGATGCCTTCATCAGGAAAGCCCCTCTGGCTGCTAGGGATGAAAGCTGCCAGGAGCTGGCCATCTGCAGAAATGTCACAGCTGGCATCATTGTAGATCTTGCAGTTCTGCACCAGCACATTCACGGAGGCTGCATCAGACAAAGAAAGAAAAGAGGGTAAGAAAGTTTGGAGTTGATGGTGTAAAAAATTCTGGGCCAAGAAATTTGGGGGCTTTCCTAAGGGCCTGAACCCTCTCTAGAAACGCTAAAAGGCTGCCTTGTCAATCAAACTAAAATTTCATGGAAGAAGCAACACAAGAGACTGGAAAGATATGTCTCTTTTACCATTTAATAGGAAACGACAGATAGTCAACACAATCACAACCACCTGCTGAGTCTTAGCTCACACTTTGGAAACATCATTTGAGAGATTAGATATGGAAAAAGTTATTAAAAATTGTTTCTGGAGAGCCACTCAGCAGCTGTTATTGTCCAAGAGATCAAAACTAAGATGAATGAAAATGCAAAACCACTGATTCCAAGAGAAAGGTGATACAGGTAAAGCTTCCTTGGGGTGAGGATCCTACTGCACACCTGCTATGCGACATTGGAGAAGGAAGTCATTTCATGAGTTTGTGCCTTACTTTCTCATTTAAGGGAAATGGAACATTTAGAGACTTCAGACTTCTGGACAGGTCCTTGTTAACACCTGTTCCTAACTCCACAAGAGAGGACAAAGAGAAACAAAGCCCAGCTGTGGCTGGATGGCTAGAACTCTTCATTTCTCACTATGCCGTAGGCCTTACCAATGCCATAAGCAAACAGCCAGGGGCAGCCTCAGTCTGTACTTGGCAGCTACAAAGAATTATGCACAGGGTCAGCCAGGCAGCAGGCTCAGCAGGAGGGAGTAGGGTGGGGGTGGGGGTGGTGGAAGAATGTGGGGAGGATCTGCTCCATGTGACAGGACTGAGATGTTGGCCAGCACTGGTCCTGTGCCTGCACGCTTTGTTTGGGTTTTCATTTGAATCTCTGAAGCCCACTGTGTAATTCCCTGCCAAGAGGAAGCAGCTTACCCTTGATGTGAGCTTGGGAGCAGAATGCCCACACCAAGGGCACAAGCAGAACAGCACAACACATCCAAAGGGACCAAGTTCCTCTGGGCTTTGTCTCACTTAGATCTACTTCAAGTGCAAATGAAAACAAACTTTTCAGTCCTTCTCTTATTTGAAGGAGACTACTTGAATGTCCACTGTCAAAAGCATTATGGTTTAAAAAAAAAAAAAAAAAAAGTCAAGCTCAGCTGCACTCACCAGATTCCAGGTGATCTATTCTAGGAAGTCAAAAGGCCTGCCCTGGAAGGAAGGTCAAGGGCAAGTTCCCCCATGAACTTAAGGAAAACAAAACAAAGAATTGCTTTTCAGTGGCCTAAGGTTTAGGGGCTCAGGGACCCACAGTGATTTCTAATACTCTATATTCATCCTCCTTTCCCTGTGTGTTGTTAATGAAGTTACAGAGACGACAAAGTAGATCAAAAAAGACATCAGAACACATTGATTAGGCTATTGTGCCAACTCTTGGGGGCTGACACCTACAGCACCATTACACATAAAACCGAGGAGGGACCACAAGGATGGTTCTGTTTGCTAACTAATAAAATAATGACATCCAAATATTCACTGCTATCACCATTAGGGCTCTGTACTGCTCAACTTCCAACCCACCATCTGCTCTAGCCTGTGTGGCTAGATTTATCTAGTTAGCACTGAGACCGTCTGCTCCTTACTCAGGGTCCCCAGCCTGGTGCCAAAAAATTACAATCTTTTCCTCCTTCCCTAGGCTGACACATGATTCCAATTGGCGATATATAAAAAAGAAAAAAAAAAAAACAAAGGAATGGGGGAAGCTTCGGGAGTGAGTCCATCTTGATCTTCTAAACTTGAGGCTGGCACAACCCTCAGAAAGATAAAAAGAAACTGACAATCGAGACTATAACAAACTTTAAAACAGTTTTGCACAATTACCATTTTATCCACATTTAATATCTTAAAAACGCATGATGGCTATTTTATGAAAGCAGGCTTTCTTATCTCCCTGATACATAGATCTCACTCACGTGTGCTCACATACAACTCAGTTGAACATATAGAAATCTATAGTGACCCTCAGAACTCACCACCAACGTAAAATAAAAAGCACTTAACTGCTTACTGTCAGATTAATTCCTAAGGGGAGCCAGGGTGGCAAGGAGAGTACAAGTAAGGTTTTCCTTCTTCTGGAAAGCCTGGCTCTAAAACGCTGAAAAACTGGGCGTATAGACAGAAAAGCATTTCGTCAGCCTCCAGTCCAAGCCACTGTGTTTGTGTTTACTACATTATGATGAATCCAAATCAATGGCCACCTCCCAAATTTTGTTCCTTCCCCACCAACTCCACCCAGTTTCACAAGTGCTCCCAGTCACTGCAGGGAGCTCACAGACAGACATGCAAATGACAAATGAAAAGAGAATGCCGAAAACTCAGGCAGAGCTTCTCCAGGCGTATGTTTAATCGCAGCAACTGTGCAGCTAGTGACCCGGGGCTTCACTCCTGTCCTAATGAAGGGGATGTGGCAGGCACACAGTGATTTGGTAGCTTCACTTCTGCGAGCACTGGGTGGTGTGTTTACAATTTCATTTTTATTTCAAAGTTCCAATTAGTGGCTTACATTTGCTGCCCGTTGTCTATTAATTTCCCACATGGAAATGGAAATGTTCAGTTACAATAGTGAGTGGTCACTGCTTCAATTCACTTGTGTAGCTTCTCCTCATGAGGCTGAAATTTTGATGAGTTAATTTACACAGGGAGAGGTTTCTTGTTTTCTGGGGCCATAGGAAAGTAATGCACTCATGACAAGGACAACTCACCCTTTCTGGACTGAACAATAATGTAAGCAGGTAGAGAAAAAGGTGAAGTGAAATAAAGCCTAAGGCACTGGCAACCCACACACCAGTAGAAATCTTTGTTCTGCTCTCTGCCTCGCCTTATCACAGTGCTTCTCCAGTATTAGCATGCATCAGAATCACCTGGAGGGCTTATTAAAACACAGAATGTTCGGGTGAGGCCTGAGAATTTGCATTTCTTTTTTTTTTTTCAACGTTTATTTATTTTTGGGACAGAGAGAGACAGAGCATGAACGGGGGAGGGGCAGAGAGAGAGGGAGACACAGAATCGGAAACAGGCTCCAGGCTCTGAGCCATCAGCCCAGAGCCCGACGCGGGGCTCGAACTCACGGACCGCGAGATCATGACCTGGCTGAAGTCGGACGCTTAACCGACTGCGCCACCCAGGCGCCCCTGAGAATTTGCATTTCTAACAAGTTCCCAGATGCCTCTGATGCTGCTGGTCTGGGACCACACTTGAAAACTGCTGCCTTACCAAACAGTCCTTGATCCCTGAGCTGTAGCTCCAGCAACCTGTCCTGCACTTAAAGGCAAAAACACACGTGGGGAAGGGTGATGGGGCAGCTCAGAATGGAAATAAAGGTTAGGAAAGAAAGGATTTTTCAAATCAAAGCTGCTTAAGAGCTTCAGGGGGCAGCTCCAGGGGGAGAAAAAATGATGCAGAAGACAGCAGGAAGCCATGTTCCAGACTCCGCAATGTAATCTCCTCCTAATTATAAATGATTTCCAAGTGAAAATGCCCTAGCAGGGAATGGGAGGGGTTAGAAATACTGATGCCTGGAGGAGCAGATGGCTCTGCCTTCCTATCAGCTCCATAAATTATAAACAAACACCTTGTACAAAGATCGATTTGTAGCCTGTTGCTGGCTGGCCAGATGAGGCCATGGGAGCGATTAGCAGTTGCAGTGCTTTTGCAAATGCATTAGATACTGATTTGGAAAACTCAAAGGGGTTTAAATCAGCAGGGAAATTTCCTTTTGGCTCTGAGCCCATCTGGTTGCAGAATAAGACCTCCTCACAGAACTACGTATGACACTGCAAGCCGTCCCTGAAGGCACCAATCGCTACATCTCCTGTGGTATGGTCTGCCTTACACCACTCAGCCACTGGATTTCTGAAGGCCAGTTCTGGCAGGAAAACCTCGTGACCAACGCTCTTTACCCAATAAGAGCTCACTCTTAAAACACAAGAGTTGGGGCGCCTGGGTGGCGCAGTCGGTTAAGCGTCTGACTTCAGCCAGGTCACGATCTCGCGGTCAGTGAGTTCGAGCCCCGCGTCGGGCTCTGGGCTGATGGCTCAGAGCCTGGAGCCTGTTTCCGATTCTGTGTCTCCCTCTCTCTCTGCCCCTCCCCCGTTCATGCTCTGTCTCTCTCTGTCCCAAAAATAAATAAACGTTGAAAAAAAAAATTAAAAAAAAACAAAACAAAACAAAACACAAGAGTGAGGGGCGCCTGGGTGGCTCAGTTGGTTGACCGACCGACTTCGGCTCAGGTCATGATCTCACAGTTAGTGAGTTCGAGCCCCGCATCGGGCTTTGTGCTGACAGATCAGAGCCTGGAGCCTGCTTCAGATTCTGTCTCTCCCCCTCTCTCTACCCCTCCCCTGCTCACGCTCTGTGTCTCCATCTCTCAATAATGAATAAATGTTAAAAACAAACAAGAAAAGAGTGAATCTAATGAGCTACTTTTTCATGAAAGTGTTTTCAAAATTATCTACACGTCTGAGGCCTTTTCACCGGCTTCTAAACTTTACAAAGAGGAATTCATTAATCTTGCATCCCAACTGAGAGAAACATGTGGCAAGAATCTTTAACTCCATTAAAAAGTTAAATGCAATTCGGGTAAGTCAGATGACCAGCAATATATTGGCTGCTGAACACATGAGTAAAACTCAAGCCCAGTGGCTGGCAGGCACAGGCTGTGCCAGAGCCAAAGGCTACCCTCGACAGAGAGGTACGTGGTGTTCAGAAATGAATCCTACAGCAAAAGAAATTCCCTACTTACTCTTCTCACAGCTGAATCTATCAAGAGTGAAGATGCAAACTGTAACTAGAGTTCATTCAGACCAACCAGCAAACCACAGGCAACTCAGGTAAAAGTGACTATCATTCTAGAGGGTAATACTATGGGAAGGAACACTGACTATAATTAGACATATACGCCCTAAGCAACCAGAACGCAGTTGTTTTCCAAGGTCAGAACTCTAAGAAAAATAGGACACTCTTAAAAAGCAGAATTCTAACCCCATGCATGAGCCAAACTAAATGAGCCAATCCAGTTCCACATGAAACTCTCTGATCAACTCAGGTTTTACAAGAGTTGCAATCAAAAGATGCAAGAAGAAACACAGAAGGAGAATTATAGGAAGTTGTAGTTGGAACAAGTTAAGGCTTATACAAAACACATTGGGACAACCAAAAAGGCCATCAAAGCTACGACAGCAACATATCCTATGCCCGTTTTCTGAAGGTTTTGTTTTCCTATCAAGGCAAATGACCTGCAACTGGGTAGAAACAACATGCTTGAGAAGGATGGGAAGCCCATTACAGATAAGGCAATGGGGTGAGAGCAATATCTTACTTACATGAACATTACTCTCCATAGATGGAGAATACATATCCCAGTGTACTAAAGATGGGGGCAGGTGGGACTTTACAGTTATGGCCATACTCTCAAAGAATCATGGTGCAATTTCCTAGAAAAAGACATGATAAAAATAGCTAGCACTTTCTGACCATTTATTATATGTCAGGTAATGCTCAGAGTGCCTGACATTATTAACTAATATAATTCTCAAAACAACCCTATGAGGTTTGCACTATTATTAATTCTCACTTTATAGACAAGGAAATGAAGGTGGAGAGAGATTAAATAACCAAGGTCATACTGCTAGAAGGTGGCTTGACCAGGGATTTGAACCTGGACAGCGTGTCATAAGAGTTCATGTGCTTACCCCCTTATAGGACAGTTGACAGAGACAGTTATCAAAGAACTACCTCCCTCTATGGAAGGAAGGAAGGAAGGAAGGAAGGAAGGAAGGAAGGAAGGAAGGAAGGAAGGAAGGAAGGAAAGAAGGAAAGGAAAGGAAAGGAAAGGAAAGGAAAGGAAAGGAAAGGAAAGGAAAGGAAGAAAAGAAAAGACAGACAGACAGACATTAGGCCCAGACCTTTAAAATACAGAAGTGTAAGCAATTCAAATAGTATTTAAACTGCTCCAAAGAAAACCTACCAAATTATATTTATAATACAAGCATGATACTGACACCAAAATCCATAGATATTATAAAAAAGGACAGGGCCATCCCACTTGCAAAAATCAATGAAAAAAGTCTATTAGTAAGCTACATGGAAAGAATTTTACATTAAAGAATACTCCACCAACCAGGTGTTTTTTTTTTTTTTTTCCAAGAAATGTAAAGACAGGTTCAATATTACAGAATCCATTAATATGAAGATTTTATTATTAGATCAAAGGGGAGAAAAAAAAAACATATGATCATCTTCATAGATGCTGAAAGGCCATGACTAAATTCAAAATCCATTCTCGATAAAAACTTTCAATAAAATAGGAATAGCTGACTTCCTGAAAATGGTAAACCAGTTCTGGTTCAACCTAAAAGCCAGCAATATGTTTATAGGGAAAAAGCTAGAAGTTTTCCTAATAAAATCAGGAACAATATGAAGCTGCCTGCTATTATTTAACACTGTACTGATAGGAGCCAATGCAAATAGACAAGAGAAAGAAATCACGAATGTAAAACTTGGAATGGAGAAGGTAAAATTATCACTTCTTACAGATAACACACCTAGAAAATCCATGAGATTTACCTGAGTAACAACTATAATTAGTAAACAATTCAGTAAGACAGTAGGATTTAAAAAATAAGCTTATAATAGTAAACTTAAGAATTCTGTAGGATCTATATGAAGGAAACATTCCTAACAACACAAGAGAAACTTGGAGAAATGGAAAATCATACCACATTCTTACTAAAAAGATACCATAAAGATGTTGAATCTCCTTAAGTTAATTTATAAGTTTAATGTGATTGCAATAATTATACTACAGGGTTTTTTTTCAGGGCGGAGGGGGTGTGAAGGGAAGAAGTAATACAGTTTTAAAGTCCATACAGGAAAACAAAACTGCTTGAGCAGACAGGATAATTTGGATTAAAGAAATAAGAGGGGTGCCTGGGTGGCTCAGTTGGTTAAGCATCCAACTCTTGATCTCAGGTCAGGTCTTGATCTCAGGGTTGTGAATTTAAGCCTTGTGTCTGGCTCTGCACTGGGCATAAAGCCTACGTAAATAAGAACAACCACCACCACCACCACCACCACCACCACCACAACAAGAGGGGATGGGTCTAGATTCTAAAACACAAAGCCTCAAAACAAACCCATGTGGTACTCTCACATGAATAATCACACAGATCACTAGGATAGAGTGGATAGTCTAGAAATACATCTAAATAAACACAGGAAAGTAAAAATAGGATGAAAGTGACATTCCAAATCAATGGGGACAAATGCATTAGTCTATAAACTCGGGACAAATGAGTAGCCATATGGAGTAAAAGCTGGATCATATTCTGCTTATTTGGAACTAGGTTAAACTTCTAGTGAATCAAAGACTTGAAGGTAAAGGAACTAAAATACAAAAGTACTAACTGATCTTCCTAATGATGACACAAAATCTGGGAACCATAAATGGAAAGTTGGATAATTCTGACTACTTAAAATAAGTTCTATGACAAAAATAACCTTCAGCAAAGTCAAAAGACAAATGACAACCAGGGAGCTCCTATTAGAAGTTAATTTTCTGATTTAGAAAGAGCTCCCGTAGACCCGGTAAGGAAAAGATCAGCAACACAATAGAAAAACAAGTAAAGCACATGGACAGGTCAAGAAAAGGCGATACACATAGCTAAGTGTATAAAGAGGCGCACAACCTGGTGTAATATAAGAAATACAAACTTAAAATACCTACATACTATTTTTTACCTATCGGAAATGCAAATATCCAAAAATATAGTTAACACATTCTGCCAGCAAGAGTTTAGGGAACAGGCATTCACATAGGCTGCAGGGCAGAGTAGAAATCGGCATAACCCTACAGAGGGTGACTTAGCAACATCTACCCAAATCACAGATGTACGTACTCTTCCTAACTACAATTCTATTTCTAGGAATTTATCCTATAGATATTCTTGCATGTATGCAAAACAACAAACTACAGCACGGTTTGTATGGCGAAAGACTGAAAACAATTTAAAAGTTCCTCAGAGGAAGACTGTTTGAAAAATGGTTAAAAAATGGAACCAAGAGACTCCATTTGGACAATGGAATACTGGCACTTATTAAAAAAGAAAGAGTTAACTCTTCATATACTGATATGTAAGATGACCAACATACATTATAAAGTACAGAAAGCAAAGTGCAGAAAGAAGAGTATGTATAACATGTTACCATTTGGGTCAAACAGAAGGTGAGAAAACATACATTTGCATTTGCCTGTTTATACACACATAAGGTATCCTTGAAAAGATACAAGGAACTGCTAATTGTGGCTGCCTATGGGGAGGAGTGGTGGGCACCTGGGAGCAGGGCTGGTAAACTTTCCACTGTAATATTATTTTATAGTTTAAAAAATTTTGAACGTTGAATACATTTCCACAAAGTAAACAATATAAACAAAATAACTTGAAATGAATTATGGCAAATAAGATCTGGGTCAGAAATCTGGAGCTGAACAAGCAAACCTGGTATTCAATAAAGGAAAAAGTAGATTGCAGCTGATTCCCAGCAGACTTAAACAAAAAGATTATTGAACATGTGGCTTATAAGTACTTAGAAATAAATGATTGCTACTGTGGTTTCACTAAGATTAAGACATGAAAAATTAACCTTATTTTCATGGTCTGACAAGGATACCAAGACTGGCAGATTGGGAAATGCCACAGAGAACATCTTGATTATTTTAAGCATCTGACAAACTCTTACAATACCTTGTAGACAAGATTTTTTTTTTAAATGTGGGCTTCAGTTGTGATCATCATGCCTGGGTGCTAATTCATGAACCAAAACTGACACAGAGAAAGTCCACAGCAACATAACACAAGGACTGGTATAAAGTCCTGACTGATTCACCATTTTTGCTAGTAATCCAAAGGAAGACAGAGAAAGCATATTTATCAAATTAGTAGATGATGTAAGACTGAGAGAAAAGTACTGAATCAAAGTTCAAAAAGGCACTGAGAGGGAGGAGCCAGGAACTGCAACTGACACTATTAAGATCACATTTAATAGAAACAAATACAAACCTGCTTTTTTTTTTAAACTTTTTTTTTTAATGTTTATTTATTCTTCAGACAGAGACAGAGAGTGAATGGGGGAGGGGCAGAGAGAGAGGGAGACACAGAATCTGAAACAGGCTCCAGGCTTCTGAGCTGTCAGCACAGAGCCCGACACGGGGCTCAAACCCATGAACTGTGAGATCGTGACCTGAGCTGACGTCGGACGCTCAACCAACTGAGCCACCCAGGTGCCCCAAACCTGTTTTGGTTTTTAAAGATTCAAGTGTACAAGTAAGTATAGAACAGTAGTCTTGGTTTCTTAATTAACTATCCAGGAATTTGAAGTGACCGCAAACTGAAGAGTGGCTTCAGAAAAAGCTGCTGAAATCTCATGCTGAATCAACACTATCCAAACCACCATTGTGCTACATACTGGACAGCTCCCATCTGGAGTTTTTAACTGTGTTCTGGCCCCCCAAAATCAAAAGGGAAGATGAGAAAAATTGTCAAGGATTTGGAAACCAGGGTCAGTAAAAGGAATCTCAAGGAAGGAAATCTGGCCTGAGAAGAAAGATTTAGGAAAGGAAAATGGAATTTATCTTCAAGTAGTTGGAGGACCATCACAAGAGGTACGTTAGACTTATTCTATGGAGATTCAGAGGTAGAACCAGGACCAATGGGAGGAAATAACAGGAAGGGAACAATAACAGGAACTTATCAGTGATGGATTAGGCCATCTTGTCAGACAGTGTGACCTGTCATCTGCAGTATTCAAGCACAGGCCGAACTGCTACTTCTCAGAAGTCCTTCATTCGATAAAAAGTGAAGTTCTTTAAAATGCTGTGATAAACCACTGAGACATGGGTTGCAGACTTCCCAGGAAGCTGGGAAAATGGACTATCAGACAGATGTGTTTGTAAGTCACAGACCAACTGTGCCATTCACTGTGTTTCATCCAGTTCTGGATTAGCAAATGAGTTTAACATCACCACAGTCTCTCCTCAAGGGTCACAAGGGCTAGCTCTCAGTTCCTAAACTCCTTGCTCTTTCTTTTCTTCTCAGTTCCACCTAAACATTGAGGCTTATTAGGACAATGAGCTACTAGTTGGTGAACTCCCCAGAGTAGAGACCCCTTCATCTCTGTGTCCATCTTGGCACTGCCCCTGGCACCACAGCCACCATGGTTCACTGCTTAGGGTGGGCGCTCAAAACATGTCTGCTAACTACTGACTGAGAACTGTAGAAACTGAGAAACTGTAGAAACTGGCAATCAGCTGCTCAACAATATCATGAGAACTCCAGTGCTCCATGGGCTTCTGAGTTCTGACCCACCAATAAGAGACACCCCTTCCACTACTACCAGCTCTACTTTGGCTTACCATTACTGATTTCGGGGAGGTCAAACTTAGTGAAGTCCCACCACTGGAGCCGGTAGGTGGTGTTGGCAATGTTACTGGCCACAGCAGACTGTCCATCACCAATCACTGCCCCTGGTTGGGGGAGAAGACAAAGAGAGCACATTATAGTCTTTATCCATGTTTCCTCTGTAAACATAAAACAACATGTACAGGGATAAGCAGGAGAGGGGGAAGAGGAAGAACCATCTGCTAAATCCCCATCTCAAAGAGAAACCAGACATGCCTCTCAGGAACAATTCTACTGGAAACATAATCCCATTAATCAGCTCCTCCCATGATTATTTAACATTTCCTTGGTGCCAACAATGTGGCAGGTAACATATATGTCCTGTCTGGTAGGCTCTCAGTGTAAAGAGAAAGATAAATTTTCATAAAATCGAGGGGCGGGGGGAGTGAAAAATGGGAGGACAACATTAACACAGAAAGGACCTACAGAAAAGCATTTCATTCCTGGATGTCTTTGTAGTAAGCAGAGCTATTTGGGAGAAAGTGTCTCCTCCTTTGTACATGACCTTCTCCCTAACAAAACATCACAAAAGGAAGCTTCCTCCAGGGAAGAGGCAGCCAGTATACAGCTGATTAGATACATAGAGACGGTAAAGAACAAATGAGGTCATATTTGCTAATTTCTTCTGGACCCCTGGCATGTAACGACAGCAGAAATTTATAAGCCTAGCTTTTCAGTATCAGAATATTTTTATTAGGGCAATATTTTATAAACCCCTCCTCTCCCCACCCCATGAGAACTTCCTTGAATCCGAATTCACTTGAAACATCTCACGGTTTAACTTTCCCTGAGATATACACTTCTGTATGACATTTTTTTCCTTTGGAAACCAATTAAATGAAAAATGGATTTTTTTTTAACAGGGTGACACTTTAATTTGCAGTTGTATTTCATTTACATGAACATGTCATTTCCTCCTCCTCCTTCTGAGGTGCATTTCATACACAACCACCCTTTTGATCAGACAAGCCAAACCCTCTTGGGAGAATAGAACACTGTTGCATGCTAGACAACCTAAATGGTATTCTCTGCTGCAAATCACCTCCCACTTTAAGAAAATGAACTGGTTAGAGCTTACTAGCCTTGGAACAACAGACTATTTTATACCTAGATTCTTCAGTTTCACCACCTTCCTCCTCAGCATATCCCTGGCAAAACGGTTTTGTCACCTGTACTTTTGTCTTCCTTTTGGTGAGCTGCATTGATTGGTCTGTCTGCTGTTCCTGGTCTTTTCCTGTTCTTTCCCCAAATGGTCAAGAGGCTGTTCAGAGAAAATGTCCTCCATACAAGCCAGAAAAGTACCGTTCTCACTCTTCTCCAGTTGCAGCAAGCCACTACATAAGAAGACTCTTTTCAACACTAGTTTATTGATAGTGTCCTTGTCCCAGTTTCAATTTGTAAAGAAAGGTAAAAATAACAGTTCATTTCCAAGATGATAATATTGCTAGATTACGCATTCGCAACATGGGCAATATTGCCCCCGTGGGGGTGAAAATTGGTTCATGGGGAAATCTTAGTGCAATCACTAGCTTGCCTCCAAAATACTGCAGTGCGTGACAGATATACAGCATATCTGTAATATTAAAATTTCACGGGAGGGGGGATGATTGGAAAAAAATGTCTGCAAGGGCTCCGAAATACTGTTCTAGATAAACCAATACCCCCACAACAAAATTCTCTAAAATCTTACAAAGACATAGATCCAAATGGTCATGATCTCCCGGAAGGCCTGAGAAAGATAGCATTGGCAGTGCTGACAGTGAGCGCACTGACCTCAAACCCCTACTGAGGGCCCTGTGGCATATCACTCAAATAAGGTAAATCTATGTTCCTCATAATTTTAACCTTTATAGAATATCCTATAATAATTACACCTGACTTGGGAACTTTGCTGAACTTCTCTGGGTTCTTCAGGGGGTGATCTACGTATTGGACTTTATTTTATTTTATTTTTCAACGTTTATTTATTTTTGGGACAGAGAGAGACAGAGCATGAATGGGGGAGGAGCAGAGAGAGAGGGAGACACAGAATCGGAAACAGGCTCCAGGCTCTGAGCCATCAGCCCAGAGCCTGATGCGGGGCTCGAACTCACGGACCGTGAGATCGTGACCTGGCTGAAGTCGGACGCTTAACCGACTGCGCCACCCAGGCGCCCCAACATATTTGAGAGAGAAAGTGCATGCAAGCAGGGGAGAGGGGCAGAGAGAGATGGGGGACAGAGGATCCAAAGCAGGCTCTGCACTGACAGCAGAGAACCCAATGGGAGGCTCAAACTCATGAACTGTGAGATCCTAACCTGGGCCAAATTCGGACACTTAACCAATTAAACCACTCAGGTGCCCCTACTGGATTTTCTTAATAGGAACTTTCTTGATTTTGCTAGGCCCCCTTGATAATGAAAATAACTTTTAAATTCTAAGGTCTACCACTTCCCTGGAAAGAATTACTCAGTTTCACTCTAATCCAGGCTCAACATCACTAAGCTTATGAATTGTTCCCTGGTTTGCTTATCTAGATGGCTGACATTGCCCTCCAACCACTAGTCTCTCTCACACCATTGTAGTTATCATGTCCTCCAAATTTTTTTTTTTTTAATTTTTTTTTCAACGTTTATTTATTTTTGGGACAGAGAGAGACAGAGCGTGAACGGGCGAGGGACAGAGAGAGAGGGAGACACAGAATCGGAAACAGGCTCCAGGCTCTGAGCCATCAGCCCAGAGCCCGACGCGGGGCTCGAACTCACGGACCGCGAGATTGTGACCTGGCTGAAGTCGGACGCTTAACCGACTGCGCCACCCAGGCGCCCCCAAATTTTTTTTTAATGGAGCAAGCAAGCCTAGCTAAGAGAGTCTTTCTCTTTTTTTTTTTTTTTTAATGATTATTTGTTTTGTGTGTGTGAGAAAGTGAGAGAGAGCAGGGAGAGGAGCAGAGGGGAAGAGAGAGAATCCCAAGCAGGCTCTGCACTGCCAGTGCAGAACCTGACTGGGGCTTGATCTCACAACTGTATCATGGCCTGAGGCGAAATCAAGAGTCAGACGCTCAACCGAGCCACCCAGGGGCCTCTGTCCTCCAACTTTTAATACAAAAGCATAAAACACAAAATAATAGAAGGTAAATTGATTTCTCAATAGATGGTGAATGGAATGTTAGTTGCTAATAGCAAGAGAGTAGAAAATAAACTGAAGGATAGAAAATAAACTGAAGAAACAGACTCCGTATTCTAGGAGCTTAAAATCTGGGGGAGAGGATGGGAGCTACAATTAGGAAAACAGTTAAGGAAAATATCAGATGCAGGGAGTCTGGGTGGCTCAGTTGGTTAAATGTCTGACTTCAGCTCAGGTCATGATCTCATGGTTTGTGAGTTCAAGCCCCACGTCGGCCTCTGTGCTGATGGCTCAGAGCCTGGGGCCTGCTTCAGATTCTGTGTCTCCCTCTCTTCTCTGCCCCTCCCCAACTTGTGCACACACACTCTCTCTCTCTCTCTCAAAAATACATAAACATTTAAAAAAGCATTAAAGGGGGCGCCTGGGTGGCTCAGTCGGTTGGGCGTCCAACTTCGGCTCAGGTCATGATCTCGCGGTCCGTGAGTTTGAGCCCCGCATCGGGCTCTGTGCTGACGGTTCAGAGCCTGGAGCCTGTTTCAGATTCTGTGTCTCCCTCTTTCTCTGACCCTCCCCGTTCATGCTCTGTCTCTGTCTCAAAAATAAATAAACGTTTAAAAAAATTTTAAAAAAAGCATTAAAAAAATAAATAAACGTGAAAGGAAGGAAGGGAGGGAGGGAGACAGAGAGGGAGGGAGAGAAGGAGGGAGGGAGGAAGGAAGGAAAAACCAGAGGCTTTAAGAGTGCTGTGGATCTGCAACTGGGAACATAATGATTAAGACTCCAACCCCTGGCTCCAGAAGCTACTGTACAGTCCACGCCTCCAGAAATGTCTTCTGGAGAACAGCTGTGCAATATAATAAACATGTATGGTAGCACTGTGTGGAAGAGACTGGGGAGGTGTTCTCGGCCAATGGTGCCAGAGCGCTTAGGAGAAATGGAGCCTGGCACCAGGGAGTCGATTTTCAGTGCCATGTAAACATAGATTAGGAGGAAAAGATGCCAGCAACAGATTAGCGTATTGTCACCAGGTTCTCTTCTGCAAGAGCTGCAAGCCAGCTGAGCCTGTCTCTCGGAAACATCAGGAAGAAAAAGTATCACCCTATTAAAAAGCCCCAACCATTTAGTAGGCCTCTGGCCACTAAGCTTAAGGTATAGGAAATGTGCCAGAATGAGTTAATGGGCTGAGCTCCGAAGTATTTACATAGGAGACACTTAGCCTCAGAAGCTAAATCCTGAGAGACTGCGGAGAGATTTCTGAGGCCTCGAGGTTTTCTCAGTAATAACAGGATAGACAAGCTAGACTGAGGGTTTCTCAGCCTCCACTACTGATATTTTGGGCCAGATAATTCTTTGTTTAGGGGGTGTGGTGGGTCTTGGGCTTTGTAAGGTGTTTGGCACTATTGCTGGCTTCTGCCCACTACCCCCTCACCCAGTTGTGACAACCAAAATTGTCTCCAGACATTGCCAAATGTTCCCTGGGACCAAAATCATCCCTGGTCAGAAACCGCCAAGCTAAATAAATATAGCCTACATTTTTAACTCCAAAATAGGTGCTCTCAGGAAGCACCACTATTAGAATGTCCACTGCTAAAGTCACCAGAACTGTTAGTGATACTGATTTTGGAAAGAAACTAATCAAAGGCATAGCATTATACACATATTCCCTTAGCAAACTTAGTTTCCCACTTCTGTCATGGATGAAAGACTAGCTTGAACTGGGATATTATGGCTTGTAGTTTGTTTGTTTTTTGTATGGTGTCCGAGAATACAGGCTTCAGAATCAGATGGACCAGATTTTGATACTGCCTGCTAGCATCTACTGCAGTATGACTATGTGTCTCTCTGAACCTCAGTTGTCTTACCTGTAAAACAGGTATAATGATAATGCTGACGATTTATAGGGTCATTGAGAGAACTTACTGAACCAGTAAATGTAAAGCAATGGCAAGTAGTAAGTGTCTAACAAATGTCTACCATTAAAATTATTTTAGGGGTGCCTGGGTGGCTCAGTCGGTTAAGCGCCTGACTTCAGCTCAGATCATGATCTCGTGGTTAGTGAGTTTGAGCCCCGTATCGGGCTCTGTGCTGACAGCTCAGAGCCTAGAGCCTGCTTCAGGTTCTGTGTCTCCTTCCCTCTCTGCCCCTGCCCTGCTCATGCTCTGTCTCTCTCTCAAAAATAAATAAACATTTTTAAAAAAAATTTAAAAATAAAATAAAATAATTTTAAACGTTTATTCCACTCTCTATATGCTTTTTCTCTACAGGTATAGTTCTGTAATCAACAAGTCAAAGATACAGGTCCTTTTGTAAGAGACTAGTCCAAATTATGTGCCAGGGCCAAGAGACAGAAGCATTTAACTTTAGAATTAAGGTCAAATGCCAAGCCCCTAGACTCTGTAGTAACTTTCTCCTTGAAAAACAGCCTAGGCCAAGACAGTCACATTCTGGGCCACAAAACCCACTGTAACACATTTAAAAGAACAGAAATCATACAAAGTATGCTGTCAGACCACAGGGAATTAAACTAGAAATTAGTAGCAAAAAGATAACTGGAAAATCCCCAAATATTTGGAGATTAAGCAACACACTTTAAATAACACATGGCTCAAAGAAGACATCTCAAGAGAAATTTTAAAATATTTTGAACTAAATGAAGATGAAAATACAACTTATTAAAATTTGTTAGATGCAACAAAAGCAGTGCTTAGAGGGAAATGTACTGCACTGAAATGTATACATTAAAAGAGAAGAAAAATAGGGGCACCTGGGTGGCTCAGTTGGTTGAGTGTCCAACTCTTGGTTTCAGCTCAGCTCATGATCTTGTGGTTAGTGGGTTTGAGCCTATGTTGGGTTCTGCGCTGATGGCACAGAGCCTGCTTGGGAATCACTCTCATTCTCTCTCTCTCTCCCCCCGCCCCCCACTCTCTCTCCCCCTCTGTGCCCTTTCCCCTTCTCCCCTGTTTGTGCACTCTCACTCTCAAAAATAAATAAACAGTTTTTAAAAAAGAATCTTCTTTGGGAAGACAAAAGAAGATCTAAAATCAATAATTTAAGCTTCCACCTTAGGAAATAAGAAAAGAAGAGCAAATGAAATCCAATGTAAGAAAAAAAAAATTAGAGAAGCAATGAAACTAAAAATAAGAAATCAATAGAAAAAAATAAAACCAAAAGCTGGTTCTTTAGAAGGATCAATATAATTGATAAACCTTGAGCCAAGCTAACTAAAGAAGAGAGAAGACACAAATTAGTATCAGAAATAAAAGAGGGGCCATCACTATTGATGCATGGATACTAAAAGGATAATAAAAGACTACTATGAACAACTCAATGCCCACTAATTTGGTAATCTATTAGAAATGGACTAAATGCCTGAAAGACAGAGTCTACCAAAATTTACACAAGAAGAAATAGATAATCTGAATAGGCATATACTTACTAAGTTGAATTAATCATTAATAACCTTCTCAAACAGAAAGCACCAGACCCAAGTGGGTTCACTTGCTAAATTCTATCAAACATTTAAGGAAGAAATTACATCAAATCTACAATTTCTTACAGAAAACTTAAGTGGATCTACTTCCAAATTCACTTTATAAGGCCAGTATTACCCTCAGCACTGAGACCAGACAAAGACAGTGAAGAAAGGAAAACTATAGACTGGTATCTCAGAGGCAAAAATCCTCAACAAAATATTAGCAAGTCAAATCCAATAATATATTTTAAAAATTATATACTATGACCAAGTGGGATTTATCCCAGCTATGCAAGCCTTGCTCAACATTTGAAAATCAATAAATACAATCTGTTATATCAGCAGGACAAAGAAGAAAAATCAAATAATCATACCAATAGATACAGACAGAAAAACCTTATGACAAAACCCAACACTTACAATAAAAACTATCAGAAACTTAGGAAGAGAGAACTATCTCAGTTGGACAAAAAATGTCTACAAAAACCCTATAGCTAACATCATACTTAATGATCAGAAACTATGTGATTTCCCCCAAAGATCAGGAACAAGCAAGGATGTCTCCTCTCACTACTCCTCTTCATCACTGTACTGGAAATCCTAGCTAATACAATAAGATAAGAAAGCAAATAAGAGGTATATACCATCGGAGAGGAAGAAACAAAACTGTCTTTGTTTACAGATGACATGATTGTCTATTACAAATGCCAAAGAATAATAAAAGTAACTCCTGGAACTATTAAACAATTATATCAAGGTTGCAGGATACAAGGTTAATACAGAAAGAGTCAATTGCTGGGGCACCTGGGTAGCTCAGTCACTTAAGCGTCCAACTTGAGCTCAGGTCATGATCTCACAGCCTGTGGATTCGAGTCCTGCATCAGGCTCTGTGCTAATAGCTCAGAGCCTGAAGCCTGCTTCAAATTCTGTCTTCCTCTCTCTCTGCCCCTTCCCTGCTCACACTCAGCCTCTCCCCCGCACCCCCCTCAAAAATAAATAAATGTTAAAAAAAAAAAAAAGTCAATTGCTTTCTTATATACCAGCAGTGAACAAATGAGTAACTGGAATTGAAATTACAAATTAAATACAGGGGTGCCTGGGTGGCTCAGTTGGTCAAGCGTCCAACTTCAGCTCAGGTCATGATCTCACAGTTCTTGGGTTCGAGCCCTGCATCGGGCTCTGTGCTGATAGCTCAGAGCCTGGAACCTGCTTTGGATTTTGTGTCTCCCTCTCTCTGCCCCTCCCCTGCTCATGCTGTGTCTGTCTCTCTCTCTCTCTCAAAAATAAATAATAAACATTAAAAATATTGAAAAAAAAAGAAATAAAAAATACAATACCATTTACATCAGATGAAAAAAAATTTTAGATATAAATCTAACAAAATATGTACAAGATCTATAGGATGAAAACTACAAAACTGCAATGAAAGCAATCACAAAAGATCTAAAATAAATATTGGAGAGATATTTCGCGTTCATGGATAGGAAGACTTAATTCTGTTAAGATGTCAATTCTTCCCAAATGGATCTATAGATTCAATGCAATCCCAATCAAAATCCCAGAACACTCCTTTATGAATACTGAAAAATTCTAAAGGTTATCTGGAATGGCAGAAGATCGAGAATAGCCAAGAACAAAATTGGAGGACTGATGGTATCTGACTTGAAGACTTACTAAAAAGCTACAGTGATGAACGTGGTGTGGCTACTGGTGAAAGAACAGACAAATAGATCAATGGAGCAGAATAAAGAGTCCAGAAATAAACCCTAAATCAACTGATCTTTGACAAAAGCACAACAGCAATTCAATATAGTCTTTTCAAGAAATGATGCTGAAATAACTGGACATCCACATGCAAAAATATGAATCTAGGTATAAATTTTGTGCTTTTCACAAAAATTAACTCAAATGGGATCAAAGACCTAGATGTAAAACAGAAAACTGTAACATTCCTAGGAGATAATGTAAGAGAAAATGTGGGTGATCTTGGGTTTGGCAAAGACTTTTCCACCGAAAGTGCAATCCATGAAAAACAAAAATGACAAAGTTGACTTCATTAAAATTAAAAAGTTCTGCTCTGTGAAAGACAGTATTAAGAAAGAATGAAAAGAGGGGCGTCTGGGTGGCGCAGTCGGTTAAGCGTCCGACTTCAGCCAGGTCACGATCTCGCGGTCCGTGAGTTCGAGCCCCGCGTCAGGCTCTGGGCTGATGGCTCGGAGCCTGGAGCCTGTTTCCGATTCTGTGTCTCCCTCTCTCTCTGCCCCTCCCCCGTTCATGCTCTGTCTCTCTCTGTCCCCCCCCCCAAAAAAAAAAAAAAAAAAGTTGAAAAAAAAGAAAGAATGAAAAGACAAGCCACAGACTGGTAGAAAATCTTTGCAAAACATTTATCCAATAAAGGACTAGTATCCAAATGTACAAAGAACTTTTATTTTTTAATATTTTCTTTAAAAGATTATCGTGCTCACTTCAGCAGCACATATACTAAAATTGGAACGATACAGAGATTAGCATGGCCCCTGCGCAAGGATGACAGGCAAATTCGTGAAGCGTTCCATATTTTGAGAGGCCAGGAGGAAGAAAAAAAAAAAAAGAAAAAAAAGAAAAGATTATCTATTGGGGCGCCTGGGTGGCTCATGGCTCACTCAGTTGAGTGATTTCGGTTCAGGTCATGATCTCATGGTTCTTGAGCTCGGGCCCCGCAGTGGGCTGTGTGCCCAGTGAAGAACCTGCTTGGGATCCTCTCTCTCTGCCTCTCCCTTGTTAGCTTGCTCTCTCTCAAAATAAATAAACTTAAAAACAATTAAAAAAATAAAAGTATCACATTCTTAAAAAAAAAATAAAAGCTTATCTATTTCTTTTAAGAGAGGAGGAGGGTGAGAAGGGAAGGGGCAGAGAGGGATAGAGGGAGAGAGAGAGGGAGAGAGAGAAAGAGAGAGAGAAAGAGAGAAAGAGAGAAAGAGAGAGAGAGAGAAAGAGAGAGTCCCAAGCAGGCTCTGCCCTGTCAGCACACAGCCCAACTCAGGGCTTTATCCCACAAACTGCGAGATGATGAGCCAAAACCAAGAGTCAGATGCTTAACCGACTGAGCCACCTAGGCACCCACAAAGATCCTTCAAAACTCAACAACAACAAAACAACCTGATTTGAAAACTGGCAAAAAAAATCTGAACAGACACCTTACCAAAGAAGATACAAAGAAATAAGCGTATGAAAAGATGCTCAAACATCATTTCTCCTTAGGGAACTGCAAAATAAAATAACAATGAGAAACTACTACACACTTACCACAATGGCTAAAATGTAAAATACTGATAACACCAAATGATGAAAAGGCTACAAAACAACAGGAACTCTCATTCCCTGCTGGTGGGGATGCAAAATGGTACAGCTACTTTGGAAGACAGTTTGGCAGTTTCTTTGCAAAACTGAACATACTCTTAGCCATATGATCCAGCAATCATGCTCCTTGGTATTTACTCAAATCAGTTGAAAGCAAATGTCACACAAAAACCTACACACAGATGTTTATAGCAGCTTTATTCATAACTGCCACAACTTGGAAGCAACCACAATGTCCTTTAACAGGAAAATGAATAAACTATGGTACAACCATACAATGGAATACTACTCAACTCTAAAAAGAAATAAACTATCAATCCATGAAAAGACACAGAGCAAATTTAATTAAAAGAAGCAAAAAGCTATATATGTTGTGATTCTAACTATGTTTTATTCTGGAAAAGCCAAAACTATGGACACAGCAAAAAAGATCAGTGATTGCCAGCAGTTTAGGGGAGAGAGGGAGGTATAGTTGTAGCACCAAGGAGATTTTGGAGCCAGTGAAACTATTTTTGTATAATACTATGATGGTAGATACATGTCATCATACATTTGCCCAAACTCATACAACTTAACATTAAAAGTGAAACTTAATGTAAACTATGGGCTTTGGATGATAATGATGTGTCAGCGTGGGTTCATGGTTATATGTAACAAGCGTAGTGCTCTGGTGAAGGATGATGATGGTGAGGGGGGTCTATGGGAGGCTATGGGGACTCTGTGTACTTTCCATTTGATTTTCCTTTTAAACCTAAGACTGCTCAAAAAAAAAAAAAAAAAGACTATTAATTGGGGAAAAAAAATTGAGCCCAAGACTCTCCCTCATACTCTAGGAGACAGTGGAAACAGCAATTGTCTATGAGGATACTGGCAGTCACGGCAGTTCACTTTCTAGCATATGACCACAGACTTCTTTCCCTGGAGCCTCAGAGCAAGAGTAAATAAGGATGATTATGACAAGAAACAAAATAAGGAGGAAAAGAACTTAAATCCAGTGATCCTGGCCAACCATCAGAGAACAGCAAAACCAAGCTGTCAAGTCTCATTCTCTGAGTCAGGTCTTCAACTTGTAGGCTGGAAGCATCGGGAATATGTCTAGGGATAAAATCTTTTGCTATTTTTTATTCTTTTAATGTTTGTTTATTTTTGAGAGAGAGAGAGACAGAGACAGAGACAGAGAGCATGAACAAGGGAGGGGCAGAGAGAGAGGGAGACAGAATCCAAAGGAGGCTTCAGGCTCCGAGGTGTCAGCACAGAACCGACATGGGGCTCGAACTCACAAACTGTGAGATCATGACCTGAGCTGAAGTTGGATGCTTAACGGCCTGAGCCACCCAGGCGCCCCTAGGGATAAAATCTTAATAGTCATGACAGTTATGTGGTAGGTGAGCTCTACCAAACCTGATAGCCTGCATGATGTCTCTCCCTGCCTCTGCTTCTCTCAGACTCCTCTGTTCTGTTGCTTGGAAAGGAGAATTAGAAACCTTTTTTCAAAAACAGCTTTTAGCCTCTCTCCAAGATCTGTTCTCAGAGTAGGAAAGTGAAGAGTATGATTCAACAGTACAGTGAAAATACGGAACAATGGGAATCATTAGCAAATGTATCAGAAAAGCTAATTCGAGAGGGTAAAAAAGGGCAAGTTACAAAGAAGGAAACAATTAAATTATATTTCAGTCCTATAAAATTGTTCCATTTGAGGCTGCCTAATTCAGAATGGCCATCTCTGACTGTGATGCTGCTGGAAAGATAGAACAAAAATGGGGCTGGGGGCCAAAGACTCATCAGCCTGGATACACAATTACTATCTTTCTGCTTGGTTGTGGTATAAAGCCAAAACCAGCTTGCTAACTGGTCAGTAGAACAGAGACCAGAAACTCCACAGCAGGTCCAACTGAACAATTTATCAACTTTTCAAAGTTCTTTTTAGAAAACCAGTCACGAAAGACCACATATTGTATGATTCCATTTACACGAAATGTCTAGAATAGGCAAAGCTATAGAGACAAAAAGTAGATTTAGGAGCTGCCTAGGGCGGGAAGAGACAGGGGAAGGAAAGGGGGAAGGGAGAAGTAACTGCTAATGGGTATGGGAAGGTGATAAAAAATGTTCTGAAATATACAGATAGTGGCAATGGAAGCACAACTCTGTGAATATATTAGAAAGGACTGAGCTTTATACTTTAAATAGGTGACCTATACGATATGTGAGTTATATCTCAATAAGACCATTATTAAAAAAATACTACTCAATATTGGAGAGCCTGGGTGGCTCAGTCGGTTAAACATCCGACTTCAGCTCAGGTCATGATCTCGCAGTTCATAGGTTCAAGCCCCACATTGGGCCATGTGCTGACAGCTAGGAGCCTGAAGCCTGCTTTGGATTCTGTGTCTCCCTCTCTCTCTAACGCTCCCCCACTTACTCTCTCTCTTTCTCAAAAATAAATAGTAAACATTAAAAAAATTTTAAACGATAGAAAATACTACTCAATATAAATTTGGTCAATTCCTTTTGGTATCCTTTTGTATTTCTTTAATAATGTCAAGTATTGGTGAGTATCTTTTTATTGATTGGCTCACTGTATTTTTTTTTAGCGTGTATTGCACCTACCCACATCTTACGTGCATTTTTATGTTTGGTTGTTTTAAGTTTTTTTCTTGCAGACTGTCTAAGCTCTTTGTAAATGAATAAACTGGTTTCTGTCTATGAAAAAGAATTCTTCTTAGAGAAATACAACACAGGATTATTTGGACATAAACAGCATTCTTCCTCTTTAAGTATATATGGAATGGCATCCTAGGAAGAACACTTACTCTTCTGTCCAGAAAGCTTCATTCAAATGCAGTCTTTAAATCTGCTTTAAGAAGGAAATATAACTAAGCACTCTGTCATACTCACTTTGTCACCTTATCACCATTTAAAAAATCTCATCTAAGACCACAGACAATTATTCTATAGCCTGGGGGCCTGGAAAGAGTCCCCGATGGCAGATAACAAGACTTCCTCCAAGGGTAGAAGTCTCTCCTAGTTCCCATTTACCATGCTCATTTACAGTTTTGACACTGAAGAAAACGACCAAACGATATATAGTTTGTTTAAAAACAACAGCTTTATTGAGATATAATCCACATACCATACAATTCATCTACTTAAAGTATACAACACAAGGGGTGTTTAGTATATTCATACCATTGGGCAACCATTATCAAAACCAATTTTATAAGGACCATCACTACTATCTAATTTCAGGACATTTTCATCATCCCCCCCACCCCCACCCCCACCCCTAGCACCTTACCCATTAGCAGTCACTCCCCTCCACTCTGCCCCACTAGCCCTAGGCCTAGCCCTAGGCAACCATTAATCTATTTTCTGTCTCTACAGTTTTGACTTCATAGGCTGGACACTTCATCTAAATAGAATCACACAGGTAGGTGACTGTGTCTGGCTTCTTTCATTTAGCACCATGTTTATAAAGTTCATCCATGCTGTAGCATATATCATTTATTCCTTTTTTATGGCTGAAGAATGTTCCACCATATGTTTATATGCAAACTACAGGTTTGCATGAGAATAGAATAGTTTTCATTTATAGAAAACACACTGCATGAAACCCAGCAATCATAAAATTGTCTGAGGGAAACACAATGATTTCCTCTGGAGGGAAAAAGTAGGTTTTTAAGGAGGTTTTTAGGTTTTCAATTCTGAGTATATTACCTATAGCTGAAACCAAGTCTTCAATTTTCCTGAGGCTAAAATAAAAGATAGAAGTATTAGAGAACACTATTTTCTGTAAAAACCCCCAAATAAAACCAAACAGGTATTACGTAGATGTCTATAATTCTGACATAGAAAATGCTCTGGGTAAGGTATGTGGCCTATCAGATAAGGCTGTTTAATAACTGCTCTAACTGGTCACTTAAACTGATCAAGATAAATCATTATACAATATGAATTTGAAGTGTATTTAACATAAATTAGACATTAAACATAAAGGGTAAACATTTTATAGATATAGATATCAATGACTATATGTGCTCTTGGTAGGAACTGGGCCCCTAAATCAACAAAATTTTATTGTCCAATAAATTCTTAAAGACTCTAAAAGCTCCTGCTAAGAACAAGGGTAGCAGCAGTCCACACACAAATCATGAACTTCAGGGGCAGATCCAAGAAAGAGAGGGCAATGCCTTATTGTTAAGGTCGAAGGCACTGGATGAGGCCAACAAAACAGTAAATGATAGTTTGAGAGCTCAACACAGAAATCGGCAAGGCCTGGCTGGAGTACAGAACATGTGTAGGGAAGGGAGAAGAAACAGCTATGAACTATTTCACATATCACAGCTTCATCAAAAACTGTTTCAAAACAACACTCAAACCAGAACTATGTGACTACAGCAGAGTAAGTTTACAACATGCCAACAGAGGAAGAGATACTAATCTTGTACTCATTAGGGCCAGAGCAGTGGATAGAGCCTTCCTATCCAGCGTCAGTAATACTAAGAATCTGGGATTAATGTTTTTAAAAACTGTGATGAAAAACACATGACATGAATTTACCGTCTTCACCATTTTTAAGTGGTTCAGTAGTGTTTAGTAGTTTAATCCAGTTCAGCAGTGTTAAATAATATTCACACAGTTGTGAAACGGATCTCCAGAACCTTTTCATCTTGCAAATGTGAAAGTCTATACCCATCAAATAACTCCCCTTTTACCTTGCCCCAACCCCCAGTAACCCAAATTCTACTTTGTTTCTATGAGTTTGACTACTTTGGAGACCTCATGTGAGTGGAAGTAATGGCATTAGTTTTTAACATGCTCTTGAAAGAAGAGTTGCATAACTAGAGGCATGCACCCAAAGTTATTCGCAAAGTGTGAAATCAGGGTCATACTCAAATCTACAGGAAGCAGTTAGTTCTGATGGGAGAAGGTAACCTCTAGAGTGGGTATGGCCATTTCCCTTTAAAAAGCCATTCAGAGGGGTCAAACAGCATAGGGCTCATGCCACTAGACCTAGTGGCTTTCAAAAAGCCCAAAGTGGTGAAGTATCCATAAGGATACTTTGCTTTCTAATTCAGGGATCGTCAATGATTCAATCATGTTGCTGTGAATGTACCGGTGTGAATGTACCAGGGTCACCTGGAATTCAGCAGTGTATTGCACCCTAAAACAATAAGAGTAAACTGCTCTTCACCAGGTCCTCACTCCTTCCTCCCATTATATTAAAACCCAGGGTTAATCTCGACTGTTAGCAGGGTAAATGGTATCTCCAGCTCTCTGAAGTCAAGCTAAGATGCTCCTGTGTGGGTAGATGAAGAGGCTGAGGCCCATTTTCATCACCATCCCGTAGACCTGCCCTTCTTCAAATATATATCCTAATGAAGCAATTATCTAACACTTACACTAATGATGTAATTGGGACAAGTAATTATGAAAGCAGAACATCCATTTTCAAAGAAATGAATATCGTTACCTTTCTTCCACCCACAAACATTATTTAAGACAAAAACAAATAAGCTCACAAGAACACATGCTACTGAAAGATTATCGGGAACAACATTCCAAAACCCACAGTGTTCAAGAGAGATGCAGAAAAAACCCCAACACCCCCCAAACAAAAACAGAAGTTAAAAACCTAACATTCACTCCCACCAGGCAGGATTTCCTCAAAGTCTCTACCTCTGACGGAAGACAAGCAGGTGCATAACAGCATTCAGAATTGCTCTACCTCTGCTTCCACATCCCCCAAACCTGCCATTGACTCCAGGATCCCACAACCTCTGTTGCTGGGAGGACACTGGCTTTGGCAGGTCCCTGAGAGAAGCCAGGAAAGAAATCGGGGAGGCTGTCATCCTTTCATTGTTGCACGACGGAGCTGCTCAAGGGAGTGCCTCAGCACCAAGAGGACAGGCACAGAGGGGGGAGGGTAGAAGGACTGAGGGAGAAAGAGGTGAGAGAGAAAGATGAACAGAGCGTATGACTGACTCAAACACTGAATGGCTCTCACCAACCACTTGTCTTAAATTGCTGAGACTCCTGCAGCTTTTACTGTCTGGTGGAAGCACAAGTGAGTAGAACTGGACCCGAGGGTCCTGGGCTTGTCAGCAGGAGGGAAACGACCTTTATTGCTGCAAAGAGGATGCAGATTTCCAAAGCCTAAAATCTGCAATGAAGGGAAATGGAAATGTGCTGAACGTGGGTTTGACTGGCAGCTTTCCTCATCTGTCGATCACAGGGTAATAAACACTGGGAGATGGCAGAAATGAAGATAAATGCTTTCAGCAGTGCTGTTCCCCACCCTCCCCTCCTCTTCCGCCCCCACTCAGCACATGACAAGAGTTAAAGCAAGAAAATAAATCAGCTTCTTAACCAACTCTTTTGTTAAAACTTTCCTTACAGGCCACCTACACGTGAATGATTGCTCTATGAGCCTACATTCTCATTAGGGAGCCCAGTTTGTAAAGGGTGAAAAGCTCCTGTCAAATCACACCTGTACATTTCAGGGTACAGCATTACCCAGCTGAGTCAGTTGGGGCCAAGGTTTAAGAAGGAGGCCAGGGCTGCTCCCAGAGGGGAAGGCGCAAACCCCTGGTGAAGCTCTATAACCCAAAGCCTGGCTCCCTCAGTTTAAAAAAGACTTTGGAGAGCTAAGGGCAGTGTGTTGTCACTGTAAGCAACCACTGCCACATTCCTGTTGAGCCAGGGACAGAAAGGCTAAGGCGAACAAAGAAGCTCCTGGAGCTTGGAGGTCAAAGGAAAAGTCAGATCAGAAAGTGAACTACAGAGCAGAACACTCAGTCTTGAGTATCAGCTTCACATTCACTTTGGAATGACAGAAACCCTGAAAAGGTTGATTATCTTACAGGTTTCCCACAAGTAGGTCCAAGGGAAACATTGTGTATTTTGGGACTTGTGACATTGAAATAAAGCATCCAGCTGACTTGGTTTTTATAACAAGACTAGGGTTTTTTAAGTAAGATGAAAAGGTCAGCAATTCCTAATGCTTGTGGCAGCTGCTTATATGAAGATGGCTGGAGTTTTGTTTAAAAACAAAACAAAAAAAAACCAACCAACCTACATCCTGATTCTGCTAAAAGCGGGCCTGGCAAAAATCTTAGTAACTAGATCCTTTAAGACATTCCAGGGACGCCTGGCTGGCTCAGTTGGAGGAGCATGCAACTCTTGATCTCGGGGTAATGAGTTCGAGCCCCACACTGGGTGTAAAGATTACTTAAATAAATGTTAAAAAAAGAAAGACATTTGAAAAGACACTCTGCTCTACTGGCCCAGCCAGGCTATTTCCTTCTATATCCTGAAATGGAAAAAGATTCCAGACCTTTGTTTTAAAGTGCAGGCACCAACTAGTGGAAAGTCTGGAGCAAAAATAAGTGGGAGAGGGAGTGGTGACTGGGTCTGCTGCAAACCACAAACTGCTCAGAAGCTTAAGTCCCCAGAGCCATGCATATGCTGTGGGATCCTAGGAGATCAACATTTGTCCTATAAAGATCGTGAATTTGAAACCGTTTCTAATTAAAATCCACTGTTCAGACATTAATACCAGACACAAAGTGGAAAAGCATTATTAATGAGCCCCGCATTGAGACACAGCTAAAAGGATGTACCTAGAAGCTAAATAACAATCCAGATTAGCCTTTCTAGTCGGTAAACCTCAATAAAATCTTATCTCTTCCTGAAACCTTTTCTGAATTAGACGGAAATCTCTGCCCACATGATATTAGCCATTTTCATAATGCAAAACATTGTGTTGTGATTATAAGTACATAAAGTTTGCTCTGAGTTCAAGTGTTTATATCTCTGTGTACACTTAGCCATCAATTTTCAGTAGGTACTGTAGATTTCCTTCTTTTTTAAGATGGCAGAAGGGTGGGTCAGCTTTTTACTCACATTTTTAATATTGCACAATCATGGGACTTGGGACTTAAAAGTACTGCCATTCATATAGAAAGCATGAAATATACAAGGGGGAGGAACACTGATGGGAACTGCAAGGAATGTCATTGCCAGACATATAAACTGTTCTTTCTGCAAGTGAGAAAACATGTCCTAGACAGTCTTTACTGCTTTTATCTACTATGGGGACAGGCTGAATTATAAAGAACCAACTCATATGTGAAGGGAATTTGCAGTCCATTATATACATCCAGGAATGGGACTAAGCAACTACAAAAAGAGCTTGCAAAAAAAAAGCTTGTTTTTAATTGTAAATAAACCTAAACATCCATCAAAAAGAGAACAATTAGACTGTGGTCAATCACACTGTGAAACACCGTACAGCCATTAAAAAGAATCTGCACATACTGACACAGAAAAATGTCCTTGGTCTATTATTCTGTACAATCTCATCTCTCTTAAAAATCAAAATGGAAAAAACTATACAGGTGAGTAAATAAACGTGTGTATTTGATTATGCATATAAAAAAATTTGGAAAGCTACGTTCCAAACCAACCAGGAATAAGATGGTGAGGAGACATTTAAACTTTTTACAGTGCATATTTTCATAGTATCTGAATTATTTACAATGAGTCTGTATTACTTTATGAATTTTAAAAGGGCAGAAAGATGGAGAAAGGGGAACACTTTTGCACTGCTGGTGGGAATGCAAACTGGTGCAACCACTCTGGAAGACAATATGGAGGTTCCTTAAAAAATTAAAAATAGAACTATCCTATGACCCAGCAATTGCACTAGGTATTCGTCCAAAGGATATAAAAATGCTGATTTGAAGGGGCACATGCACCCCAATGTTTATAGCAGCACTATCAACAATAGCCAAAGTATGGAAAGAGTCCAGATGTCTGCTGATTGATGAATGGATAAAGAATGTGTGGGGTGTGCACACCACACACCCACACACCCAACCCCCCACCCCCCACCCACACACTGGAACATTACTCAGCAATCAACAAGAATGAAATCCTGCCATTTGCAACAACATGGATGGAACTAGAGTGTATTATGCTAAGTGAAATAAGAGAAAAACAAATATTGTATGATTTCACTTGTGTGGAATTTAAGAAACAAAACAGATGAACAGAGGGGAAGGGAAACAAAAATAAAAACAGAGAAAGAGAGAGAGAGACACACACACATGGTAAGAGACTCTTAAATACAGAGAACAAACTGAGGGTTGCTGGTGGGTTGCTGGGGGGGGGGGGGGATGGGCTAAATGGATGATGGGCATTGAGGGGATGAGCTTGTTGAATAAGCACTTGGTGGGATGAGCACTGGGTGTTTATATGGAAGTGATGAATCCCTAAATTCTATTCCTGAAATCATTATTATACTATATGTTAACTAACTTGGATTTAAATTTAAAAATAATAAATAAATAAATGGGCAGGAAGAGTAATGAGTCACCTTTATAATGATCTATTAAAAGGTTATACATTTTACTATTTAATATCCCTTATATTTAATATATGCATTTATTTGCTCCATGAAGCTAATGAGTTGAGGACTTGAGAAAAACTCTTGGTCCTGGGTATGCAATAAAATGCACAAACTTCAAGTTTTCCATTTTCACTGAGTGCCAGTCAGAATGGTGCCCTGAGACACTCTTCAACATCTAAGAAGTTATGCCTTGGTTAGCCAAATAATCTGTGCTATGGACTAACAAGGAGCCAGTACAATTCCATCTCTGGGTAAATATCTTTGAGAAAAATGCCATACATACACACAAGGAGATACGTCAAAAAATTTGAGACGTGCTGTGACCGTAAAAATCTAGAAAATTTAATGTTCATCAGTAAGGAAATAGATAATAAAATGTGTGTAAGTGAATATTAGTATACTATGTAACAATTAAAATGGACAAATCAATCAAAACGTGTCAATGCGGACAATAAAACCAGAATACTGAATTTTAAAAGTTGTAAAATATAGATACATGTGATACGATGCCATTTGTAGAAATACAACTCTTAAAACACAAAACAATTATTTCCTATTATTAAGTTCTAAAAGATGGACTGCAATTACATAAACCAAATTCAAGATAAGATCTGCCTCTATGTAGAGCAGGAAATAGACTTAAGGAAGTCGAAAAAAGGTAACTTCAACTTTATCCTCAATGATTTTATTTTTAAAAATTGAGGCAAATAGGGCTAACTGGTAACTCTTGAATTTCAGTTGTGGGAGGACAAAGGCTGGTTACATACATATGTGCCTGTATATATGCATTATGCTTTTTTGCATTGTTAAAATGTCTTACTACTGAAGGGAGGGAGAAAGAGGGTAGGAAAGGAGGAAGTAAACAAACAAGCAAGCAACTGGGGACACAAAAGAAAGACCTTTACATGCTTTCCCACAATCTTAATCCTTGCCCAACAAGGTATGGGAGAGGCAGTAATTGGCTAAAATGAAATCATTTGGGACATGAAGTTCTATAAAATTCCAAAGGTGGGCAGCAGAGATGGCCACATTTCGTTTACTTGGAATTCCTGACATAAGAGATTTTGCCCACAGAAACATGTCCCGAGTCTTGATGAATCATGTTTACACCACGTAAAGCCCGAGCTACTGCACTGGTGAAACAATCCAAGAGGCAGCTATGAATGGCAGATAGTCACACAAACTTTGTAAAAGCAGAGACTCTAAGGCCATGGGCTTCCTGGGTGCATAATAGAAACTGTCTGTCTGCATCAATGAAACATACAAACAGATGCCCAGCCCCAAGCTTTTCTCTTAGATGCCATCCTGATGCCTTCTAACATCTTACCTCGAAGCCAAGAAAGGCCTACTTTTAATGCCAGGTTAGATACATTTCAGAAAGAGGCCTGTGGCAAAATTCTTTTAAAATGAGGTACTTCACAAGGGAAAGCAGAAGGAGATTAAGACAGGAAATTTTAGTCTTGTCTTTTCTGCCAAAACTGCTTATACGCATTTCTCAGAAAATACTGGGCCAGCCCTAACACTTCAGGAATGCCTGCAAGCCAGTGAGCATGGTGGAGCACACACCTGTTCAAGACTGTGCTGCTGGTCATCAAAAAGGATGCGTAAGAAGCTGCCAACTTCTCTATAAGCCCCTTGGGGTAGGAGTTAACATCATGAAATAATTTTGCAGTTACCTTTAAGCCATGGGCCCTTGTCCCTTACAAAATCATCTATCTTCCCCCTCTACTCTTCTTGCTCCAATCCATCTTTCAATGCCAGACTGATTATTTTTAAACACAGAATTTTGACTGTGTTGCTCATCTACTCAAAAAGTTTTAATGGCTCCTCATGGCCTAAAATGAGCAAGATTCCTTGGTCTGTAACTCAAAGCCCTCAATGATCTGTCCGTAACCTTTCTGTGCCTATCTCCCATTGCTTGTTATTCATATCATTTTGGAAAAATGTTTTTTTAATGTTTATTTTTATTTTAGTTTTGAGGGAGAGAGAGAGAGAGAGAGAGGCAGAGAGAGGGGGAGACACAGAATCCAAAGCAGGGTCCAAGCTCCGAGCTGTCAGCACAGCTCCAAGCTATAGATTTGAACCCACAAACCGCGAGATCATGACCTGAGCTAAAATCAGACACTTAACTGAGTCACCCAGAAGCCCTCAATTTTCTCACTTTTTTTTTTTTAATTTTTTTTTTCAACGTTTATTTATTTTTGGGACAGAGAGAGACAGAGCATGAACGGGGGAGGGGCAGAGAGAGAGGGAGACACAGAATCAGAAACAGGCTCCAGGCTCTGAGCCATCAGCCCAGAGCCTGACGCGGGGCTCGAACTCACGGACCGCGAGATCGTGACCTGGCTGAAGTCGGACGCTTAACCGACTGCGCCACCCAGGCGCCCCAATTTTCTCACTTTTAGATTAAGGTCTTTTTTTTTAATTTATTTTTAATTATTTTTTTAAAGAAAAATTAACATTCAGTGTTGTATTAGTTTCTAGTGTACAATACAATGATTCAGTTGTATACATTATTCAGCGCTCATAATGGTAAGTGTACACTTTTTAAAGAAACAATTTATTGTCAAGTTACCTAACATACAGTATATACAGTATAGTCTTGGCTTCTGGAGTAGATTCCCACGATTCATCACTTACATACAACACCCGTGCTCATCTCAACAAGTGCCCTCCTCAATGGCCATCTCCCATTTTCCCTGCCCCACCCCCACCCCCATCAACTCTGGACTGCTCTGCCACAGAAGGTATATAGTAACTCCGTATTAAATACAGACACAAATGGTTACTTGAACATGTTTGACTCTCACTACTAATTGTTAGCCCCTTAACGAGTAAGGGCTATCTTAAATCCCTCTGAGAGATTTAAGTACCACTCAGTCCTTGTGTCCTACAAAGCACCTTGCACAAAGCACAAAGTTGCAACTCAATTTGATGACTTGAAGCCAAAGCACCTTTGGCTTTGAGAAATATCCACTCAATCAGCAGAAGGACACTTCCAGAATTCCTAAAACCCCTTTTGTTTGATTGCTAAAACTTGAGAAAAGCACCCAACCCCCGGAAACGTATACAATATAGTCCTCAGGGCACTAAGAAACTGATGGTTACATCCAGAGGCACTCCAAGAATTTACTTCTTTCATAATTGCAGCCAAAACAAAGCAAGGGTAGGCAGATTTTTGACTTCAAGTTGGTATAATGTTAAAAAGTTTCTGCCTCTGGCCTCTGAAAGATCCAAGCTGGGAGCAGGCGGTCCCCCTTTGTCTGACTCTGCAACGCTCTTGCCTTAAGGCCAACAGGATTAGCATAGCCATTTCATGCTCTGAAAAGTCAGAAAAGGCAAGATGGGGAGCTTTTCACTCGAGGAAATGCCTAGTAGTCAGAGATGGTTCTGTTTTTGTTCAAAAGATAAGCGGGGATGCTGAGGTTAAAAAGCAAAATTTCCAACAATGCTTAATGAAAGGTTTGGAGACAATGTACAGAATTAGGCAATGAGATAAATTCCAAGAAGAGAGGAGCAGGTGCCAGAGCAAAAATGCAGCAGAGAATCAGCACTAGATGTTTTCATGCATTCAAAAATTTCCATGTATTTAAAATGTCATCAGGACGCCCTGTGAGCACAGACTTGATGCAGCAATTAGGAGTGCAGGCTTATCCCTCTTGGCACAAAATATCCACAAATAAACTCCTGGTATAAAAGTCAAAAGAAAGCAGAAAGAAAAGCTTTACCATAAAAAATTGAGCAGTTGCTACATTCTGTTGGTTTAATAGATAATTAACTACAAACCTTGTGACAAGGAAACGTAAACCCAAATACTGCATTCGAAGGCAAGGAGCCCCCAGAGCCCAAGGTGGGGTTTAAACCTGGGGTCTGCAGATGGGCTTCAGGAGGTCAAAAAGGCGCTAACTAACGTAGCAAATAAAATCGTGTGTGTGCAATGTTCTATTAACTGTGTATTCTGTTTTCTACATTTAACTGCGCTCGGACATCTTGGTTGCCTTGCATACTGAGGCCCTCCCTGGGCCAAATCATTCCTAGAGATAACAAACAACTTGCCTGCAAGCATGCAAATCAACTAAGGGAGCCCATACCAATAACCACTTTCTTTATCCAACTATCACACAGCAAACCAGTATTTCCTCTGTCCTAAATCACCCCAGCACCAGGTACGGAC
This sequence comes from Herpailurus yagouaroundi, assembly GCF_014898765.1. Taxonomy (NCBI): domain Eukaryota; kingdom Metazoa; phylum Chordata; class Mammalia; order Carnivora; family Felidae; genus Herpailurus; species Herpailurus yagouaroundi. Next base: position 7,352,892 of record NW_024412418.1, on the reverse strand, counting down.
AACCAGGGATCACCTCACAGCCCAGAGCCTAACAAAATTATTTAGGCTACCTAATGCTAAACTTACTCTGCACACCTATTCTGTCTCACTAATCCCTTCTGAAAACCCCAAGAGGTGCTCTGGCTCAGGCCTTCCCCTCACCTCCTCTGCCTCCTGACTGACCATAATATTTCCCCATGTGGCCCTACAGAGTATGGTGTGTCCCTTTACTCTGGGAATTTTAAGTAACAAACCACCTTTTTTAAATGGCATTGTCTCCTCATCTGCTGGCCTTATCGTTCCTGAATAAAACCAAAATCCTGGGTACACTTTAATACAGCTACGTATACACCTTGTATTCTGAGAGGAGGGTCCAAGTTCTTAACATACATTCTCAGAGTTCACTGTCCTCTAAAAGATTAAGAACTAGTGACTTAGATGCTTCAGATCACACTGGGGCTCTAGTTAGCAGTAGAGGACACATTACCGATGAAGCCTTTCTAGGGCACATGTAAAGCCAGGTGGTTATTCTTAGAGTGGCAAGAAAAACAGTGGAAATTGCAGAGGTCTTTGTGTTTATTTTCTGTTTTTCTTGGCTCTTTGCAGTGCAGAGGATCATAAGGCAAGGGAGTATAAAGGGAGAAGGTTCATAAATCCCTGATGTGGTGATGGTAATGCTAAATTAGCATTTCTCTCAAATAATAGAAAACTTTTGAAATGCTTAAGCATCCACAGGGCTTGGGAGATTAGAGACTGTCTATGTTACGTTCTATAAAATGACTAGCACACTGCACCCATCAACGACAATATCACCAGCAAAGAGATAAAGTCTTGGCCTTCAACCTCACTAAGGCTGACAAAGATGGATTTTTTAGACCGAAGTACAGAGTCTTGAGACGTGCCCAGAATAAAGAATAGTGATCTCAAAACAGAAAGCTTTTTGATGGTTAAGTGAGTACTGAATATTAAACAGATATCTATCAAACCTAGCACTGTGGACAATGTATATAAAATGGTAATAAGATGTCCTTTCTTGCTTGGTTGGAGCCTATAATCCAGTTGGGGAGATAAGACTTACATCAAAAACCTCACAAACAAGAAAAGACAATATAAGTGTCTAAAGAGTGGTACTGACAACTAAAGCCACAGCCATTTAGGAGGGGTTACTGAGCTTGGGGAGGGGAGACCTGGAAAACTTAGTGTGGAAATTAGCTTAAAGGAAGAAGCAATAGGATTTGGAAATTAGGAGAGGAAGGAGAAGGGTTCAGGATAGAAAGAGGCTACTGCTCAAGCAGTTCAGAATTCAAGGGCTATGATCAGTTCAGTGGAAGCAAAGGCTCATACGAAGACTATAAAAGGCTGAAAAAAAGACAAGGAATTTGTCATCTGTGCAGCAGGAAACAGAAATCCTTTGAAATTTTTCCAGAAGGGAATTACAAAGTGGATAGATTTTAAATTTTAATTTTTATCAAAGCACTACATACACATAATTTTAACAGTTAAAGAGTATTACAAGACTAATAAGTCAAATAGCAGCCTTTTGCCCCATCTTCTCCCCTGATTTCTGCTCTCTAGAAGCAATTACTTTTCAAATCTTTTAGCTGTTTTTCTTCTGATAATTAACTGTCATATTTCTACTGTCACTAAATTTTCAATTTCGGCTATTATCTTCTGGCTCCCGATGATAGGAGATGATTTCTCCCACCCTCTTTCCTCCCCCATCCTTCCAAAATAGCTGTAACACATTTTTAGGTTAAATAATGTTAATTATTTACAGTATTACAACTACATAAATATCCACAGCATACAGAGCAGTCTAGTAAACTTGTATTTCCTCTCACATACAGTTTTGTTTCTTCTGCAGGAGAAATGCCCCTGTTGTCACTCTCTGCTCATCTCCCTCCTTTTCTCATTCTCTTTATACAATGTGCACATATTTTTGTCTAATTCCTTTGCTGTCATTTTAGAGGGGTTTTGGGAGAGACAGGATGGAGATAAACAAAGGTGTTCACTCCTTCATGTTTACCAGAAGTCTCTGGTCACATTTTATGAAGAGTACTCTGGCAAGTATTTCAGAGGTGGGATGACAATAAACAGAGCGCCACCAGTTAATGGAAACTGCAATGGTGTGACAGTAGCCAGAATCGGGGTTAGAACAGTGACACAAGAAAGGAAAGAACAATGAGAGATTCTGCCAGAGATGAACCATCTGAACACGGCAGGAAACGGAATATGGTAGAGCTGGAGAGAAGTAAGTATCCATAAAAACTCATAGGCTTAGCACCTGGGGTCAAGAAGAATGTTGGCGGCCTTAGCGAAACAAGCAGGGGGAGAACACTATATAAAAAAGAAAGTTTGGTTTTTGACACATTAAATAGAAGATGACTGGGGGCCATCCAAAGTGAAAAGAATTCATTAAAATATCTGTTATTTTCATTAAAGTGACAATTCAGAAAACTACAGACAAAAGCAAACAGGAAAGCTGGAGTGGAGCTGGTGGTCGGGAGGAAAGGGAAGCTGGGAAAGGAAAGCTTTCAAAGGCAAGTGAACACTGTTTAAGAGAGGATAGTTTTTTGGTTTTTTGTTTTTTTAAAACATTTATTCATTTCTGACAGACAGAGAAAGACAGGGTGTGAGTGGGGGAGGGGCATGGAGAGAGAGGGACACAGAGAATCTGAAGCAGGCTCCAGGCTCTGAGCTGTCAGCACAGAGCCCGATGTGGGGCTCGAACTCACAAACTGTGCGATCATGACCTGGGCTGAAGTCGGACGCGTAACCAACTTGAGTCACCCAGGCACGCCAAGAGGATAGTTTTTTAAAAAGTTAAACACAAAATTACCATACGAACCAGCAATTCCACTCCTAGGTATATACCCAAGAGAACTGAAAACATGTCCACACAAAAACTTGTACATCAACATTCACAGCAACATTATTCATAACAAGTCAAAGAGTGGCAACTGCCCAAATGTCCATCAACTGATAGATGGGTAAATAAAATGTGGTATATCCATACAATGGAATATTATTCAGCCACAAAAAGAAATGAAGTACTAACATATGCTACAACATGGATTAACACTGAAAACATTATGTTAAGTGAAAGAAGCCACATACAAAAGGCCACATACTGGGTGACTCCATCTATGTGAAATGTCCGGCAGAGGCAAAAACAAAAGAGACAGAAGTAGCTGCCAGGAACTGGGTAAGAAGAGAGGAATAAGAAGCCACTGCTAACGGGTATGGGGTTTCTTTGTGGTGTGATAAAAATATTCTGGAATTAAACAGTGGTGATGGTTGCACAACTCTGTGAATATACTAAAAACCACTGAAGTGTACATTTTGAAAGGGTTAATTTTACATGTGAATTGTATCTAAGTTAATAAAAAAAGAGAGAAATTGGGGCGCCTGGGTGGCTCAGTCGGTTAAGCGTCCAACTTCAGCCCAGGTCACGATCTCACAGTTTGTGAGTTTGAGCCCCGCGTCAGGCTCTGTGCCGATAGCTCGGAGCCTGGAGCCTGCTTCTGATTCTATGTCTCCCTCTCTTTCTCTGCCCCTCCCCAGCTCATGCTCGCACTCTATCTCTGTCAAAATAAATAAACTTCAAAAAAAAAAATTTTTTTTTTTAAAAGAGAAATTAAAGAGAATGATGGGGACTAGGAAAGTCGCTGAGGAGCTAAATCACTGTGAAGGAAAAAAAAAGGTAAGAGATCATCCACATTCTTATAGATGAGTGGAGAGCACGTCAACAGAACCAGAGTAAAGAGGAAATCTTAAAAAAAAACCGTTTAGAACACTCAGCCTAACTATATATTCTTCAAATATCTGTCCCAAGAATTTGAATCAGCTCTAAAATCACTTTAGTAAGGAATAAAGAAAAGGTTTTGTGAGCTTTTAATTAACTTAATAGTATGCACTGAGTGATACCAATATATAGGAACTTAACCAAACTGCAAAGTTTTACAACCTACACTGCATCAATTAATTAGGGAACCCAAACCTTGAACATTCAGCTGACTTAGAAAAACATGAATGTTACACTCTCAGGGCACAGAATAGTGAGAAATACAGAGAAAGTCCTCAGACACGTGTTGAATAAGGAATGTTGGCTGAAAAACAGTGCTGCCTTCTGTGGGTATGTGAACTGTAAGAACAATGGTGAGAAGAATGTGCAATAAGCAGTGTGTGCTAGCAGTTAGAAAAAACGTGAAGGCCCATACATCACTCTGAAGGAAAAGGAAGATGTAATCGAATGTTCAATTCAATTGGTTTAGGCTTTGTACGTCTATACACACAGCTGTAACATATTGCAATTTTAAGTACCCCAGGTAAAAGTTTTTATTGTATGTTAAACTCTCTAGCTCCCAACCCTTCCTTCCCACAATGAAACCACCATTTTCATGACAGCATTTTTTTTTATTACTATGAATGTTTTAGGAATGTAACCCTTGAGTTATATACAGCGAAACAGGCTGTGGCAGATGCAGTGAGACTCAAAATATGAAAAAGACAAGGTTCCTGACTTGAGGGAACTAATAATCTAGCAGGAGAGAGAAGATATGTATGCAAATATGAGAATACAGGGAAAATATTGAAAATGCACTGTATACCCTAAGCACAATGTGAAGGTAAGTTATCTTGATAGTAAAATAAATCTAGGAGTGAGACACAGCAACACAGATTTCATTTTTTAAAGTTATAGCCATCTAACATCCATACTTTGTATTCTGATGTAACTGATCACTGATTTATGCTTGTTCTTCCAAAATATATAGCAAAATATCTTTACAATAATCAGTTATACAAGTACAACCTATAGTATCTTCTGAGGAAAACTTCATTAATTGCTACCATTTTCTAGATGCTTATCATGTGCCAAATGTCATAGTAAATTCTCACTCAATAAAAGATTCTCATTAAATTTTCATAATTACCTTAAAGGAAGTGTGGTTATTCACTAGACAAATATTTATTGAGTGCCTACTTCATGTCAGACCATCAACAAAACAGACAAAAATTCCTGCCTTCATGGAAATTACATTCTGGGAGGAGGAGAAACACAACAGAAATGAGTTGACCACATGGCATGCTGAATTATGTCAGGTACCACAGAGAACTAGAAAACAGGGAAGAGAAATGTAAAATGCAAGGTGTGGCGGATTGGCAATTTAGGGTAGTTGCTGAAAGGCCTTATTGAAATCCCTCTTTTACAATGAGGAAACTGAAGCTCAGATAAGTTAAACAACTCTCCCAAGGTCACCCGGTTAGTAAGAGGTGAGAGGAAATTTAAATTCAGCTGCCCTTATTATTAAGCTGACCTCTCCCCAAGCTAGTAATAAATTCAGTTATAAAAGTTTACTTTAGCAGATATTTCCTTAAGATTATATTGGTATTTTTAATCTCCCAAAGGGGTTAAGGAATAACTTTCTATTTCAGTATTTGAGGTTTCATTTCACGACCACAGTAACTTTTATAAAGCAGTCGTGAGTGGCCTCAGATCTTCGGCTGACAACAGATTCTTGGAAAAGAGAACAAAATAATAATGAACCAGGGATAGGACATTTCATGAACTACATTCAGCCTATGAGAAGATGATGCACAAACCCTGGACAGGTCCCACCTCCCTCCTTACTGTGGCTGTGACTACCTACCTCTATATTGTTCAAGACGTATTTATTTTATGTCCCAAGGGTGCCTAGCACAGATGCCCTTTAGTGACTCCTTTTATTAAGCTGGGATGGATCCTTTTCAGCCACCTGAGCCCACCTCTTAGCATTGAGGTGTTCCTGTCACTGGAACATCTAAAGTTGGCAGTCCCAATGTGTCTCAAGTAGTTCACGTACTGCAAATAACCTGGGTGCTAAGGCATGTATCTACTTTTATCCATTTTGACTTCAGATAGTATCTTTTCCAAAGAAAGTCAGAGTGCTTTGCCATTTCTTCCTACTCAATCCCTGGAAGGAACATGACAGTGAGCACCACATCCTCTCCTGTCAAGTGGACAAAGAGACTAAATGACTCACTAAAATTATATAGTCAATTATTAAAGGAGCCAGAATGACAACAGCCAGGCTGTCAACTTTCTAGTTCAGCTTCTAACACACAACATCAGTAGTTCCCAAGTCTTTCTGTGTCCGCAACATACATTTGGGTACTATATTTTGAGGCAGTATATTTGACGGGATTAAAAGACAAAACAACACTGAAGTCAGCAATAATAAAAATGCACTCACTATTACAATAAGACAATGCCTCATGGTGCCCAGCTAGTGGACTCTGGTTCTGTGTCAGTGAAGAGACTATTCTCCCAAGCCCTGACCGTTTGTTCACCTACTCACCAGGCTAACTTCTCCCATGCTCTGGAAAACACAAGCTCTTCCTTTGGCACCAGCCTCTTACCCCCTCCTACCAACTTGTATCCTACTCTAGAATACATGTGTGATTTCCTCATCCCCTAAATCAACAATTTTTTTAAAGCAAAAGTGCATTGTACACGCTGATCTAAACTCAGCAGCATGCCAGTATGCTAGGCTATGCAACAGCCTGCCTTCAGGAAAGCAAAGCTGTCAACTAAGAAGTCAACTCAAATTTAGTGGTTAATTAAAACTTCAATGCAACATCACAGGGAAACAATCAAATTGACAAGCAGTGCCAAAGGCACTCATTAAGGACTGTATCAACCTGTATCACATCAGAATGACAGCCCCTGTGAGCCACGAAGAGACAACTGATTTCATCTATGGAAGCCAAAGCTGGAAGGTCACTATACCTCTCCAAAAGAGCTTGTTGAGGAAAAGGAGACTACTGAAGTCTGGTTTGAGTGGTAGGAACTTCAGGTGTGGTTAAGAGACACAAGGAAAATTAGAGAACTAATAGCTTGCATTTCTATAACACATTTCTCTTATAGAATAAATGTTCTATTGACATCTTTTGGGTAAAACTTTGTAACAGAACAAAGTTAATTATTTTCCTGTTACTTGTGGGGGAAATACAGTGATGTAACGATCAGGGGTAGGAATCATATAAAATCTAGTACTTCTGGATACAGAGTTAACAACAGTGATTCAAAGTACGGAAAGGTAAAAAAAAATAATTGAACCTGGAAGGCTTTTTTTTTTTCATTGAAAAATATTTATTGAATGACACTCAGTAGAGTTGGGGATGTGACAATAAGTAAGACAGACAAGGTTCTAGTCCATTCTTCTGGAAAGAAGCACACAAATGATAAAGAGTAAATAGTTACTGGATAACTACAAATTGTGGTAATGACTTTGAAGAAAACAAACAAGATAATAACATTTATAGAGGGATTGAAGGGGGATGGTTAGGAAAGGCTTCTCTGAAGAGGTGAGTGTGAAGCCTGAGAATCAGTAGTGTAGAGAACTAAACGGAAGAGTGTTCCAGGCAGAGGGAACAGCAAGTGCAAAATTACATGCATCATTAAGTGGACCAGGTTAATTTTCTTGGAAGTTTTGATAGCAGTTATGAAGTATACATTTTTAATTTAATTTTTAATTTTTTTAAACTTACATCCAAATTAGTTAGCACATAGTACAACAATGATTTCAAGAGTAGATTCCTTAGTACCCCTTACCCATTTAGTCTATCCCCCTTCTCACAACCCCTCCAGCAACCCTCAGTTTGTTCTCCAGATTTATGAGTCTCTTCTGTTTTGTCCCCCTCCCTGTTTTTATATTATTTTTATTTCCCTTCCCTTATGTTCATCTGTTTTGTCTCTTAAAGTCCTCATATGAGTGAAGTCATGATTTTTGTCTTTCTCTGACTAATTTCACTTAGCACAATACCCTCCAGTTCCATCCACATAGTTGCAAATGGCAAGATTTCATTCTTTTTGATTGCCAAGTAATACTCCATTGTATGTATATGTGTGTGTGTGTCTCTCTCTCTCTCTATATATATATATACACACACACATATACATATGTATACCTATATGTATACATACACACACACACACACACACACACACACACCCCACATCTTCTTTATCCATTCATCCATCAATGGACATTTGGGCTCTTTCCATACTTTGGCTATTGTTGATAGTGCTGCTATAAACATGAGGTGCACCTGTCTCTTTGAAACAGCACCCCTGTATCCCATGGATAAATGCCTAGTAGTGCAATTGCTGGGTCGTAGAGTAGTTCTATTTTTAGTTTTTTTGAGGAACCTCCATACTGTGTTCCAGAGTGGCTGCACCAGCTTGCATTCCCAGAACCTGGAAGGATTCTTAAATATTTCCCAGCACTTAGCATAGGACTTAGCACACAGAAGTTTAAACGATATTCCACTGAATTTAGTACCTACAAACTTGAAAACAAGACTATATGATCCATTTGAACAGCAACAGATGGAGTAGTAAAATCAGTCAGTTTTGGTATTTTTTCCTGGTGATTAATTTCATAATGAAGATAGTAAATATTAGAACTGAGGTAAAATAGTTTCCAACGAATAAGAGAATAAATGAACAAATAATTGTTCTGTGGTATATGATAAATATGAACAGAAAAGATCCATTCATATACTTCTCAATACAAAAAGAAAGTCTAATTTCTATCTCAAATTCTACCCTTTGACCTATTGGAGCTATACTGTCTGTTGGACAGAGGGAGGAGGAACCTACAAAGCATTAGTACGCATTTTAGATTCTTCCCTATGGCTAGCAGACAAGACTAAGGCTCAAGGAGAGAAACACAATACTGGTTCACTGAGGATACCTTATCCCCATCTACCTTTATCTAAGGAGATCCTGGACATGGTCTTTAGAGCCAGAAAGATGAAGGAGGGGGAAGGAAAAGTCAAGAAATTCAGAAGAGCAGAAGAGCCTGGGTGGCTCAGTCAGTTAAGCATCTGACTCTTGATCTGACAGTGCAAAGCCTGCTTGGGCTTCTCTCTCTGTATCTCAAAATAAATAAACAGTTTAAAAAATTATTTAAAAAAAAAGTCAAAAGAGCAGCTATACAGTAAGTATATAGTTGAGAAATGGAAATTTAAAAACTCAGCTTGAGATGGTCCATAGATCTGTAACAGGAGGAGGGATCACACTATGTTCTCACAGGCTCAACCTGAGAACCTGGAGAAGAGTGGAGAAAATGAGTGGGGATGGACTGAATACATCTTTACTTTTTTTTTTTTTTTTTTAAGGTTTATTTATTTTAGAAAGAGACAGACAGACAGAGTGTGAGCCAGGGAGAGGCAGACAGAGGGAGACACAGAACCTGAAGCAGGTTCCAGGCTCTGAGCTGTCAGCACAGAGCCCAACACAGGGCTCGAACACACAAACTGTGAGATCATGACCCGAGCCAAAGTTGGACGCTCAACCAACTGAGCCACCCAGGTACCCCTTTACTTTTTTTTTTTTTTTAATGTTTATTTATTTTTGAGAGAGAGAGAGAGAGAGAGAGAGAAAGAGAGTGCAAGTGGGGGAGGGCAGAGAAAGGGAGACACAGAATCTGAAGCAGGCTCCAGGCTCTGAGCTGTCAGTGTAGAGCCTGACATGTGGATTGAACTCACAAACCATGAGATAATGACCTGAGCTGAAGTCAGCTGCCTAACCGACTGAGCCACCCTGAATACATCTTTAAATGGAAAAAAAACCTCTTATCAACAGCAGTAAAATAAATAAATAAATAAATAAAGTATATTAGATCCTCCTGAGAGTGGAATAGTAACCCAATTAACTTTAAACCCTAGTCAACCTAAGTGGCAGGCAGCCTCCAGGGCCCAATGCTAGGTATAATCTGGGATTCAAAGGATTAATCATGATTACGAGAATTCAGACTTTTGGTTTCTCAAAACAAAGCAGTATGGGTGACTCCTTGATATTTCCTAATGTTCAACATTTAAGAATACCAAGCCAAAGAAAATCATAAGTGAAATAATCAACAGTTTTAACACCCAGGTCCTAGGCTGAAGAAGGAACAGAGAGGCATCCATTTCTCTGGGAGGTAGGCTGAATCTTAATTTCACCTGTACTCGTTTTACAGTATTCTTTGATTGAGTTTATTAATCTTACAAAAAAAGCCCCTCCCATTACAAACTGCCCAATGAAGGAAAGACAAGGGAAGGCATAAGAGGAGTTCTGAGGATAATTCAATTTGTCACAATTAAAATCTTCAAGATTAAAAAGTCTCACATTTGCCTTTATTATTTTTAGAGGTTATTTATTTATATTGAGTGTGTGTGTGCATGAGCAGGGGAGGGGTAGAGAGAGAGGGAGAGAGAGAAACCCAAGCAGGCTCCAAGCTGTCAGCGCAGAACCTGATGCTAGGCTCAAACCCACAGAAGTGTGAGATCATGACCTGAGCCACGATCATGACCTGAGCCGAAATCAAGAGTTGGAAGCTAGACCAACTGAGCCACCCAAGCACTCCCGCACATTTTCCTTCAGAGACAGGGCTCCTTAGGCCATTCCCCGTTTGATAGTTTGTTTCAGTTATACTCCCTACACAAGTTATGAGTCACATAAATTGTAAAGTGTAAAATAGTCAAATCGTGACCAACATTGCTTATCTCTTGATGTAAGAATCCCATAATGGGCGCCTGGGTGGCTCAATTAAGCATCTGACTTTGGCTCAGGTCATGGAGCCTGCTTGGGATTCTCCCTCTCTCTTTCTCCCTGCCCTTTCCCCTGCTTGTGTGCCTGCTCACATGCACACGTGCACACACTCTCTCTCTCTCGAAATAAATACACTTGAAATGATAAAATAAAATAAAATAAACTGAACTAAACTAAAATAAAAGAATCCTATAATTTCTTGCCATACACTTTTCACTTTTACTCTAAGGTCTCAGATCTGGAAGGAGGTGCAATGGGAGGCTGTGACATTCAGAATAAGGAGGGCAAAGAAAGCAGGCATCTTTTTGTTTGTTTGTTTGTTTGTTTGTTTGTTTAGAGGCAGAGAGAGGGAGAGAGAACTGCAAGCAGGCTCTGCACCATCAGCATGGAACCCAATGCAGGGCTCAAACCCACAAACCGTGAGATCACGACCTGAGTTGAAACCAAGAGCCAGCTGCTTAACCAACTCAGCCACCCAGGCACCCCCAACCTTTTTTCTTTTGAAAGTAAGCTCTATGCCCAATGTGGGGCTTGAACTCACGACCCCAAGATCAAGAGTCACATGCTCTACTGACTGAGCCAGCCAGGCGCTCTGAAAGCAGCCATCTTAAAATAAAGGATATCCCAAAATACCAAGATTATTTTTTCCAGGACTGCTAAACTCTCATGGCTTTTCTTCGGATGTCAGAAAAGAGCACAATCTCTCTCTCTCTCTTCAGAACTGCATTAGCTTTTCTGAAAAAAGCCCCTTTCCCACCTGGGAGAGACACTAATAACATGAAGGAAAAGGTAGACAACTCTACCTGGTGCCTGAAAACAAAGACTAATAAGTCTGTGCTAACCAAGCTTAAAACACAGAGTACCTGGAACTAATAGTAGAAAGGGACATGAAGTTAAGGGGAATGAACAGCCAGCCAGCCTTTCTTTCACCACTATAATCTCTAATTTCTCTCTTACTTCCACCAAGTGGCAGCCTGAGGAATTCTATAAAGGAGTCCTAAGGACAGTAGTTTAATGGGTCAGGTGGGGACAGGTGAGGTCTGGAAACTACCATCAAAGCAAGCTCACTGTTTTCACCTAGATGACATATTTTAGGGGTGGCTTGGGTTGGATAGTAGTGGTAGAAAGGGATCTAAAGACTCCCAAGGTGACCCCTGGTGCTGCCTGCTTCGGATATCCCTAATAAGACCTTAAAATTCTTCTGAGGTAAGACATAGGTTAGAATAGCTGGAAACTTCTTCAGAGCAGGTGTTCCTAAGCTATCTCTGTAGGCTCTTCACCTAGAACATGAGGGTGGAGGAACTGGGTATTTGAAAAAACTTATTTCAGCTTTGCACTCATATTTTCAGTTTTAATTAGTTTACCTAATAAGCAATGGAGCATTTTACCACTTTTCCCCAGTCACCTCACTTCAGCAGAATCAATGAAAATAGTTAGACCAAGAAACACTCTGTGGCTTTTATAAGCTCTCAAATACCTCTTATGTTAGCTGTACTCATTTTGCCTTAAAGAAAATCAAGGTCATATTCTGTGACCCATCACAGATAAAGGTAAAGGTAGGAGGAGAAGGGGACCCAAAGAGCAAAGGCAGAAAAAGGAAGGACAGTGGTGGGATCTCATCACCACATACTCGGGGCCTCTTATCAGGCAAGAGGAGATAAGCTCTTTGCACAGTCCGTACATTTCCATTCTTAGTGCTGTTCTTCCTTTCCAAGGCACCCCACGGCTCCACCTCCTCTTAGGAATGGAATCTGCATTCCTCCCTTCCCAGGCTCAGCTGCGCATGTCACTTCTCTTCACTTTCCAGTAGCAAACATGGCCACACACACACATTTCAAATAGTGGCAGCAACTCCCTTTCTGCTTCATGGTCATTTCATAAATTTGGCTAAGCTTTGAGGCAGGGCAACGAGATTTTTTTGTTTTTTTAGAGACACAGAGCAGGAGTGGGGGAGAAAGGTGGGGCGGGGGCGGGGGTGGGGTGGGAGAGAATCTCAAGCAGGCTCCACGCACATGGAGCCCAACACAGGGCTCAATCCCATGACCCTGGGATCATGACCTGAGCCAAAATCTAGAGTTAGACGTTCAATCGACTGAGCCACCCAGGTGCCCCGTGAAGAGATGTTTAATAAGCTGGATGATGATGATCTCATAAAAGCCAACTGAAATTTCCAATGATAAGTACACACCTCTCTTGTTCATAGGCTGCCCTATTTTGAATAAAATTGCCCACCACAAAATCCAGGGATCACAAGCAGCAGAGTGTACATCCTACCAGCCATTGAGATGGTTCTGAAAGAACATCAAGGAAGTCCTAAAAGAATCACTGGTGAACATGAAATTTGTCTCTATGTGCCTGAGGTCCAATCCACGCATTCACATTTGGAGTCCATAAAATCAGTGTGTGTGTGTGTGTGTGTGTGTGTGTGTGTGTGTGTGTGTGTGTG
>NW_024412418.1:7091374-7339878 GCF_014898765.1 Herpailurus yagouaroundi | reverse complement strand
TGTGTGTGTGTGTGTGTGTGTGTGTGTGTGTGTGTGTGTGTGTGTGTTTCTCAGCCTCATCAATCAGGTCAAAAGAAAGCTAAGTCCTGTGTTTGAGAGGAACTCAATTCTAGTCTCTCCCAACTGCTGGTGTAAGAAAGCACAGTGTGCCACAGCGACTGGGCACACAAAGATCCCTTGCCTTAGTTTTCAGGAACTTTTCTTCCAAGTTGCTCCTGTTAGAGGAGCTGTGGATTATAAATGATGCCACAGGTACAGGTTCACTGACAGCCAATTTAGTAAGTGCTCGCACTGTTAATTCTGCCAGTCTTACTCCTACACAGAAATACACGTGGCCCCAAGGGGCCCAACCACCCACAGAGCTCTTCTGAACATCTTTTCACCCTCTAGCACAGAAAAATATATCCCAGAAAACACCCAAGAAAAGAGAAAAGATAAGGTAGTTTCTCTGAAACATTATGTCTAGAAAACCAGGATCCAGTTTCCTATCTGGATGTCATTTCTAAATTCATGTCTCTCAGAACAATCCAAATACTGATCTAAGCCAAGATGTTTCTCTGAAGTTCCAAATCTGTACATCTGTATCTTTTGGTATGCTGAAACTTTCAAGTATATGTAAGGACACTTAAAGAAGCAACTAGTTTAGAGTCAGCTACCAGGCTACCACAGATCTCACAAATCTACTTAGTTGTGGTACAAGGTTACAGTAATTGCCCTTAATGAGTTAAGCCTCCCTGTATTTGCACCATTGAAGAGCGTCCTCTCTGACTCCAGGCTTAAGCCACATGGCTTGCTTTGGAAGAACAATAAAAGTGATATAACCAGAGACCAGAAAAGGGCCTGTGCACTGAGGCCTGACTTCTGTTGTCTGTCTTTGGAATCCTGAGATGCTACAATGAAGAAGCAGGAATTAGCTTACTGGTGAACAGAAAAGAGATAAATCATCTCAACTGAGGCTAACCAGCCTGCCAACTGCCAGATATGTCCATGAAGTCATTTGTATGTTAGTTTTCCATGGCTACCATTAGAAATTACCACAAACTTAGTGGCTTTACATAGATTTACTAGCTTTCAGTGCTGCAGTTCAGAAATCCACAATGGGTCCTATGGGGCTAAAAATCAAGGTGCTGGCAGGGCTGTGTTCCTTTCTGGAGGCTCTAGGGGAGGATTTTCTTCCTTATTCATTTGGGTTGCTGGCAGAATTCAGCTCCTTGCAATGGTAGGACTGAGGTCCCTGTTTCCTTGTCATTGTTAGCTGGGGCCACTCTCACCTTCTATCACTGCAATGTCTTTGACTATCCTGCTTTTCTCTTGCACTTTTAAGGGCTCCTGTGATTAGAATGGGTCCATACAGATAATTCCTCTCCCCACCTCAAAATCTGTAACTTCAATCAGATTTGCATAGTTCCTTTTGCCACAGAAAGTAACGTATTCCCAGGCTCCAGGAATGACGATGTGGAGATTTTTGGCAAGCCATTATTCTGCCTATACACCAAGACTATGCATACCCAGCCAAGCCATCAACTGACCACAGACGGCAGCCAAGTTGGCCCAGACCAGATAAACTACACATCGAACCCACAGAATTGCGAGAAGAAGAAATACTGTTTTAAGCAAGTAAAGTCTGGGGTGGTTTGTGAGGCAGGAAGAGCTAACTGATGCAATGGCCAAGGCTACCCCACTCTTTTTTTTTTTTTTTTTTTAAAGATTTTAATTGTAGTAATCTCTACACCCAATGTCGGGCTCAAACTCACATTTGAGATCAAGCCCAAAATCAAGAGTTGCATGCTCTACCAACTGAGCCAGGCAGGTGCCCCAAGGCTACACCACTTCAGAGGGGTCTGTGCAACGCACAACCTGATAACATCCACCTTTTCCCCTTCCCTGCTCTAGTCCAACAAGCATGTCTAAGAGGCCACCAGCAGTTTTCTGCTCTCTGAATCATAACACAAGACAATTAAATTAGTGTTGCTTCTTCTTCCAGTCCAGATCTAGAGATTATTGCTGAAATGTAACAAGTCAGCCTTATTATCTCAATAGAACCATAGTGAAGCTTTCTGATCCATGACCAGAAGCTACATACATTAAAAAAAACATATACGCTAGAAGCCTTAGAGAAAGATTTGAAGGAAGGGGGGGCATCTTTTTTTTAAGTTTATTTACTTGAGAGAGAATGTGTGAGACAGATAGGGGAGGGGCAGAGAGAGAAGGAGAGAGAATCCCAAGTAAGTTCAGCACTGTCAGTGCAGAGCCCAATGAGGGGCTCGATCTCACAAGGAGTTAGATCATGACCTAAGGTGAAATTAAGAGATGGATGCCTCACTGAGCTACCCAGGCATCCCAGGGCCATCTTTTGATAGAGCAAAAGCTGTTGATGGAAGAGGGAAATTTCACTGCTACCCAACCATCTCTCCTCTACATAAAGGCCAATGAGGGCTTCGGGGCACAGCCTCTAAGCAGGGGTCTCTAACCCTTCATTAGCAGCAAATACATTTTCTCAAAAGGGCTCTCCCTCAAATTTGCTGATACTTAAAGGTCTGCAAAACTTAAGTAGAAGGAAAATGCCAATAGCAAGTTAATGTCCTCTTTGCTCTTTTGGCTGACTTCCCTGCGCCTGGGTCTTGACTATTAATTGAATGCTATTCGGATTTCATCTCAAAAACAAATGAGGATGGAGACCAGAGGCCTGCCTTCCCCAGACTGATAAGAGCAGCACAGTGCAATTATACCCGAACAGCTTTGTTTTGGAATGTAATCACCGCCCCAGCCTTCTTCCCAATGGGATGGCAACAGTGTAATTACCTCTTCAGGATTCATTGTTTGGGAATGTAATTCTACAGGGCCCCCTTTGTAGGGGAAAGGAGCTGCAACAAGAATATAACAGAATTCGTAGCCCCCTCCCCAGTAGTAGTCTTGGGAGCCAAACAAATTATTTTTGTTCTCTTAAAGTAAAGCCAGAGTTTAAATTTCAGTCTGTTTTTCTACCAACAAGGAGTCTCCTATACCCCATGATGATTCTATTTGAAAAGTCCCAATCTAAAGCGAGACTGCCTGAGTCCCACTTCCCGCTGTCAAGTACTAGCTGTGGTCTTGGGCAAATTACTTAATCTCTCTATGCCTCAGTTTCCTCATCTGCAAAAATGAGTAGTAACAGGACATACTAGAATGTTGTGAAGATTAAGTGAACATGTAAGAAGTGCTTAGAATAGTACTTGACATATAGTAAGTGCCCTTGGATTTGTTTGTATGTCTTTTTTTTTTTTTTTTAATTTTTTTTTCAACGTTTATTTATTTTTGGGACAGAGAGAGAGAGAGCATGAACGGGGGAGGGACGGAGAGAGAGGGAGACACAGAATCGGAAACAGGCTCCAGGCTCTGAGCCATCAGCCCAGAGCCTGACGCGGGGCTCGAACTCACGGACCGCGAGATCGTGACCTGGCTGAAGTCGGACGCTTAACCGACTGCGCCACCCAGGCGCCCCTGTTTGTATGTCTTAAAGCACATTTGAAGCACCATATTCCACGGCCATTACATTTGCAAATGTGATCTAACACCAGCTCATGGTCAAATCTAAGCTTGACTTACCATGTTCTTTCTTTCCACAACCCCTTTTGCCAGTTCAGCATGCAGGGTAATGTTGGATAATTTTAAGTGCTGTTAATGAACTAGCACAGTCTCTGAGCTATATGCCCAGGTAAAACTTCACTCTAATTGGCGGGAGTGACTGTATTTCCATGTCACTCCTTTATGTTACTAGTCCAACGGAAACTGTAATAAAAAGATTGTTGTTAGGGGTGCCTGGGTGGCTCAGTTGAATCACAAAGGCACCTAGGTGGCTCAACTGGTTGAGCCTCCCTGACCCTTGATTTCATCAGCTTAGGTCATGCTTTCATGGTCATGCAACCACACCCCATGTAGGGCTCCCCTACTGAGCATGGAGCCTTCCTCAGATTTTCTCTCTCCCTCTCTCTCTGCCCCTCCCCCCCTCGTCTCTCTCTCTCAGAATAAAAGACTGCTGTGGAAGTCTAAAAGACTGCAGGCATTACCAAAAGCAGCCATTGGTAATATGGCAGATTCTAGAGAAAATTTACCTTTCTAGCCAGATTTATTTATGAAAACAAAGGATATACTTTCCTCACATGCATAACGTACACCTCACCTTTCTCAACAGTACCCTGTTCCCACTGGGAACTTGGACCTTCTACATTCTGTCCACCTTTCTGTCTGTTCCTTGGTAGCCTAGACCAGTTAAATTCTCTGCTTAGGAGAAAATGCTTTTGGCTTGTGCTTCACCAGCCATAAGTCACAAAAATAAAGATCATGAGTTTATTGCCAGGCAGGCATACCCCAAGAATACAGTCCCATAGCTCAAGCCAACAGGAGTGAAGCTGGGTCCCTTTGGCATGGCGCATATAGCTGCAGTGAGATCGGCTTAGGACAAACCAAGGGACTCATTTCAGTAGCCCTGTAATAATGAAAAGCTGTGGTTACAGGATAACTATCTGGCTCTGGGGTGAAAATTAACTCCTAGCCAAAAGAAACACCTCCAGGGGGTCTCAACACTCCAAAAGGTCCCTGGTCACCCATCTGCAGGTGCCTCTTTCCACATTATGTCTTATACCAAGATATCCATGCTTGTTCTTGGCTTCCAGCTGAGTGGCACAGGGACCCTGGGGAAGAGTTGGCCTTGTGGATCAGCAGTTGTTAAAGAAAGGAAATTAACACCCACAGGTTGGCTCTACTTTGGTAAAGAGGGTGAGAGGTGCTGTCTGCCAGCTCCCATGGCATTTCCAGCCAGTTTGGAATAAATGAGGCTGCTTCAGCTCATAAAAAGAGAAAGAGAAAGAAAAGCTAATGTGAGCTCAGAGTTTTTAAAAGGAGGAGGTGGAAGGTTAGCATGGTTTATTAGCTTCCGGCATTTACATTGATCATGTGGGTTAAACTGATGGAGTAGATGCGACAGCATAAGGGTTGTTCCAAGTCTTTCCGGGTGTTGTGGAAGATCTCTAATCTTGAATAAAGTGGAGACTGTCTGGCTGCTGTGTCCACTAGGAAATATGGGCACTGACCTCACATTTAGCTTTTTCTTTCCTCACATCCCCTCTGTAGATTTCTATATTATATCATTTGTTTTGAGGGGTTGCAAAATATGTCAAAGCAAAACCAATCAGAACCTAAGAAGAGGGAAGTAAAGGTTTGGCATTACAGTGAATACTTCAGATTAGAGGCCGTCTTCAGGTGGCACCTTCAAAATGAGTAGTATTTCTAAGGAGTACACACAACCACGGGTCTTAATAAACTCTGAGATCACTCTAGGTCTGGGGAAGCCTCAGAATACAGAGAACTTAAAAGTACAAGTAAACAGTGGGGTCTCAATCCAGATATGCGGATGCTAATACTTCTCTTTTGGGGAGGAGAAAGAGGAACAGAGGGGAAGTTAGTTAAGAAGTTGGGGGAGAGGTTATAGGTCAAGTCCTTCTACTTTCTGCTGCAGAAATACTGTAAGGTGCTGAACTCTCACAGCCAGCCTTCTGTTTATACGTCTAGTTTAGCATTTATAGCATAATACCAACTTAGTAGATGTTTTTGGAGGGCAGAGATCATGTCATGTTCACCTGGATACCTAATACTGTGCTGTATAAACAACAGAAGCTTAATAAATGCTTACTGAATCAAAATGGCTGATATACCAGCTGAGCACCCTTTAGGTAATTGTGTATTCATTCATTCTTCCCCATTATTAACAGCTCCACACGAAGAAGAGTTATACAACAGGGGCTCACCAGCACTAATGTATGTTGGGTTCCTGGTATTACCACCTCATCTCTTCCCATGACTCTGTCTCTACATCTGTTCCTAGCTCAGTGAGTTCTCAAGTTTTAAAATACACCAAGATCACCAAAAAGACTCTTTAAAACACAAACTCCTGGGTCCTACAATCAGAATTTCTGATTCAGTGGGTCTGGAGTAGGGCCCAAGGATATGCATTTATAACACGTTCCCAGCTAATGATGCTACGGGGTCCAGGAAGTACACTTTGAGTATCTCATGTTGCCATGGTTACACAGAAGCAAACACTTGGTCTGCTGAGTAGATGCTTATTTTATTAATACAAGTCAGGGACAGAAAACAGTTTGTCATATGCAAACTCCTCTATTCTTCCCCACTTGGGTGACATGACTAATGGCAACAGGTGACACACTAGACTGTCAAATTATCAACACAAGGACTCTCAGGTTACCATCTGTTGGTGCCATAGAGCAAAAGGCCCACAGTATTTTCAACTCACTGACCACAGCAAAAGGAGGAAAAGCTCTGCTTGGGACCCAGGAAGAGCACCATTTGGGAGAAGACAGAACAGTGGCAGATCAGCAAGGTTATAATCAGTGAGGAGACTGGCACCGCTCCAATTCATACTGGTCTCCAAAATTTATAATAAAAATAATAGTAACGATAATAGCTAACATCTACTGAATATTTATTGTGTGCCAAAAAAATACTATTCTAAGTGTCTCCTTATTTTCACTCATTTAACTCATTTAATCCTTAAAACAATCCTATAAGCTAAGTACTATTCTTATGCCCATTTTACAGATCAAGAAACTGGGGCCCCAAAAGGTAAAATAAATTAACTGAATTAATACTGTTGGGAAGTAGCAGAATGAATATCTGAACCTAGACAGTCTGGCTCTGGAATCCAAACCCTTAAACATTTTGCTATACTGCCTCCCAAGCAGCATATACTGTAACCAGCAGCTGTCCTTCCCAAACTTCACTTATTGATCCTCATAGACCTATTTAAAAAAAATGGGGACATGTTGAGAAGTTCTTCAAACTGTAGCAAAAGACATAAATCCTTGGTCCGAGCCAGGTTTGAGCCGTATCCTCCTTAACTAATCAGGATTGGCAGTTAAAGTCCTAGGGGATTTATTAAATTTGTTTGTTTTTTTTTTTTTAGTAGCAGGGCCAAAACAAATAGAAAATCAGGCCACTCCCTGGCTAGACTGTAAACTCCCTAAAGGCAGAACTATTGAATTCTTTCATAAGACCCAAAGTGCCTTGAAAAACGCTAAGCATTTGGAAAGTGCTACACACACTTCAAAAGGACAGCACAGGAAGGGCATAGTTTAGTGTGAAGCATCATTGGGGAAAGATCCAGAGGAAATTTCCTGGGGGAAAGACAGAGGCACAGAAAAACTTAGTCACGTAATATAAAAGGGACAGAAAAGTTCATTGACAAAGCCCAATATTTTCCTCTAGAAAAACCTGAAGCAGCACAGGCAATTCAGCTTAGAAACTAAGACCCAGGGTCTCAGTAAGCACACTTTTCACTAGTGGTGTTAAGGAGACGCAGTGAAGCGTTGGGGTAGAATGGACCCAGACACTCCAAGGACCGGTGGACACCAAGTAAGTCAAAGTCCTGGGTCCTGTAAGGCATCTGGGAAGGCTGGGTTCTCTGGAAGGGCTGCTGCATTTACTTCTCTGTTTCCCAGGCAACCAAGCCAGCCCCTTATGGCCTTCACTTTCATCACTGGAGCAGAAGGAAAGGTAATTGGGTTAATTATTAAAGGAGCACTAGCTACGACCACCACCACTAATTGTCCATTTATCTGGGGTTTATAAACAGCCATCTTAATTGATGCTGAGTTGCAATGTGTCACTCACTTTATTTGCCTGGCTACTAGGTACCAGAGAGGTATAGGACATGGAGATAAAGGGTCTAACACCAGAACTATTATTTATTTCTCTTCATATTCATTTAAATATGCCGTGATGACCCTCAAATGCACTCGCTACTGTTCATCTTTCCCAGATTTGTCAATTTACGCAAAGATCTAGTATACAGTAATTAGACAATGTGTTGCATTAAAGCACTATGATATTGGGTTGAGAAATCAAGCTAATTCCTAAAAGTCAGCAAGCCCAAGGCCCCAGATGCTCACCAAATGGCCAAACTAGAGCAGACAGGCCTCCTACAAGTAATTCCTTGAGGTACCAGGGAAATAGGGAACATCTAAGAGAGAGGACAAGTGTTTTTAATAGAGAGGAGAGAGGCAAAAGACAAACAAAAATAAAGTTAACAAGGAAAAGAAAAGTCTTACAAAAGAGGTAGCTCTGTCTTACCCACAACAGGCAATAAACAGAAGGATGCCTGGGACATGAGATTATATAAAGCAATTATTCTAACACTGCATTGCTGGGTTTGTAATATATATAGATGCAATATACATAACAACAGTAGCACAAAGGAAAGAGAAGGGAATACAACTATAGTGTAGCAAAGTTTCTGTATCTTACCAGAATTAAGTCTGTATTAAGTCTGAAATAGATTCTGACAAAAGACAGTTTAAAAATCAGTAAAGAGATTAACATGGTACATTAGAAGATATCCACTTAATATTAAAAAAGTAAGCAAAGGAGAAACAGGAACAAAAAAGACAAGAGAATACAGAAAATAGCTAAATGGTACACAAAAATCCAACTATACCAACTACATTAAATGTGAATGAAATAAATAATCCAATCAAAGGTAGAGATTGTCAGGCTGGATAAAAAACAAAAATCAATAACACAAGTTTGAACTGCATGGGTCCACTTAGATGTGGATTTTTTTTGATAAATACAGTACTATAAATGTATTTTTTTCTGGGGCACCTGGATAGCTCAATCGGTTAAGCAGCCAACTTCAGCTCAGGTCATGATCTCGTGGTTCGTGAGTTCGAGCCCCACATCAGGCTCTGTGCTGACAGTTCAGAGTCTGGAGCCTGCTTCAGATTCTGTGTCTCCCTCTCTCTCTGCCCCTCCCCTGCTCTGTCTCTGTCTCTTTCTCAAAAACATAAACATTGAAAAACAAACAAAAAACATTAAAAAATAAAAAAATAAATGTATTTTTTTCTTCCTTATGATTTTCTTAACATTTTCTTTTCTCTGACTCACTTTATGATTAGAATACAGTATATAATGTATACAATACAGAAAATAACGTATTAATCAACTGTTTGTTATTGGTAAGGCTTCCAGTCAACAGTAGGCTATTAGTAGTTAAGTTTTGGGGTGTCAAAAGTTATACATAGATTTTCGACTACACAGGGTCATGCCCCTAACCCCTGTATTGTCCAAAGGTCAACTGTATATGTTTTCTATAAGAGACATACTTTAGATTTTTAGATTCAGAAATATATATTGAAAGTTAAAAGGATGGAAAATATATATATCACACAATCAACAGCCATAAAATAGCTGGAGAGCTATACCAACATAAGAAAAGATAGATTTCAAGACAGTATTACTAAAGACAGAGGAATATTTTATATGATAAAAGAATTAATCAGGAAGGCATAAAAACTATAAAAATATACATACCTAACAACAGGGTCTCAAAATATATGAAGTAAAATGTGACAAAACTGAAGGGAGAAATACACAATTCAATAATAACCGGAAATTTCCTTAACCAAGGATAGGCCAACTAGACTGAAAATCAGCAATGATATACAAAACTTGAACACCACCATCAACCAAGTAGATCTCCTTGGCATCGACAGCACACTCCATGCAATGAAAACAGAACACACATCCTTGTCAAGCACACAGGTAACATTCTCCAGGACAGACCATGTGCTAAGCCATAAAACAAGTTTCAATAAATTTAAGATAATTGAAATCATACACCCCAGTGACATTAAGTAAGAAATCAACAGAAGGAAATTTGGTAAATTCACAAATATGTGAAAATTGAAGCACACTCCTTTTTTTTTTTTTTAATGTTTATTTACTTTTGAGAGAAAGAGAATATGAGCCAGGGAGGGGCAGAGAGAAAGGGAGACAGAATCCGAAGCAAGCTCCAGGCTCTAAGCTGTCAGCACAGAGCCCAATGTGGGGCTCAAACCCACAAACCGCAAGATCATGACCTGAGCTGAAGTCAGATGCTTAACCGACTGAGCCACCCAGGCACCCCAAAGCACACACTCCTAAGCGTCTAGTGGGTCAAAGAAGAAATCATAAGAGAAAAATTTGGATGACTGGGCACAAAGCCATCTCTAGCCCAGGGCACTTGACCAGGTCCCAGTGACCTGTGGCAAGGAGCAAGAAAATCCTGACACTTCCCACTGATTTTAATCAAAACACTAAATTAAGTACATCAGGACCACATGTGCTGGGAACAGATGATCATTAGGATGAAAGTCAAAAAGATTAGGCAGGACATATAACTAATACCCTACATTATCCAGGTCTCTATCCCTCAGAAGTTTCTTTTCTTCCAGTAATTACCAGGAAGATGTCAAAAGCCAGAACTCCTCATTTCACTTTTATGAGACCTCAAACATGCAGAAAAATACTGTAAGCTTATGAACCTTTTGGCAGTTACTCCCTACTTGAACTCAGACAAAACATGGCACAGATTATGAGTCAGGCAAACAGACCTGGTTTAAAGTTCTGGGTCTGCCTCTCACCGTGTTATATTGGGCAAGTGACCTAACTTCTCTGAACGTCAGTTTTCTTCCCTGCAGAATGGAACTGCACCACCTACTTCACAGGGCTGCCACAATGTTTTATAGGAGGTCATGCATGGGAAAGCACTTAGGACAGCACGTGGCCCATAGTAAGCGGTCATTAACTTCATGTCCTTCTTTGTTATCAGTGGCTGTTATTACTAAAAAGTCAGCAGGGGGAGCTCCCCAGACTTCTGTGTTTTTCCCAAAAAATATACCTGGTAGAGCTGCAGTAGCTTTAAATTCACTTATATCTCTTTAAGTACAGGTTCAGAACTTGTGCTGCTAAAGAAGAGGCAAGACGTGGATAAATGGGTGACTGGAGGCCACTGGCAACCTACAGAATTGGGGGGAGGCACCAAGATAAAGAGGAAGAGATGAAAATTAACAATCAAAACACTTCTCTGTAGTAGCTTCTGTTTTTTATTATCACTCTCAGGCTCATGTGGGAGGAAGTAGGCAGAATGGATCTTAATTTTCTGCAAATCCATTTTTGTTGATGACTCTGAATGGCTTTGGCTACCATCCACTGGAGACTCATTTGTCACAACAGTACTGGTCACACCTCCTAAAACCAGAGGTGTGTATATGCTTCACCCCTGCAAAAAGGCATTCACCTTTCAAAGGGTCTGGCTTTATGTTTGGAGCTAAGAACCAAACAGCAAGATTCAGGGATGGTCAACCATCTAGCCTTTGAGCTACAGGAGCACAGGAGCCATGCCTATTATTCACTCTGGTAGCCTAGAACAGTGCCTGGTACATAGCTACAGAACAAATACCTGTTGAATATAATTGTGTTGAGACCATCACAACTGCAATCCAATCACACAAGTGAAAGGTGCCTCTCCAGGAAAACTAGGAGCGCTTACTGCTAAAAGCCCAAAAAAGTCATTACTTTAGGAGCTCTATTACATGATCGCAGTAAGTTTTTGTAATAAAAAGCAAAACATCTGTGTCCAGGAGGGCAAGAAGGCTTAGAGAAAAGGCTAGTACATAATGATTTTCTTCAGCAAGCACTGCTGGTTCATAAAAGGCTACGTCTAGAAATCACTTAAAACAGAGGAATTAAAGCAAGTAAGAAAAACCCTGAATAACTTCTTCTAGATTAAGGTCCTTGAAGAAGAACGCTATTTTGACGCTCTGTCCTTTAAAATAACTGTAGGGAAGCAGACTAGGAGACTCTGGAGTCCGGCTGCCTGGCTTTGTTCTGTCTGGCTCCCCAACTTCTAGCTGTATTACTCTGGGCAAGTTAGCCTTCTGGGCTTTAGTTTTGTCCACTGTTAATTAGGTAATAGCACCTATCTCAGGATTACTGATTTACTGGTGAAGCACTTAAAATACTCCCTACTATACAGCAAGTGCTCAATAAATGAGAGACTTTTGGGGGTTGTTGTTATTATCATTATTATTAAAATGTTCTCAAGAGAAGAATAAAATACAGCTGTCAACAGAATCTAGAGGGACATCCAAATTACAGGTACCCCCATTTCCTGAAAGTCTGTGTTACACTGCTTCACTTTTACAAAAGGCCTACAATCGTATTTGTTTTCACTAACTGAAGAAAATCCAAAGAGGATTCTGATTTTCACTTTAATGAAAAAAGGCAAAAAGTGAAAATAGCGTTCAGCGTTTGTTTTATAGAGAGCTACTGCAGAGGCAGCATGCACCCTGGGCATCAAGCTGCCATAGCTTTGAACTGTGTCTGTGAGCACATTTGTGCTTTATCTCTATTTTCTGCATCCATTAGCAAGATGTGTCTTAAAGTATGAGAAAAGCCTGAGAGAGGTTATTTTTGGGGTCTGGGTACACTAAAAAATTTTGCCATATAAATTAATGGTAATTGCTCCTTTGCTTTGCATCATTTTGGCTTGCGAAAGGCTTTATAGGAACACTCCGGGGTTTTTTGTTTTTTGTTTTTAAGTTTATTTATTTTGACAGAGAGAGTGCATGAGTGAGCACAAACAAGGAAGGGGCAGAGAGAGAGAGAGAGAGAGAGAGAGAGAGAGGGAGGAAGTGAGGGGGAGAGAGAGAGAGAGAGAGAGAGAGAGAGAGAGAGAGAGAATCCCAAGCAGGTTCCGCATTCCACACTGAGCCCAATGTGGGACTCGATCTCACGGACCCAGAGATCATGCATGACCTGAGCCGAAATCAAGAGTCGGACGTGTAACCGACTGAGCCACCCGGGTTCCCCAGGAACACTCTACTTCTGAATAGCAGAGGAAACCTGTATCTACAAATGATGAGGCTTTTAAGAAAAGACCAATAGGTTCTCTGTAACATGTATCTTGAGAAAACAGAAGAAACTAGTTAATTGTGAATGGAAATCATCTGCTAACCTAACTCAAGTGAGATTCTTAAGAATCTAGATTTCCTTCCCCTTGAGATACTTGGCATCCTTTGTTAGAGAACTTTTCTCAGTAGATTTCATATCTTTAAACAACTGCCTGCTAGAACACAACCCCAATAGTCAAAAGTATTCATAAGTGAATGTGGGCCGTATGGGGATCAGACCTCTAGGCATAAAGTAGGGTAACAGGAAATGTAGGTAGAGTTCTTAAATCAAAAGAAGAAAAAAACATACAGCTGTTCCCACAAAAAGCTAAATGCCAAGGAAATAGATTTTCCAGCAGTAGAGGAGCAGGAGGTGCTGTGTGGGGTGGTGGAGGCAGATGTCTGGAACAAAGGGTGGAGAAGAGCTCTGTAGTATTGCCTGGCAGCAAGTGATTATCTGCCAGGGAGGAGCTTCTATGTGCCATTAGCCAAGCCACACAGAAACACCAAGCATGGAGAGGCATAGAGGCATGGGGTCTTTTACCAAATAGGGCCAGAGGTCCTAGGACGAGGTTGTCAGGAGACCATGCTATAGTCTGCTCCCCCGGCAAGGTGGGCCTACAAAATCCTGGTGTCTAGCAGAGAAACCACTGAGGTTTCTGGGATTTCTAGGCCTTGACACTGGGATCAAGGATAGTCCTGCCTAGGGGAGGCCAGATACCATGGCCTTCCGGATGTCACAGTAGCTTGGTTAGAAATCACATTCTCTTGGGCTGACAGTGTCACTGCCTCACGGAGATCCCTTCCTACCTTTAACCACCACAATGCACCAGGTTTTCCAAAACATAATGTCTTTATGAAATTTTTAATAGATGCTTATTAAAGACACACATAAATGTGGATTCATTTTTATACCTTTTATGCCTTTACATACATAAATACAGAGGTTGGCAGTGGAGGTGAGGGGGAAAAGGAGGAAAGTGCATGATGGGGAAATAACCTTTGTCAGGAAAAACCAGAATTATGCTTTGTTTCCTTCTCTAGACACTGCCCAGAAGCAGGAGCATATACCATGTACGACAGCCTGGTCACATCATATATCTTAGCCCATAAACATGGGTCACTAAGCTATTCAGTCACCATAAAACTGCCTCAGCTGGGCTTGTCCAGCCCATTTTCTGTTTCTGAGATTTCTGAGCCAGCTCTATGGGTCTCTTCTCGTCCTTCCCTGGAAGATTCCACAGTGCCTGGAAACTCCATCTACTGGCAGATGAGTGAAGGGTTGAAGAGGTGTGCATTAAGCTCCTAATTAAATCACAGGATCTGGTTCATGAGTATCTCACCAACCAAAACATGAACAAGACACCTTTATCATTCAATTAAAAGCATAGCCAGAATCTAATTGCTGGATTAAGAAATAAGTAGTTTAAACAATTTTTTGAAAAAAAAAAAAAAATGAGGAAAGTGGGAATGGGCAAGATAAACAGCTTTGTTCCATCCTAGTTTCCTGCACTGAAGTAAGGAACTGAGTATAAGACCTCAAAACAGTTTTCAGCCAGATGCCAACAGGCCATCACATCCACATAAGTAAAGGAAGGGACAGCTTTATCTGGCTCCTCGCCCTTTCAGCTTTTCAAAATTCAAAGAAACACCTCCTTACCTGCCAGGACTCTGTTAACAGAAGAGTGAGTAGCCAAGCCAGGCTGTCCACGTTCGTGAAAAATCCCCGCGTAAGGCAAGTACTCAGGCAGCAAGAAACGCCTATAAGAAGGAACCACGTGTGAAAAGCCTATAAAAGACTACTACAACACAAAAATCCACCTACCCCCAAAAATCAAAGCTAAGGGATCCACTAAACCTAGGAATCCACAGAAGCCCAACACGGGAGTAAAAATTGCTGGGATTTATCCTTCTGCAGATTTGTATCTCCTTCCTGATCTTTCTTCTGCAGTTTTGCGGGGCTTCTAATCTTGAATAGGATGCTCCCAGTGTCACTTGTCCATCTCTTTTCATTGCGGCCAATCATCTCCTGTCAAGTCATTAGGTGGCAGGGCTGGATTATAGGCTCACTAGGAAATAATTTCAGATATGGAATCCAAAGCTCAGAATGTAGGTTTAAAAATGAAACGAGGCTCTCATAAAGGCTCCCTCATAAAGGCTAACTACCAAGTTCTTACCTTGGGACAAAACGTCCAAGTGAAGGTGCAGACATCCGGGCATTGCGTGGAGCTCGGTGCCTGGATCTGTCACCATTGTCCCTGGAGAAAACAAAAAGACTACATATAAGAGAGTCATTAAAGCAGAACCAGATAATAGCCCAAAAGACAAACATCCCCTAAACTAAGTTCCTACACTTAGGTGAAGATCCCAGAGAAATGAGTCATCTGGTTGCTTACTAATTTGGATGGCACATTAATACACTACAATTCTGAGGGAGCCTAGGTGGCTCAGTCATCTGAGCATCTGACTGCAGCTCAGGTCATGATCTCGTGGCTTGTGGGCTCAAGCCCCACATCAAGCTCTGTGCCAACAGCTCAGAGCCTGGAGACTGCTTCGGATTCTGTGTCTCCCTCTCTCTCTCTGCCCCTCCCCCATTTGCACGTGTGCTCACTAATCTCTCTCTCTTTCAAATAAATAAACATTACAAAATTCTTTTTAATATATACATTTCTGGAGTACCCCAACCAGAAGATTGGTAAACATTTTCTAACAGCTCAGTAAGAAGGAAGAAGATTTTTCACGAGTTAATGTGATCTCTGATCTGAAACTGAAACCAAAAGTCCTCTAAAGGGACCTGGAATGGAAATGTATAAACTTTTTCTAGATTGAAAGACAGAGAAATTTCGGCTTTGGGGGATCCTGAAGGAATCCTCCCATTGATTTCATTCAGCAAATGGTTATCTCTAAATGAATCTGTTTAGGCCTTTGGTGTGGAAAAATCACTCATGAAAAGTGAAAGAAAACACAACAAAAAGACTAAGCAGTCCCTTCTACTAGGGACTGCAAAATTGGCAATGATGAAGAGTATTAGACAATGTAATCCCAAGCATTTGAGTAAAAAGAAAAAAAGTCTAGGTGTTTTTCTTTATGGTCTGTTAAAACAATAGTAATAACCACCATTTATTAAATATCTATTAAGTTCTAATATAAAGGTTATTAATACGTTGTTCTATTTAATCCTTCTAACTACCCCATGAGGTATTATTAGTAGCTTTGTTTTATAGATACGGAAATGAAGGAGCAGAGAGGCAAATGCCCAAGGTCACACAACGAGTAAGTGGCTGAGGCAGAATTCAAGGAGTATCTATCTGATTCTGAAGCCCTTGCTCTTTCCCCTATACTTTGCTGCCTCCTACAAGAAAAGGGAAGACAGGGACTTCACGTGGCTTAGTTTCCAATGCATCAAAGGAACAATAAGCCAAAGGGCACTGGCTGGACAGAGCAGTTAATTAGCTGCTTAACCAACTCCACAAAATAAATGAACCTCTGAAAGCTTGATCTGGTATTTTTTCTGAGTTCTCCCTTTGGATTATCTTCAACTTAATGAGATCACCTTCAAACTGGCCTTGGAACCAAAGTTAAGACAATACTCTGGCTTTCAAATGGGCCACTGGGAGCTTTACAAGCCAGAAATGAAAGCCTAGGAAGGTTTTTATATTTTGGTGGGTTTGGATGCTGAACATTAACAGAGAAATCAATATCAGGGATATTGGAAGCTGATCCATTAAAAGTCAGTACTTGGTCTTTATTTTCCCCAAAGAGAAGGCATACTGTTGTTTTCCTTAACATGTCATATCCCTTTGACTTGAAACTCTATAGATGAAGGGAGAGGCAAGGGGAGGGAGAGAGAGAAAAGACCATATGGAAAGTAAAAAGGTTATTAAAAACAACAATGAAATCAGGAGTTCCTGAACAGTAGATCACGGCTCTGGGAAGCCCACAAATTGTTATAAGATTTTGGCAGCCCCATGTACACAAGGAATAAATGAATATCAAACAAATAAGTTAGTTCTCAAATTTAGCATATTATTGATTTTCAAATAAATCCAGCTTCAAGTTTTGATCAAAGTACCAATTCACTTAAAAATACAAATGAATTCATGATAGCTTTTCATAACAGCGTATTTCACTTCTCAAAGGGCACTAAAAGTCTAGCTAATTATCATGAGAAAAGTTAGCAAACATTTTGAAGTTAAAAAGGGCCTTAAGGAAAAGAAGGGTCCCAAGCCTCAAAAAGGTTAAAAACTAAGCTGTAGAAAGAAACATCATGGGATAACTGTGAGTACTTGTTCTGTAGCTAGGAGAGAGAGCTGGCCTTCCCAGAATCACACTGTGGAGCTGACAACTGGATTCTGTAAGGTCCCAAGATGCCTCTCCCTCCGGACGACAAACAATACTCTATCTGGTGAAGAGTAGGGAAGGAGAAGCCAGTGTGCTAGATCGTTCTACTGCTCAGCAGTTGCCAGTGCTCAAAGACGGCACAGAGCTTGGTGAAAGGACACCAGAAGACAGTTTAGAAAAATGAACAAACACACCAGGGCTGGGGAAATTTCCGGGCTCTTTCGACATAATTCACAAGCCTCTTTTCCAACACCTACAAACAACCAACTTTCTGATTCAGTTTCTCCTTCCATTTGAAAAAGCGGGGGGGAGTGAGACACAAAACATGGCCAGAGATAATGGCTTTATAGTATTTAGAGATCACTGGAGGATATACAGGAAAATACGAATGAGATCAGCTGGCTCAGATACAAACAAAGTCTCAGACTGATGGTCACATTTGGCACCATAAAAAAATCAATATGTTGAGCAGAGATGCATCTGCTGGTCCTCAGCTTAACATCTTGACTAATGATAGAGAAGCAGGAGCTAAATGGCATCTCAATAAAATGTAGAGAAGACTTCAAATTAAAAGCACTGAGAATTCTAGCAAAGGGGAGGAGTAACATCATGGGACTCACAACGACTAGAAAACTGAAACGTGATGAACACACAGATGAGGTGCTACCTATGGGAGAAAACAGCAAAGGACATCTAGGAGAAAACAGCCTTCGCTAGGAGAAAAACAGCTTAAATACCGTTCTAAGAAAAACCCTGAAAACAGGAATGGGTAAGGTGGCAAAGACCAGAATGCTCAAGGGAGGCAAGAAGAGGGAAAAAGGCTCTGGACATTAGTACTGGCCACAGAAATCCCTAACTACATGCACAGCTCCAGTAAAATAGAGGTGAAGAGAGCAACTGATGACTCCACATTCTGTAGTCTGGAAAGAAGGGAGGATTCAGAAATAAGGAGTTAGACTGAGGAAACAAATTTCAGCGCACAGCCTATCCCCAGTGGGGATGGGAAGCCAGCAGGGAAGGGGGAGAGTGGTAAGAGTTCCAGGAAAAGGGCAAAGGAGTTAAAAGTACTTAAAATAATGCTGTACTGAGAAAACCACACAGACTCTGCCACTCACATCAGTGCTGATACAGGATCAACATGAGGCAAGGCTGCACGAGCCGAAGGAGGCAAAACTAGTGAGGCAGAGACTGACGTGAGTGGACTGGAGGAGGTCTGCCAAATGAGCAGTAGGTAAAGGCAGACCCAGGGAGACGGTTTACCTTAGGAATGGTGGACGGTGCCACGTACTGGGGCCTAACATAACACAGCCCGTGCCCTTCCATACTGAGACTTTAAAACAAACAAACAAAAAAAAGCCATGAGGAAGAGTATGCAAATATGCTGATTCTGCTCCTCCCTCACAGGAGGACTATTTGTCACCAGAATGCTTTTCAGGGAAACACCAAGAGAAATCCTCATCAATTTCATCAGCCAGAAGGTGCCTTTAAGCCAGCAGGACAGAAGCTGGCAGAGTTATTAATGGCTTTCCCAGCTGCTGAACTCTGTACATCTCTGATTAACTCTCAGAGGGGTATTTGGGAAGGACAAGGGGTGGAGGGAATAAGACTTTCTTGTAAAAGATTTTATAAGGGAAAAAAAAAACACCCTTCAAACAATAAGGCATCCAAGACAAATGCCAAGTATAAGAAAATGCATCTCTGGAACAAGGGAGAGAAACACAGCAGCGACTCTTGCTAAATGCCTGGGATTAATTGCCTCAGAGAGAGGCTATAATTTAAAGGAATGAAAAATACACCTACAGACTGTCGGCTGAGTCCTGACCAGACAGTCAGCTTGTCATTCCTCCTCATGACAAATGGCTCTGACTCGGGCCTTTATAAATGAGGCTCTTGCAGCAAAAAGCTCAAAAGGCCATTGTCCTCTCGACAATACACAGTTGACTTTGCTGAAAATTAGACTATTAAAAAAATAAGTGTCTCCCTATGCTCTTCTGTTTTTATTCAATTTCCAGACAACAGAAGGCCTAGTTGGTATTCCTGTCCCTGGATGGCACAAGTCCTTTCCTTACCCAGGTGCTCTTGGTAAGAAACCGAGGCCCCCATCTCTATGCCAAGGACTGTGCACACGTGTAAGGGTTTAGATTTCTGGGAGGAAGGCTCAGGTTCTGGGGGTATCATTCACAGGGGACAACTAAGAGCACGGCCCCCTTGGAACTGCAGAGCTTTAACTTTTCCCTAAGGAACAGTAATAGATAATTACCATTTACAAATTTCTCTCTTCCCTTATTCCACCTTTCATTTCATCTGCACATATTCCATATTCCTACTGTGCATTTTACATTAAAAAACAAATCTACAGGGGCACCTGGGTGGCTCAGTTGGTTAAGCGGCCGACTTCGGCTCAGGTCATGATCTCTCAGTCCGTGAGTTTGAGCCCCGCGTCGGGCTCTGTGCTGACAGCTCAGAGCCTGGAGCCTGTTTCGGATTCTGTGTCTCCCTCTCTCTGACCCTCCCCCGTTCATGCTCTGTCTCTCTCTGTCTCAAAAATAAACAAACATTAAAAAAAAAAATTAAAAAAACAAAAAACAAAAAACCAATCTATATCTCTAAGTGGTTATGCCCTCCTTCCCCCCCCCTCCCCTCCTGGCTGTTTAATTCTTTCCTTCTGTGTTTTCCCCTTCTATACCCAAGTACAATCCACACATATTCCCTTTTCCTTCTCTTCTAGCATTCCTCAAAATGAATATTCATATGTATTTTACTTGCCCAGAAAGAATGCTAATTCTAAAGTTGCTGAGCAATAGCCTATACTTCTAAGCAATAGGCTCAAAATCCTCAAGGAAAGAGCTAGAATTTAGATAGGCATATATTTTAGAAATGTGTTGGGGCTTTCCAGGTACCAGATATCCTATTCCTGATCCCCAGGAAGTCTCCCCACTTCTCTGAGACTTTTCATTATTCTGCCTCTGCTGAACACAAAGCAGGTTCATCTAAGGTAGTTAGCTCCAACAAAGATCTGAGCACTTTAGGGGTAAACTTCAGAAATTATCCACTCTGATTTTACAAATCAGACACTGAGGCATAGGGTGTGAAAGGGACTTGCCCAAGATCAAATCTGTCAAGTAACAAATGTGACTCAGCCTAAACTAGAACCCGGGCCACTCTCTACACAGGAGTTGTCAGGCTAAGGGGGCAGCAGGCACTGATGAGTGATCCCAGGTCCCACCGCAGCTGCTCTAGGAGTCACTTGCTGTTTTACCAATTTAGTTCAAAACTGGTTCAAGTAGGAGTCAAAAAGGACTCAGGCAACATTTCATTTGGAGAAGTAGGAAGTGAGACAGCTGAGCTTTCGCAGCTCATTTCCCAGGAACATTCACAAACAGGCCCCACTCTTAGAAAACACCAAGCCTCTTACACCCAATACTTAACATTCAGTCCTCGTATGTTCTCTCCTCTATTTCGCCCACTGCTTCCTAAGTGGTTTTCCTGCATCCATACACTTGCCACTTTAGGTCACCCCAACCAATGCTGTCCGAGTTAGCTGCCTCAAATACATCTTCAATAATAACTTCCCCCAGATAAAAATACGATCCAGGGGCGCCCAGATGGCTCAGTTGGTTAAGTGTCTGACTTCGGCTCAGGTCATGATCTCACGGTTTGTGAGTTTGAGTCCTGCATCAGGCCCTCTGCTGTCAGCACAGAGCCCGCTTCAGATCCACTGTCTCCCTCTCTCTCTCTGCCCCTCCCCTGTACTCGCTCTCTCTCCCTTCCTAAAATAAATAAACATTAAAGAAAATAATAATAAAGTCCAAACTTTCAGCCAGACATTCCAAGGCCCTCAGTTCAGGCCTTTCTGATCTTCTCTATCACATTACAAGCATTCTGTAGCTCTAGCCACAGATTTATTCAGGGTCCCCTGAATATCTTTATTTATACAGGGTCCCCTGTAAATCATCTATCTCTGGGCTTTTGCTTACGCTGCTCCCTTTGAATCTCTTAGATTCTACTGTACCTATCTCCTGTACCCTAACTTCATCCTCCACATCACTTCATCTAAGTCCTATGCAGTCTTCCCACCCAGTTGAAACCCATGGAGCCTCCTCATATCTCCCCAAATACTCTCTTCCCTTCATAGAACGCTGCTCTGTATTTTAGTGCTACCTTATTACAGTCTGTCTCGGAAGTTATTATGTAAAAATCTGCTCCCGTTATTTCATAGCCTAAAACTCTTCAATGACTCCCTTCACCTACAAAATAAAGTTTACCTCCTTTGCAAGGTACAGGAGACTCTCCAAAGATCTGGTGCCACCTTAAGTCTCAGGGCTCATCTCCTGCCACATATCTTGGACTTTAAAATCTAGTCAAACTTATCAACAAGGGAATTTCTGAAATACTCCATGCTATTTCACGTTTCTATGACTGTGCATTTATTTGTCTTTCTCCCAAGTATGTCTAGAAGTAAAGGGCCTGTTGTAATATGTATAACTTTCTCTTTTATAAACCCACCTTGTAGGGGCGCCTGGGTGGCTCAGACAGCTAAAGGTCCAACTTCGGGTCAGGTCATGATCTCACAGTTTGTGGGTTTGAGCCTTGCATCGGGCTCTGTGCTGACAGTGTGGAGCCCTGCTTGGGATTCTCTCTCTCTCCCTCTCTCTCTCTCTCTCTCTCTGTCTCTGTCTCTTTCTTTCTTTCTGTCTCTCTCTGCCCCTTCCCCATTCACACTTTCTCTCTCAAAAATAAATAAATAAAAACTTACAAAAAAATGAATAAACACACCTTGTAAAAGAAGCAATCAACCACTACAAAAATCAAGTAAGTGGGGTGCCTGGGTGGCGCAGTCGGTTAAGCGTCCGACTTCAACCAGGTCACGATCTCGCGGTCCGTGAGTTCGAGCCCCACGTCGGGCTCTGAGCTGATGGCTCAGAGCCTGGAGCCTGTTTCCGATTCTGTGTCTCCCTCTCTCTCTGCCCCTCCCCCGTTCATGCTCTGTCTCTCTCTGTCCCAAAAATAAATAAACGTTGAAAAAAAAAAAATCAAGTAAGTGAAATTATTGAAAACTCTCTGGTAAAAAGGAAGAGAACAGTTCCTTATCTCATCCCACTTTAAGACCGACTTCTGTATAACACCACCACTCACCAAATACAGCTCATTGCCTGATTCCTGACTGTTCTAACAGGTTGCAGCCCATAAAGAGAAGAGCTTTAAAGTGTGTTTCCTTTGAATTTCTCTTCTACTTCTAATATCAAAGAGTCTATGGTTTGTAAGTTAAAGAAAAGAACAAAAGCAACTCTTCTTCAAAATGAAGTAGACGGGAACACTCTCCAAAGATTTACCCTTCCTTTTCTTGGCTACAGTTATGTATCTGTTATTAGTAGGCAGACTCCCACAGGAGTCCCGGAAATTCTGGGCACAGAAGAGAGAGCAAGAACAAGTACTACCAATGGCATGTAGCTTCACGCCACTGGAATTTCTGGCCACGAGAACTTGAAGCAAGTATATGAGTCTCACAAAGCTGCCAGGATTTCGCCTATAGACAGATGATAAGAATAGTATTATTTGGTTTCTAACGTGTCTTCTTTGCCATGACTCAACTAAATTTCAGGTACGGCAAAAGGGCAGGCGAAGAATATTAAATTCTGAACTAAAAGCAAGCAACTCCTCTTATGCCAACCCAATCAGATGGTAGAGCTGAGTGACAGCCCTCAGAACTCTCAGCTACATCATACACCAAAAAGACCTTTTAACAACTTCCTTGCTAGAAGGTGTCTAGCAAGGGGACCATTAAAGGAGAAGTCCTTTCTGTATGAGGCTCTCTGCACGAGTGTATGGGGTACTGCTAGAACACTCCATTCCAAACTAAGGAACCAGAACCCATCTCTGGCACCCAGAAGTTACTGTCATACAATGAAACATTTTTGCCTGTTTGGTCATAATATGGATTTCTGAGTAAAAGGAACTCAAACACAACCAGATAAATTAGAAAAATGAAGAAAACAGATGTAATAGATCTAAAGTGATTTCATCTTAAGGCTGAAAGCCTAGAATTCTCACTGAGACGTTTTTCCAAAGTAAGCCTAATGTCACAACGGTGAATGAAGAACTTGCTCTCTTCTGAACTAGCAACAACTTGAAGTGAATATAATTCCCCTGTGGCTGGGATGTGTGCTGGAGATATTTGCGACTGATCCAGTCTGAAGCTTCTCCAATTGTCATCAGCTCTGGGTATTCTCTGCCTTGGAAGGCAAAGCAGTTACAAAAAGAGGCAAGAAGGGCAAGAAGTGAACTACGGATGATTCTGGGATTATACGTACATTTAGAGTAACAGATAACATGAGGAAGGGGGTGAGGATAACAGGAACAATAGACATATACCACCTCTTGTGCAGGCCTTAGCGACTTCTGGGATACAGCACTTAACCACAGGGCTTCAAAAGAGCTTCCCTCTCTTTCCAAAGGGATGGTGAAAATTAAAATGGCAGTTTTCCTTATGCTTATTTGCCTTCTACATTCTAGCAGGTGGTCTGGGCTCAAAGGCAGGCAGACAGCAATGTCAGCGACAGCCACACCTTTACCCTGCTTGTGAATATCTTTATGCAAAGACAGATGCTGAACGCTTCAGGACAGACCTTCTGACAGCGGGTTTCTGGATGCCCTGTTTGTGCATTTTGATAAACACAGGGACCCTGCAGTCTCAATTCTGGCCACAGACAGAGATGAATGGCAGGAGATGATGCCTGCCTGGATAGATGGTCATTAATCCAGACCACAAAAGAACAGAGAATTTAACCTGCTGCCGACCAACCTTCAAAGTTATCTTCCCTAGAGATAAATCTAGATAGTCTTCTTCCACAGCAAGCTCAGGGAGCAAGAGCTCAAATGTGGTTCTACATCATTTTTAAAGGTTTTTAAATCTGCAGGACAATAAAAGCCAGACACTAAATATGTTTACTCCTGTTCTCAAATCTCAGACATGTCTGATTTTGGTTGTCTCTGTATCCTTATTTTAAAAAATACTACAGTGGAGTAAATACCTCATTAGGTTATTATAAGAATTAAATGAGGGGCGCCTGAGTGGCTCAATTGGTTAAGCGGCAGACTTCGGCTCTGGTCATGATCGCATGGCTCGTGAGTTTGAGCCCCGCGTTGGGCTCTGTGCTGACAACTCATAGCCTGAAGCCTGCTTCAGATTCTGTGTCTCCCTCCCCACCCCCTGTGCCCCTCCCCTGCTCCCACTCTGTGTCTTTCTCTCTCAAAAATAAAAACATTAAAAAAAAATTTTTTTAAGAATTAAACAAGATTTATATATATAAATATATTTTTATATATTACAAATATTTTATATGTTATACAATACATATGAAAAATATTATCATAGGTGATAGACGATGGAAAAGAATCAAAAAAGATGGGATCTGGGGACTCTATACACCTGGAAGGGACAAGGTAGATAACACCAAAATGATTCCCGGCTTAGCAAATGGGGCGAGAACTGAAGATGTTGAAGTGGGATGGCAAAGGCAGGAGCATGGCGTGTTGTGCAGGCAAGGAAACCAGTAGAGCAGTTTCTCCTAACAGCCCCCTAAGTGTTAGGAAGATTCCAGGTCCTGTCTAACTTACCTGCTTCTCTGTACCTGAAAGAACTATACATTATGATCATACGAGCTTCTGACTTCCCTTCTATTATCAAAGCTAAGGAAAAGGACTGCGGCAGAGAAATTAAAATGGGTGGATACAGGGGCACCTGGGTGGCTTAGTCGGTTAAGTTTCCAACCCTTGATTTCAGCTCAGGTCATGATCTCGTGGTTCGTGAGATCGAGCCCTGTGTTAGGCTCAGTGCTGACAGCGCGGAGCCTGCTTGGAATTCTCTCCCTCCTTCTCTCTGCCCCTCCCCTGCACCCATGAACCCTCTCTGTCTTTCAAACTAAATAAACTTTAAAAAAATGGTTAACAATGGGCTGACACATTCCCTCAGTTCTCTCTCATTCCCTCCTAGAGTACCTAGAAGTTAAGAGAAGAGAAGCAGCCTCAGGCAGCACTCAGTTTACAACGGTGGGGGGGGGGGGGGGAGGAGAGCAGGGAAAGAGAAAGAATGAACAGACGGGAACTCAGCATCAACCAGCCAGCAACATCCTTCACTAGGAGACCTGGACTACTAATATTGAGGTGACTAATCCACAGCTGCTATTAAAAACAAGATTATAGTCTGCATCAGCTCAAAAAGAAAGGCAAACACCCTGGCAAGGGACTTTCAGAGGAGCATTAGAGAAATCAGCCCATTGTTACCAACCAGGGAGCAACAGAAGACCCCTAGGGAGAAATAATGGTAAGTCAGTGCATGAAAGGTGAAGAAGGCAATGTAAATTCAGGTCGTGCTGAAGCCAGGGGGAAGGTGAGAGCACAGGTGGGCTGTGGGGAGCACAGGGAGGAGGGAGTCTGACACAGGAAAATCGAGGGGGAAGGAAGGGGAGAGGGAGGAGGTGGTAGCAGAAGAAAGAGAAGGTAAGATGAGAACAGAACATTTTAAACTAACCCAGAACTCCATTGTGAAGGACAAGTCACGAGGCAAGATACAGCTCAAAGGCATAAGCCCCACGTTTCACCACTGCAAAGAGATTACACAGCCTTCCAAACGTGCATGGAGGGAAGCTATGCAATCTGCACTGACTCCCAGAGCTCCCCAGGATTACTGAGGCTTTTCAGCAGTACTCAGTCCCAGTAGCGACCGCACATACCTGAAACTGCTTCTCTGAATAGACCCAAGAGCTGGAAAAATGATATCTGCAGGGGAACATATTTCACTACTGGTATGTGTCTGGGTAAGGGAGTGGAGACTATCCCCTCACTGCTGGTATATGCACCCACCTTCCCCTAGAGTGGACTGAAGGGAGAATGACACGTGCTGGGAGCCAGAGGGCAGCCGATGAGAGAGAATCAGGGCCCCTGCTCCAAGCGCCACCACCGCGGCTTCAGGGCATCCCTGCATTTCCTTCATGTTTGTTTCTTCCCCAGACAAAAGAACCACCTATTCAGTCGGCCTTTTGCTTCCAAGTACACAATTGCTAGCGTGTTTAAGGACCATATCAGAAAGGCAAATTGGTATAAAGGTTGTTTCCACCTCCTTAGTCATCTTTAGCAAAAAGATTTCTCCAACACATCTTAAAGCTCTATTGCAAGGTGGCTCCTGGGGAACTATCCATTCAGCTCACGGAAGAGGAAGGTTGAGAAGGAGGCAAGAACTCTTAACATCCCAGACCTGACCAGGTGATGTCAAGAAAGAGAAGGAAAAAAAGGAAAGTGACCAACAGGCTGTCCTATTCCAATGCTGTCAGCAAAAAAAAGAGAAAAAAATTAATGCTTAACCACCTCTCTCTCTCTCTCTCGTTTTGCATGTTTGAGAGTATCAAAATATAGGAATCAAAACAAGAGCTAAGCGTCCTATTTGATATAAACCAGGAATGGAAATTCTTTCAGAATGGAAAGAAACACAGTGAATGGTTAGAAAGGTGAGGAGCAGGAGGTCAGAGAGTTCAAACACAGCAGTGACACTGGGGTATTTAATCCTGTGCACAGGGCTGACCCTGCTCCTTTACCTCACCCCCATCATCCAATCGACCACTCAAAAACACCAGAAGAGCAAGGAATCACCTCTCAAACTACCACATTAGTTTGACAGGCAACTTTCAAAGGATCCTAATGGCGGAGATTGTGGGAGGGAGATAGTTTAAGCAATGGAGTAGGACCTCAAAGAATCAGTGTGATTCAAGGGTACGAAGGGACCTGTCTTTAGGGAAATCCAGATTTTTTTTTTTCAATTTTTAATGTTTACTTATTATTTGGAGACACAGAGAGAGGGAGACACAGAATCCTAAGCAGGCTCCAGGCTCTGAGCTGTCAGCACAGAGCCCAAGGCTGGGCTCAAACTCACGGACCGCGAGATCACGACCTGAGCAAAGCCGGACGCTTAACTGACTGAGCCACCCAGGCACCCCCAGATATTTCTGTTATTTCTAATCTCTATACCTACTCTGCTTAAGAAAAAATACCAACCATCCTTTCTCTCTGACATTGTGAAAACAGGCCATGAGAAGCACTTCCATAGCCACTGTTCATGCAAAAGGGAAATAACAGTGCTGCCTATGTAGCAGCAGCCATCCTCTCCAGCCTGGCCTGGGGCCAACGGGCCATCTCTCCCACAGGCTCCATGAAACAGCAGCACAACTGCCAGAGGTGGCAGTACCCTGCACATTTTAACCCCCCTTCCCCTCACCCCATCCTGCTACTCATACATAAGAACTTTGGGGTTTGAAGCAAGAAAGGTCAACCACTGCTGCTTGGACAGTGGTCAACTTAGAAGCACACACAGCTTGGGAGGACAGGGAAGAAAGCAAGCTGAGTAGGTACTTACTCAAAGTCCTCAAACTCCAAGTCGGTTCCCTCTACTGATGGGCCCTGGTTGTCTGAGGAAGAGGAGGAGGTGGAGGAACGGAGCCGGTTCTGCTGATAGCGCATGGAGCGCTGGCGAATACTGTCTCTCCGTGAGAGATACTGGATCATCCTCTGGGCGTAGTATGCGGCAGGAGATAATCTGAGAGAGACAGAGATGGACAAACACAAACTAGCACTAATGTGGGGAATACTGTGAAAGACAGTAAATCCAGCTCTCCCCGCTGAGGCGAACTCCGGAGACGTGAAAAATAAAGGGCATTTAACTCACCAGGAGGTCTGTACTGCACAATATGCTTATTAGACTACCACCCGTGTTTCTGTTCCGAGAGGAGGCAAAGAGGCTGTGTAATCAGTCATCATCTGCTCAATAGCTGTCCCCTCCCAAGGGGTAACACTGGACCTTCCTTTTTTAGTGTCTTTAGGGACCCATTTTAGCTTCTCAGGATGCCATTCATACGGATTTACAGCCTTCTTCAACCATCCAGACTCAAAATATAAGAAACGAAAAGGGACCACAGCCACCATCTAAAGGCCAGCTCTCCCTTCATTTTATACAAGAGAATAGAGGCCAGGAGATGGCAAAACGGACATGACTAGAGAAGGTACCATCTTCACCAGGTCTTCTTTCTTCTCCAACAAATCCACATAGCTCCATATTTGCCCTAGCTCCCTAAAGCGAGCTCTCTGAACCTCTCAGCTCTAATGGGTTACTCACAGACATTCGTAACACAGAGAAAATATTCAGGATTGAAAAAGAGAGTAAAATATACTCAGGAAAACAAAATCTCACAGGGAAGAAAAGATTTTTCTATTTCTTACAATAGAGCATCCGAGGTGACATGGGCACTAAGCAATACAGGAGGCAACAGTTATTCCTTTTTCTTCTTCCTTACTGTGGCTATTCTCAGTGAATTAGTCTAGACCTCTAGTCTGTGTCTTAGTGTCTTCATACCCCTGAAAACGCCTAGTGTCTGCTATAATTTACCACATTCCCTTTCTCAAGTTTTTCCTCCATCTTTCACAAGACTGCTATATACTAAGAAAGTGAGAGCAGAACAATACACTTTGACTCAACAATTCCACTAGGAATCTTATCATATAGAAAAACACAAGGATATATACATGTTGTTAGCATTAGTGAAAAACTAGGAAATGTCTCAAATGCCCACCAACAGGTTAAAGAAATAAACTATATCCATACAAAGAAACACTATGTAACTATTAAAAAGAATAAATCATCCCTATACACACACAAGAAAAACCCTCTAAAACAAAAATTTAAGTGGGAGAAAAACTGAAGAATGGTATGCATATACTAATATGTATACAAAAACATATGTTTCTGTAATTAGAACAAAAAACTAAAGGAAACACAGCAATTCTAATGAGGATTCCTGGGAATCTTAACTTCTATAATGTTTGAACATAAAAGGAAAAAAAGTATGTATGTGTGTACACACACATAACACATATATATTTAATGGAAATCTGGAAAAACTGACTGAGAATGGAAATAATAACAGTTACATCCAAATGGTAGGGACAGTATTTACAAAATCTTGCTGCCCTACATTTCCTTACCCCTAAACAAAGTTTCTGGGAAAACCTCAGTGTGTCTACTGACTCAGAACAAAGGAGATTCTGCAGTCACCTGCTATAGGAACTAAGGCTGTCTCTGAAATGCCAGTCATCAGAGGTGGTATCCTTCTGGCCAATCATCAAATGGAATTCCCAAGAAGGCCAAATGACAATCTTTGGAACTCAAAAGTCTTTGCTACAGAACAATATACTGCATTTGGCATCACTGAATCCAAAACATACAGCAGGTCAGCATGGGATACACAGATGTCTTGGCCAAGATCATCAGAGTACAAGAATCATTTCTTAAAAGTCTCAATGTGTGGAGCTTCCATTATCCATGTGGGCCCCTGTTGCCATGCATTTTGCAAGGATGAATCAAGAATCTTAAGTTTTCAAGAGACAAAAGTCAGCACTCTTGAGTTGTTCCTTTACCTACTAAATATACAGAAATTTTCCAGAAGTCAGCCATTGATGGTTAAATTGTCAAGTCAACCAGACTAGAAAAGAGTGTAAAAAACATTTCAAGAGCAGAATGAAGATTCTTCTTCTAGAATGGATTCTGAAAAGTGTCTGTAAGTATACACATTTCTCAGTTGTTAACCCACCCTAGTAACTAATGGGAAAATTATATTATTGGCGACAGATGTAGAAAGAATGTTGATGCAGACAATAAGATTGCCCTTTTATGTAAGGGCACAATTTTAGCACTAGGTAACCTAATTGTTTAATTTCACTATGGCATAGGAATTCCTTCTAAACTACAAAAATATGCATCAATGGCAAAGAAAAAGGGATTCCTGGCACAATTATTAAATACAAGTACATCCTGGCCTCGTCTTTGTAGGTAGCCAGAGGGAAGCTAAGGATCTGAATGCTGAATCATCTCACAAACACTTTGACCTATATATACTGTGTAGGGTGAAGTCTAAGAGGAAAAACTAATTAAACAACCAGCAATGAGGTAGCAATCATCCTTACTGAAGAGCTGTATAATCACCAAACTCTGAAGTGTTCCAAGCAAAAATTTTTAATGTTTAATAAATTGCAAGTTTTCTTCAAGGAAGAATATTTTCTCCTCCAAGAAAACCTATTTTGTGTTCAGAGGGAAAATGTAAAAATAGCAACACCACAAAGTATGACACTTTCTGTGATAAAGAGATCTGAGTGGGAGTAAATAAAAGATTTATTACATGAAAGGAAGACAAATAATGGTCTTTAAGAATTACCATTAAACTTTGTCAGGTTAAAAAT
This sequence comes from Herpailurus yagouaroundi, assembly GCF_014898765.1. Taxonomy (NCBI): domain Eukaryota; kingdom Metazoa; phylum Chordata; class Mammalia; order Carnivora; family Felidae; genus Herpailurus; species Herpailurus yagouaroundi. The sequence goes on along the minus strand of NW_024412418.1, from coordinate 7,309,495 downwards.
TCTGGGGATGAGATTCCTATAGCTGTCCTAAAAGAAACTATTTTATAGCAAGAAGTTCTCTGTCTTAGTGTTTCAGAGTCATTTGATTGATGCCAAAAATTTCTTTCTTTTATTTAGGACTTATTACTTTTAAGTATGATTAGAGACATACACTTCCATGTTTGGCCGTCATCTCAGCTGCCTCCCCATATTCCCTGATCCTTGGATTTGCCATTTCTGGGGTATGGAAAAGGAAGCAAGAAGGTAATGGGGAATCTTTTCATTAGTCTCTCAGAAAGAACACTCAGTATCATGACACCACTGCGGCCAACAACAAAATCACTCAATATCCCTAGAATGAACCTTATCTACAGGCCTTTCCAGACTTGAAATTCTTAATCTAAAGCAAAGCTCACTGGAGTGCCTAGGTGGCTCAGTTGGTTAAGCGCCCGACTTTTGGCTCAGGTCATGATCTCACAGTTCGTGGGGTTGAGCCCCACGTGGGGCTCTGTGCTCACAGCTCAGAGCCTAGAGCCTGCTTCAGATTCTGTGTCTCCCTCTCTCTCTACCCCTCCTCCATCCGTTCTCTCTCAAGAATAACCTTAAAGAGGGGCGCCTGGGTGGCGCAGTCGGTTAAGCGTCCGACTTCAGCCAGGTCACGATCTCGCGGTCCGTGAGTTCGAGCCCCGCGTCAGGCTCTGGGCTGATGGCTCGGAGCCTGGAGCCTGTTTCCGATTCTGTGTCTCCCTCTCTCTCTGCCCCTCCCCCGTTCATGCTCTGTCTCTCTCTGTCCCAAAAATAAATAAACGTTGAAAAAAAAAATTAAAAAAAAAAAAAAGAATAACCTTAAAGAATACATTAAAAAACAAATAAAAATAAAGCAAAGCTCATTTAGCTTTTATCTAACCCCTATTTGTTAACTTGCCAACCCCACCATTATAAATTACTCTTTCTTTTGGCAAAGCCTCACAGTGAGCTCTAGTGTTGCCTAAATGATGTGAAGGTTATCCCTTTTTGAGGTCATTAACAGAATCAGTTAAGTCTGGTGGTAACAACACCAAAGGACTGCTCGCTATATAAATGTTATACAATCGCTTCTCGGCCTTTTGGCTAAGATCAAGTGTAGTATATAAATGTTATACATCAACTTGACACCCCATCCTTGGTCCTCAATTTCCAGTATCAGGTAAGGGTGGGCCGTGAACTCATTTAAATGTTTTCTTTTGTTTTTTAAATCCCTTCAAGAACTCTTCAAATATCTTCTAATCAGTGTAAGGTAAATGCTTTAATAAAATGGCAACTTGTTCTTTTTGGTTACCCTTTTGTCAGTCATCTCTTCCTTTAGGTAGCATCCAAAAATTGAACATCTGAATGAGCTTGATTTCTGCCTTTTGATAATCTAAATTCTCTCTCAAATGAGAGCAAGTAGGATTTTTTGTTAGCTGGTTAGTTTTAATTTGTAAGTAATTTCCCTACTAATAAAAACTTGTTTCCCTTTTGGCTGTCCCTTTGAATGGCAACAGCCTCCCTGATTAGCAAAAAAAGAAGTATCCTGTGACTCTGCCAGTGGCCTCCTCAGGTCCCTCCTCTAAGTGCCCCACTTATAGGAATGAGCCCCAAAGGACAAGAGCTCAGTCACAACTCCCTGTCATCAGAGGTTCTGTTCACTTACCTGCAACACTTCCCAATCACCTGAACCACCTGTCTCAAAACTGTAACTGAAGAGTAAAAGAGCACCAGGACCAGAGAGGCACAGAATGGGGCTTCCAACAGCTTGGCAACCCCAAGGGCAGCCCCTCCCCCCCACCTAGTGCCATTTCTCACTTTGGCCTTACCTCGCTGGGTCTGGGTAAATTGGGTGCTCTCTGGATCCTGCTCCATCATAACGGGATAATGAAATGAGGGAAGACTCCAGCAGCCTCCTAGCAGAGATTAAAAAAATGGCAATAATCCCTGTCAATTACCAACTCAGAGGTCATTCATAAGGAAAAATAGGGGGAGAGATAAATAACATCCCCCTTTGCAGCTAACTGACACCTGTTATCTGGGATCACACCTTCCTACAAACTAAATAAATAAATAAATGAGCTACAGAGCTCCCACACTGGGTATGGCCACTGTATATGCTGAATACTGCTCTTCAGTGAGAAATGAACAAGTGCTTCAGAGACATGATCTTATTTCTATTTGTAGTATCTCCAGCAGACAAATAGGAGGTTGGGATCAACACAGGAGGGGAAAATTAGGCATACCCAGAGATTATCATGTAGTGCCAACATTTATCTTGGTGTTCAGTTCCTCCATGTTACCCTAATCCACATTCCCTTATCTTCTACTCATTCTGCTCTGCCTACACCCTTTTTGTGAGAAAGAGTACTCCTCAGGCTCTCTTAACAACTGACAAAAATCTTTAATTATATAATCTAGCCCAATCATAAGTTCAACTGAGCATATATGATACACCCACATTTTATTGAGTACTTTTTTGGTGCCAGGTGAATACTAAGCACTTCACATATATTTCTTTACTTAAATCTCACCATAACCTGGAAAGGGAGGCATTACTATACAAACATGAGAACACTGGGCCTAAAAGTTAAGTATATGGCACTGTGGCACAGGGCTATTAAATGACAGCACCAGGACTCCATGAAGTTCTGTGAACTCCAAAATGCTTCAAACCAGGATGCTATACTGTAGGACCTTGTAGGCTCCAGGCAGGTAAAAAGTGTGTATGTATCCACTGTGAGTCCAAGCTAGAAGGTGGGCTTTGTATCACTGGCTCTTCCTGTTTTTTAAGGGAAGCCAGAAATCTGGACTTCTCCATGTAATCTCCTGACAGTTAAAGTTTAGCTAAAACATTTTTTTCCCTCTTTGTACAAGGGCCACTTTAAACACATCTGATAAATGCGGCCCAGGGACCCCCTAGTTTGCCATGTCTGCCACACTGCTTCCCAATTCAAATGTGCCTTGGCAGCCAATCAAGCTCCTGCCAGAGAACACATTTCAAAGGAAATGGTCTCAGAAAGAAATGCATATTGTTCCTCTCCAGCAGCATCTTGCCTGGCTCTCCCGGGAACAGGTCTCCGGCTCCCTGCCAGACTCTTCTTTAAAGCAGATCTGCAGGATAAGGACAGCAGCTACCAATCTTTTCCAATTGAGTTAATTCAATTCACTGTTATTAAAACCAGCTGGCTTTAGGTATAGTCATGTGCAGTCACTTTATCCCAGCAACTGGCTCACCAAAGCATTTCCCCTAACAGCCTGGGAAAGAGATATAGCAGAGGCCCTGTCAAGCTGGCTTGCTACCTTTCCTGCCCAGGACAACCAACGGTTACATGATGCTTTCTATCTAGACAAGGCCTATAACCCCCACACATAAGACCCTTTACACAGTCCTACTACTGACGGGAGAGAACATTACAATGTAACCAATGAGGCAGAGAAGAAAGCAATAAAATACATCTCTCCGGTTGAAAACCTGAATCTTCAATGGTATCACTGTTTACAGCAGCAGAAATGCCATGTTTCATCAATTCTAAGAGCCACCCTCCCATTTATAATATGTCTGAAATTGGGATGTATCTTATAAATGCATGACGCCGTTTAATTGGCAGGATTTTTTTTCTTTTCATTAGGGTCACATAAAATAATGACTAAAATAATGGTATGTCTCGGAGTTTTGTACCACAGAATGTTAGAGGAAGGGGCAGTGAGAGGCACACAGACTGGAGAAAGAAGAAAAGTGAAATTTCGAGAGAAGTATCTATTCAGGACTTTTATGCCATCTTAGATAAATACTTGTTCACTACTAATGAATTAGTTCTAGGAATTGGAAGGTTGGAGAATAGAAGCAAGACCTGAGAGCAGCTGACTTCCTTGGAACACCGAGAAGTTTGTTCCATCCCAAAGGGCTCTGGAGTCAGTCCTGGCCATAACAGCCCTGACTTGTTATCCTCCAAATGGCTGCTTAGTAAGCAGAAGCGCTTTGGCAAAGAGCATCCTGCAGAGTGACCAACACATATCCTTCTTAAGTACTTCTGCCTGGAAAATGATGCTACTAAGTTGGGAAGCCAACATTACCCCCTACTTCTATGCTAAGGCTGTGCCAGTATTCAGAGAGAAGATGACTTTTTAAGAATGCTATAAAGGAGATTCTTGACCTGGGAGAGTTTGGATTAGATAATTTCAATTTTAATGATTCCGTTTTATAATCCTGCAAAGTCTACTTCCCACCTTACTTTCCTATCTTAATTAAGAAGACTTCTTTAAATCAGGGTAAAACCAAAATGTTAAGCTGTATCTCTGGGGAGTCCCTGATGAGGTTCTTCTGGAACATGCATCCCTTGTGCCTACTCACTACAGAATCTGCTAGCACCATTTGCTCCCCAGGCAATACAATGGACTGGCAAGCCATATATATACATGGCATTTTAACTGCTAATACACAAAATCAGGAGAGCCAATTACTATGAATAGCACCCCCACACACTTATCACTGATTAAACATTAAGTTCTCGTCAATTACGAGTACTATCTGAAGGAATAAAAGGCTTCTCCAATTGGTATTGAACAGAGAAAAGAACAAGAGCTACTAGATGAGTAAACATGACCACCACTCCTAGGAACCTCTAAGAAAGACCTTTCTCTCCTACAGTCAGCTTCCTACAAAGAGCCATCCATGGGGAAACGATACAAAATGCGATGAGATGGCAGCTGTGTGCCTTCTTCACTGGCCACCACAAATGTGACTTGAATTAACCATCTATCGTGCAATTCAACGATGGGAAATCAGGAAGGACTTAGGAGGGGCTCACACAAGCTTATTCAAGCTTGAAGCTACCTTTTCATTCTGACCTGTGATCACAATTTAGAAATGTATGTATTTATTTATTGATGTTTGTTTATATTTTGAGAGAGAGACGGTGAGAGCCAGGGAAGGGCAGAGAGAGAGAAAGGGAGACACAGAATCCGAAGCAGGCCCAGGCTCTGAGCTGTCAGCACAGAGCCCGATGCGGAGCTCAAACTCACAAGCCGTGAGATCATGACCTGAGCTGAATTCTGATGCTTAACTGACTGAGCCACCCAGGTGCCCCAAGAAGGGTTGTTTTTTTTTTTAATTTTTTTTCAACGTTTATTTATTTTTGGGACAGAGAGAGACAGAGCATGAACGGGGGAGGGGCAGAGAGAGAGGGAGACACAGAATCGGAAACAGGCTCCAGGCTCTGAGCCATCAGCCCAGAGCCCGACGCGGGGCTCGAACTCACGGACCGCGAGATCGTGACCTGGCTGAAGTCGGACGCCCAACCGACTGCGCCACCCAGGCGCCCCTTAAAGAGTCACTGAACCCCTGTCAGGGAAAAAAACAAAAACCCTCTTTCTTTACAAGTTTGCCTGGTTCATTCTCTGTATCAGTGGCGTCCAAGTGAGACACACAAAGGTTGTGCTATTTCAATCCACTGGAGAACAGAAAGAAAGTATCAGAACTTTTGTTTTATAATGTATGACCATAATGTATAACACACATGGATTGCTAAAAAGCCTTTACTAACAGAAGTATTTTTTAAAGTCTGGAGACCACTGCTCTATCAAACTATATCCTACTTTTAAGAAAATTCCACATTTAAAAGAATATGCGCAAATATATAAGAGCCATAAATATCCAAAACATAACCATACTCATACATAGAGCAGAAGAGAGAGAATGATAAAGCAAATGTGGTAAAATGCCAATATTTAGGGAATATGGGTAAAGAGTACATGGGATTTCTTTGCACTATTATTTGCAACTTTTCTTCTTTTCTGAAATTATTTCAAAATTAAAAACATTCAACATACAAAATTGAAAAGTAAACCACTGAAAACTAAAAAGAAAATGCTTCATTTTCAAAAGAATTGCTCACTTCTTAAAAAGGATTTCTTCAAGTATCAAGTTGCCCTAATGCCCCTAGGTAGGTTTCGTAAACTACAGGTCCCAAGTCAGCTGCCTGTTTTTATAAAGTTTTATTCAAACATAGCCACATCCATTCATTTATATATTGTCTATGGCTGCTTTGAAGCCAGGAAGGCAGAGTTAAGTACTATCAGGATAGTAACAGCCTTAAAATACTTACTACCTGGTCCTTTACAGAAAAAAAAAAAAATCTGCCCATCCCTGCTCTAAAATATTTGCTTACATAAAATCCTCTGAAAGATAAAGTGGAGTCACTAGGAAATGGAACAGAAAAACCTGAAATCAAAGTATTACACACTAGAATAAGTTATCAAAATTAATATTAAGCCCCGCTAAAATCATTAGTCAATAGAAACACAATTCAGGCTGTAAAATTCCTAACATTTTATTTTACTTTGTTTCATTTTTAGAGAGCGAGCGTGCACACTAGTGGAGGAGAGAGGCAGAGGTGGGGAGAGAGAGAATCTTAAACATGTTCCACACTCAGGTGAAGCCCAACATGGCTCTATCCCACCACCCTGGGATCATGACCTGAGCTGAAGTCAAGAGTCAGGAGGCTCAACTGAGCCACCCAGGCGCACCACCCCTCTTGCATTTTAAATGACCATAGCTATTTCTTCCTTCCCTGATTAATACTCTGAATATGTGCAAGGGGGTTCCCTAGATCCCCTAGATCCTTTGATGACTAAGAAAGCAAAAAAAAAAAAAAAAAAAAGTGGAAGAGATCTCTGGGAAAGAACAAAGTTGTCAGGGCAGGTGAGATGGGTCATCTAAAAAAAAAGAACTTTTGTTTCAAATCCAATGGATATCAGAGTTAAGAAGAAGCAAACCGTTTGGGTACTAGTCTAGACAGAATGAGTAAGCTGGTGACAACTTTTCCTTACTAAACAATTATGTCCTGAAGATATTCTTTTAACTAGTTGTCAGATCACAGAAAAAAAATCAATATCCTAAAGCAAATAGACATGTGCAAACCTTCTCTAATCACTGGAAAATATCAACTTGACAGAATTCTGTGAACTATATGAGACGTAAAGCCTGCTCTGAGAACCTAAGAGGCCACTGATGCCCCATGCCCAAAGAGTAATTTCCCGGCCTGGCTTTGATGTCTGGGTGGTATTTGCTATTTCAGTTCTGGGAAGCCAAACCCAAAACTAATAGCTCCCTTCTGCCTAGAAAATAAAATCCAAATTCCTCAGCTTGGTATCCAAAGCTCTGTAGCCAAACTTCTCATTCCTTCTGGATATATGATACACTCTAGCCTGGTGGTTTTCAAACTTTTTGGTTTCAGAACTCCTTTAACATTCTTAAAAATTACTGAGGACCCCAAGGAGCTTTCGTTTATATGGGTTTTATCTATCAATATTTATATTTGAAATTGAAATTGAGGAATTTTTAACACAAGCATACATTCCATCATCCATGATAATCATAATAACCTTGTTACACGTCACACAGTGAAAACTACACTGAACACCTGTGAAACAGAGAGAGAACAGCTCGACATTATTACAAAGATAGTTTTGACTTCAGAGACCCCAGGCCATACTTTGAGAACCACTGCTCTAGCTAAACTAAACACACTCTCACTATCTCATCTATGCATTTAGGTTGGCCATTGCTTCTTTCTGGAAAGTTCTCTTTCCTCCTTTCTAACTTAAAAAATCCTTTTAATCCTTTAAGGCTCAAAATCCTTTAAGGCTCCTCCATCCAAAAGTTTATACTCTCTTCCCCAAGACCCCCAATGCATTCTGAAACCTCCCTTCAAAGGCCTCTACCAAGTCACCTTGTACTACACTTACTGATAAGTATGTTTTGTCTCTGCTACTGGACTACAACCCACATGAAAGCAAGTACTGGGTCCAAGTTATCTTTCTGTCCCCATTAAAACTCCTATCCTAATTAACATGTAATGGGAGACCAATAAGAATATCTGTGAATAAATCAGCAGTCATAAGATTTGGAAGAATAAATAAGAAGATCTGACTGCCCCTCACTGACCCCATGACTTTCTGACAAGGATGCTAGATGTCCAAAAACTCACACTAAAACTCCTGAAGGAACAAGGTTTTCAGAAACTGCTTACATCACTCCTCATCCCTCTGGTCACTTAAGCTGCTCAGGTTAAAGTGCTGACATAGTTGTACTGATAAATGCAGTGCAGCCAGGTCCCTGAGAGGCTTATTAAATCAGAAAAGTCAGAGGCTGGCTACTTGCCTGAGAAACTACCACAGATGCTCCTGCATGGTATACTGCTAAAAGAGACCTCATAGGGGAAAGAGGGCAATGATTTCAGGGGGATGGAGGGGCAGGAGGCCAAAGAAACTTGGATGCACTATTGCCTTATTCATTTTTGAATCTTGCTCTGCAAGCCTCCGATCTCTCCTTGGCGCATGCCTGGGCTGGGAGATGACAGCCCTTATTCTTCGTAAAAAATAATTGTGTGTTCTGAAATGACACCTCTATTATGATTTCCAAATTGACATCTCTGCTTTAAAGCGGAGGCATCCAAGCCTCCCCATTTCACACACTGGCAATTATCGTTTAAGTTATCCAACAATAGGCACTCATCTGATCACTGCAGGGCCCCCTATTTCTAGGGGTGCTCTTACAGCACCATGCTGTTGCCAGTGGAGCCTGGCAGGCAACTCCTGCCCCTGTTATGGGGTAGACCAAGGCAAGGTGGCACTGCTACAAGGCTAATACCATCAGAGAAGAAAACAAATATACTATATTAAGAGCTCACAGTGCCTGTCCTATGAATTGGCCTTATTTTACTATCATCAAGCATAAACCATTCACAGGGCTCAAAACAATGCCTTTCACCATAACCTCTTTACAAAACATTAACGTATTCCTCAATGCCTCTGTGCAGCAGCAGACAGTAAAACATCAGAGCACAACATACCAAAAGGAAAGAAGCTGGAAACAGAATTCATATTCAGTATACAACCGTGTATTTAGTTATACAAAGTCTTACCTGAAGAGTCAGCCAGAATACTCTGGGAAAACCTGACCCTCTGCTAACTGTTTGGTGGGTGGTTCTTTTTAATACAATTATAAAATGATTGGTTGCCACTATGCTTTGCTCTTGTATATCCTCAACACATTAGACGATACTTATAATATTTCAATTTATAATAAAAACTCACTTTTGTCAGCATCTGAATTCAAAGGCCCAAGGTGATCTACATGGATGTGTTTATACTGTTTCCAAATTCATTTTCTCTGGCAGACTTGGAAGGTCTGCTCACAGAAGACCACAGACTTTTTTTTTTTTTTTTTTAATTAGAAATTTAGATCAGAGGCTTTTCACCAAAGGATGAATAAGAACATATCAATGACGACAAGTCCCACAGCTAGTTCTGATACTCACATGCACGGATACCCGAGAAGCAACAGCTGTGATATACAGGTTTAGATTTTAATTAAGAGGCAGTGCATCCTAATCGACTTATTTTCCCCAAAATCAAGAAGAGATTTACAAAATCCAATAATCCTAATTTCTCAGCTAATTTTATTAAAAATAATAGATAATCCTCAAAAAGGCTACTCTAGACCGACTAATTTTACAAAGAATATATTGGGTAGAATCATTTACTGCTTCAATAACAGCAAATCCATACACTTCTTCTTAGATGATTTTTCATACTCATATTCCCAACCTGAAATTTAAAAAACCTTCAGCGAAAGCCATCTGTTCTTAAATGACAGGCCACTGACCCTGGTATACTGCAAACACTATATATTATAAAATGAAGTAAAACCTTAGGGGTAACATCAGGAGAGCAAAGAGACTTAGTAAATGAAGCTTTACAAGAGAACAAGGAAAAAAGAATACAAAGTGGCTGGAGCATTTACTAACCAAAGGCAAAGAGGCAGCCTTCCTGGCTCAAGTAATGAGGTTTCTGGAATCTACAGAAATAGATGAGGGGCAGAGACTCTAGCTGAGCCCCCAAACAATCCACTGTTAGCCCTTGAGCTAGCACAAAGCTCAGAGTACAACCACTTTTCTTATATCGTGGGTTCATTCTGAACTGCTTCTCTTAGTAACATTTGATTTTCACTGATTCAGCTCTAGGGTATACTGCTTGCCCTTCCACCCTGATCCTGACTTCAGCAACCTTCTTGATTCCTTTTGGACTCAGCATTTGACTCCACTGGAATAATTTCTCCACCATTTCCCTCTGTCTAGACAACATGAAATTGTCATAAATGACACCTACAGTACAATCAGTAGAGAAACGGCAATTTCCACTCTCCTCCCCCGTTCCCCAAAAGAATTGCACATTAATGTCCTCTGGCACGTCAATCAACACTACCCTGAAGATTAACTCTGTGGAGCCTGGAAGCCATTTAATTCTCAGCTTACTAAATATTATGCCTTTCCCCCTCTACTATAATTAGAAGATGTAAATTGCCTTCTTTTCACTAGCACTAATGCTTGTAATCTCAGAGATCTGAATGCCTGCTAAATCAATACCTGTGTAAAAAAAAAAAGTCCTTACAAACACCACTTTATCCAGCTGCATTTGATTTAGGGGACTCACAGACAAAAGCAAAAAGATAAAGCAAAAGTGGAGAAAGGCACTGAGAGAAAGGCAAGACTCAAGATCATCAGAACCAGGCAAATGCTATTGTAACTATTATAAAATGGTTTGAAGACACTGCCAGTTCCTTGTGAGAAGTAACATTAAAAAAAAAAAAAAACCAGCAAAACTGAAGGACAGCAAATCATGAAATAACTTATCAGTGATTTTTAACGGAGGGGACTTCCCCCAGGGAAATGGCAATGTCTGGAGACAGTTGTTGCAAACGGGTGGAGAGATGCACTGGCACCTAGTGGATAAAGGTCAGGGATACTGCTAAACATCCACAACACACAGCACAGCCTCCCACAATAAAGAATTATTCAGACTTGGGGCGCCTGGGTGGCTCAGTAGGTTAAGCATCCGACTTTTTATTTCAGCTCAGGTTGTGATGATTTGTGAGATGAAGCCTACCTGGGATTCTCTTTCTCCCTCCCTCCCTCTCTCTCTCTCTCAAAATAAAAAAAAAAAAAAAAAAAAAAAAATTACCCAGCCCCAAATGTTAATACTATTAACTTTTGTTGAAAAACTCTCTAATACCTCTCTAATACATCTTAAGATGTATGGCTGGAGACTAACCAAGAGAAACTCTTAGTAACTAATATATATCATAAGTCTGTGTTTTAGCTATAGAATCAGAATGCAGTTTAAATTCATCATCTTGTTTCACTTACTAGCTATGCGACCTTAGGGAAAGTCCATTATCTTCAGTGCCCAAATTTAAAGGGGAATCCCTATTTCACAAAATTGTTATAATTAAGAACGTATGTAAAATATAGTAGCCATCACACAATCCAAAAAGTACCGACTATTCTTTTCTTCCCTGGACTACAACTCCTAAAGTGTCTGCAGGGCACTCTGGCCACTCAAATCACTATGCTCAAAAAGGTGATTCCTCAGGAAAAAAAAAAAAGACATGTGTTGAGAAGGATGAGTACTGTAGAGGCATAAACACTGGTATATGAACCCTAAGATATGAACCCTAAGGATCACATGTACCTCACCCAAACTAATAAAAGCAGTCATTTATCTACCAGTCTGTTAGTCTATCCAACCACTGATTCAAATCACGAGTACTTATTGTCTACCATTGGGTATATACTAGTATATAGGTTAGATATGATCCCTATAGTAGTCTCCAAAAATGGACCCCAGAGAACCATACTTCTTAGTATTCTTGCCCGTGTTTGGTTTCCTCCCACACTGAACTTAGACCAGTCTGTTACTTGCTTTAACCAAGAGAATGTGGCAAGCTGTGCCAGTCTTGGTCCTAGACTTTGAAAGAACTGACAGCTTCCATTTCCTCCCTCTTGGAACCGTCACTTGGGGAGGAAGGCTTAAGCTGCTAGGTAAAAAGTCTGGCTATTTGGCTGGAGAAGTCGCATGGAGAGGAAGAGGCCTAGCTGTCCCAAATGAACCTCTAGGTGACTCTAGAGAAACCCCAAGCAAGACAAGCAGAACTTTCTATCTGAGCCCAGTCTATTCAAAGAACAATGAAAGATAATAAAATTGTTATTTTAAGTCACTAAGTTTTGTTGTGTGGTGTGTTATACATCAACAGATGAATGAAACAGCTCCTGATCTTGAAGAACATACAAGCTAGTCGCGACAGCAGCATTAGCACTAAGTCAATGAAGTTCATTACAAGCCAGAAGTAATCACATCTGTACTCAAAGGAGCCCTGGCTACTATAACAGGACACCAAATAAGACATTTGGAAACAGATCTTAAACGATGAAACTCAATGCAAACTTGCTCACAGTGTCCAAAGCATAAGTTCTTGATATTGGTCAGAAATATCAACGTCAATTTAGAAAACCTTGCTACTCTTTCCTCCCTATCCCAGTCTGGCTCTCCATCTTTCTGAAACATACTTCTGCCCTGGACGGCTCCCTCTTAATGTAGAAGGTAGCCTTAGAATTGGGGAAATTAAGGCCATTTATGCTCCCTCTCTTATCAAGAGGCAGGACCAGGTTTTTTTTTTTTTGCACAAATCACTATAAAAAAGTGCAGGAAGGGGTGCCTGCGTGGCTCAGAAGGTTGAGCATCCAGCTTTGGCTTGGGTCATGATCTCCCAGTTCATGAGTTTGAGCCCCACCTGCAGCCTGCTTTGGATTCCATGTGTGTCTCTCTCTCAAAAATTAAACATTAAAAAAAAATTTTTTTTTAAGAGTGCAGGAAAAATGAAGATAATACCCTATTCTCTGCTATGGGCTCAATTACTTTCTGTATTATTAAGCTTTCTACTAAAGAACTTCACTGTGTTCGCTGCAAGTGACTAATGGAAGTAACTAGCATCAGCTCTATCGCAATAGCCATTCCTTATCCACCCTTTATAGGCACCTCACTTTTTTTTTTTATGAACTTGGCTTACTCCAATTTTATAAGGTGAGATCTCAAAGATACCCCATAAAGCCTGAAGTCCAAAAAATAATGCCAACAGACCAAAAAAAAAAAAAAAAAAAAAAAAAAAAAAAAAAAAAAAAAAAAAAGACCTGCCAGCATTATGCCACGGCAAAGGGATATTTTTGTTTTGTTTTGTATTTTGAGCAAAGTAATAGAATAAAGGGGAAAAAGAGCAGGCATTTCTTGAGCGTCTAACCTTGTAAAAGCAACTGATACTTAACTCATTTACCCTCACATAATTTTCCAGTTGAGGAAACTGACTTTCAGAAAGGCTCCTTAGCTGCCCAAGATCACACAACAGAGCTAGAAATCAAATCCAGGATTTCTCAACTCCACATCTTTCTGTTAGAACGCGTTACCAGGAGAAGACAGGGAACCTGAGGAGACTGAGAGTTAAAGCAACATATCATTACACAGAATGAAAGCAAAATAAAAGGTGACGAATAATACAAGGGATCTTAGTACACTACAGAGATTTGGAGGAATAGAGATTTGGAGGTGTCAAAGAGTTCCCAGATGGTCTAAAACAGTGTTCTCTAACTTAGAGTGTATCAAAACCACCTGGAGAGCTTGTTAAACAAGCACATTACATCCCCCCTCCCCCCACCCCGCCCCGCTCCCCCACCCAAGTTTCTGATTAAGTAAATATGGGGTGAACCCAGGAACTTATATTTCCAGCAAGTTCCCAGGAAATGCTGATGTTCCTGGTCTGGGGACCACACTTTGAGAACCACCAGCCAAAGAGCTCACAATAAACACATTCTGATATATGCACCCTTCTCTCTCAGACCTCATCATATCCAAAACAGTGCCATCAAACACAACTGCCAAATTTAGTGGCTCTATGAGGGACTAATAGTCAGCAACTCTGCTGGGATGAATATTACAACAATGCTCCTTTGCCTTCAAGGAGCAAACAGAAAACGACCAGCCCAGCTTCTGCCTCAATTCTTTATGAGACAAGTGTGAGAAGGAATCAGAAAAGCATGCAGAGAGGGGCGCCTGGGTGGCTCAGTCCATTAAGCGTCCGACTTCGGCTCAGGTCATGATCTCACGGTCCGTGAGTTCGAGCCCCGCATCAGGCTCTGTGCTAACAGCTCAGAGCCTGGAGCCTGCTTCAGATTCTGTGTCTCCCTCTCTCTCTGACCCTCCCCCATTCATACTTTGTCTCTCTGTCTCAAAAATAAATAAACATTAAAAAAAAAAAAAGAAAAGCATGCAGAGAAGACTGCTGGACTTCTGGGACACTAGACTGGAGAAATTTAAAGAAAAAAAAGAGAGAGAGAGTTCTTTCTTGTTTTAATTTAAAAAAAATTTTTTTTTTCAACGTTTATTTATTTTTGGGACAGAGAGAGACAGAGCATGAACGGGGGAGGGGCAGAGAGAGAGGGAGACACAGAATCAGAAACAGGCTCCAGGCTCTGAGCCATCAGCCCAGAGCCTGACGCAGGGCTCGAACTCAGGGACCGCGAGATCGTGACCTGGCTGAAGTCGGACGCTTAACCGACTGTGCCACCCAGGCGCCCCTTGTTTTAATTTTAAAAGGATTACATCTGCTGAAAAGGAAATTAAGAAAATGCTATTTACAATGGCATCAAAAAGAATGAAATACTTAGGAAGAAATCTAACCAAAGAGGTGAAAGACTTGCACACTGAAACCAAAACACTGATGAAAAAAATTAAAAAAACACAAATAGGGGCGCCTGGGTGGCGCAGTCGGTTAGGCGTCCAACTTCAGCCAGGTCACGATCTCGCGGTCTGGGAGTTCGAGCCCCGCATCGGGCTCTGGGCTGATGGCTCAGAGCCTGGAGCCTGTTTCCGATTCTGTGTCTCCCTCTCTCTCTGCCCCTCCCCCGTTCATGCTCTGTCTCTCTCTGTCCCAAAAATAAATAAAACGTTGAAAAAAAAATAATAATAAATAAATAAATAAAAATAAATAAATAAATAAATAAATAAATAAATACCACAAATAAATGGCAGGACGTCCCAGGTTCATGGACTGAAAGACTTAATATTGTTAAAACGTCCATATTAACCGAAAGCAATTTATAGACTCGATGCAATCTCTATCAAAATTCCAATGGTGTTTTTTACAGAAAGAGAAAAAAAATCCCAAAATTAATATGGAATCTCAAAGGACCAACAGTCAAAACAATCTTTTCTTTTTTTTTTAAGAGTTTTTATTCAAATTCCAGTTAGTTAACATACAGTGCAATAGCCAAAACAATCTTGAGAAAGCAAAACAAAGCTGAACACCTGACACTTCCTGATTTCAAAACATATTACAAAGTACAATTATCAAAACAGTATGGTACTGGTATAAAGGCAGGCACACAGAACAAAATAGAGAGTCCAGATATAAACGCTTGCACATGTGATCAAATGATCTTTGACAAAGGTGTCAAGACTACATAGACAATGGAGAATGGATAGTTTCTCCAACAAATGGTACTGGAAAAACTGGCTATCCACATGCAAAAAAAGGAATATAGGCTCTTATCTCATACCACATATAAAAATTAACTAAAAATGAAAAACCTAAATGTAAGACCTGAAACTATAAAAACTTCTAGAAGAAAACACAGAAGGGAAACACAAACAAAAAGAAAAAAGGAAAGAAAACATAGGGGGAAAGCTTTATTACACTAGAAAGTGCTATTATTTCTTAGATATTACACCAAAAGCACAGTCAAAAAAACAAAAACAAATGGGGCTGTGACTTAAAAACTTAAAAAACTCATGCACAGCAAAGGAAACAATCAAAAGAGTAAAAAGGCAATCGACAGAATAGAAGAAAATATTTGCAAACCGTTTATCAGATAAGGAGTTAATATCCAGAATATATAAGGAACTCCTAGGGATGTCTGGGTAGCTTAGTCGGTTAAGCATCCAATTCTTGATTTTGGCTCAGGTCATGACTGCGTGGTTTGTAAGTTTGAGCCCCACACAGGGCTCTGTGCAGACAGTGAGGAGCCTGCTTGGGATTTTCTCTCTCTCTCTCTCTCTCTCTCTCTCTCTCTCTCTCTCTCTCTGCCCCTCGCCTGCTCTCATTCGTTATCTCTTTCAATCAATCAATAAACAAACTTAAAAAAAAAAAAACTCCTACAATTTAACAATAAAAGTCAAACAACCCAATTAAAAAACAAGCTAAGGACTTGAACATTTACCCAAAGAAGACATACATACAAATGGCCAACAAGCATATGAAAGATAATCAACAACACTTATCATCAGGAAATGTAAATCAAACCACAATGAGATACCCACCTCATGCCTATTAGAATGGCCACTGCCAAAACAAACAAACAAAAAACAAAAAACAAAAAACCCCCGGAAATCAGTGTTGGTAAGGGTGTAGAGAAATTGGAACATTGGCGCATTGTTGGTGGGATTGTAAATGATGCAGCCTCTGTGAAAAACAGTACAGAGGTTCCTCAAAAAATAAAAAAATAGAACTACCATATGATCCAGCAATCTTACTTCCTTTTTTTAATATAAATCTTTTCTGATGTTTATTGATTTTTGAGAGAGAAAGAGACAGCGTGAGCAGGAGACGGGCAGAGACAGAGAGGAAGACACAGAATCTGAAGCAGGCTCCAGACTCTGAGCTGTCAGCACAGAGCCTGACATGGAGCTCGAACCCACGAACTGTGAGATCATGACCTGAGCTGAAGGAGGATGCTTAACTAACTGAGCCACCCAGGCACTCCTACTCCTTCTCCTTCTCCTTCCCCTTCCCCTTCTTCTTCTTCTTTTTTTTGTAAGTTTATTTAATTTATTTATTCTGAGAGAAAAACGGTGCAAGAGATGGCAGGAGAGGGGCAAGGGAGAGAGAATCCCAAGCAGGCTCCACACTGTCAGTGCAGAACTGAATGCAAGGCTCAAACTCACAAACTATAAGATCATATCTGAGCGGATATCAAGAGTCAGACCCTTAACCAACTGAGTCAGCCAGGTGCCCCAAGCAATCTTACTTCTGAGTGTATATCCAAAAGAACTGAAAACAAGATCTGAAAGAGATATTTGCCCTCCCATGTTTACTGCAGAATTATTCACAATAGATAAGACGTGGAAGCAACCAAAATTTCCATCAACAGATGAATGGATTAAAAAAATGTGTATACATACATACACAGACACATAATATTTTATTCACTCTTTAAAAAGAAGGAAATCCAGGATGCTTGGGTGGTTGTCAATTGAGTGTCCGTCTTCGACTCAGGTCATGATCTCGTTGTTTGTGAGTTCGAGCCCTGCATGGGGCTCTCTGCTGTCAGCACAGAGCCTGCTTCGGCTCCTCTGAACCCCCCTCTCTCTCTGTCCCTCCTCCACTCATGTTCTCTCCCTCTCTCTCAAAAATAAATAATTATTAAAAATAAAAAAAAAAAAAAAGGAAGGGACTCCTGTCATATGCTATAACATGGATGATCCTTAAGGACATTATACTAAGTGAAATAAGCCATACAAAAAGACAAATATTACATGACTCCTCCTAAATGAGGTATCTAAAGTAATCAAACTCATAGAAAAAGAAAACAAAATGGTAGTTGCCAGAGATGGGGGGGATAGGGAGAATGAAGAATTGTTCCAGGAGTACAGTGTTCCACTCATGCAAGAAGAAAAGTTCTAGGGATCTGCTGTCCAACTACATGTAAACACTTAAACATACTGTACATTTAAAAAAGAGGGTAGGGCGATGCCAGGTTCCATTTGAAATTTATTTGCAACCTGCTGGGCACAGAAGCCATTGTCTCCACAAACACTGGTGTGGTTGAACTGACAATTAATGTGTTGTGACCTGGAATTCACCATTAAAAGGGTCACCCAAGCAAAGTCCTGGAGTTTATTTGGTTATTAATATGATTGTTGGCACATCCTATGCAATATATGTAAATTGAATTATGGTATTCATAAATTTAAAATTTATGAATAAAAGATAAAAATAAAGATGGGATTAAAGGTTGTGTGTCATCCATTATCCTGTGTAATCAATAAACGATTTAATATTCTCTTGAAAAAAAATTAAGAGGGTAAATTGACGTATTTTTTTTTATCACAATAAGAAAGACCAAAAAAGGGGGGGAGGTCCCATTTGCCACCAGAATAAAGGATAAAAGCCACCTTGCTGAAGCAAAGTGATTCAAGGAGACAGTGGGAAGAAACAAACAGAAATGTATAGGAATGTGTAGGGGAGGGAAAGAGTAAAAGAGGTAAAAAGATTCCCACTTGTACCGTGTGATGCAGCAAAGGAAAAGGGCACAATGTTAACAAACTGCAATTCTCTTTCTATGACAAGGTCATGCTTTCAGCCTTTGATTCCTTTATGATCACAATTTTCTACTCCTGTTCTAACTTGATTTTAATTTCCTGGCAGGTGGCATCCAAGCAGCCTTTTTGCTTGAACCCACTCCTCTACCCGAAGTCCTCTGCTCACAGGGAGAGTGCAGCCATTCTCCAAGATTTCACATAGTCCGTCATCAAAGGAAGGTTGATTTCATACTGCATAACCTGACATAACAGAAAGCTGCTCATTAAAGTGTGACCCAACCAGCAAATAAGCTTGGCACCCCCACTTTCCCTCGTGGAAACAGAGGAGGAGTTTATTAATTGTTGCTATTAAAAAGTCAGGCAGCTTCTCAGGTGAGGGGGCTGTCAGCATGTCAACCCAAAGCCAGCAGGGGACCCCTGTGGGTGAATTAGGCAACTGGGTGGATAGAGGAGAGGATAGTGCAATGCCCAGTGCCTCTCCCTGGTGGAGCTGAGTGGTAGGGCACTCAGAAAACAACTGGCTATAGGGGCACCTGGCTGGTTCAGTTGGTAGAATCATCAGCCCCAATTTCGGCATGGAGCCTACTTTAAAAAACAACAAAAACACACTTGCCTACATAAAATCATCAACACAATCTGCTTGAGCTAATGCAGTGGTGATCAACACAAAATTGAAATTAAGTTAAGAAACAGCCCAGTGCAGGGGCGCCTGGGTAGCTCAGTTGGTTAAGCGTCCGACTGCAGCTCAGGTCATGATCTCGTGGTCCATGAGTTCAAGCCCCCCTCTGACAGCTCAGAGCCTACAGCCTGAAGCCTGCTTCAGATCCTGTGTCTCCCTCTCTCTCTGCCCCCCCCCCCGAACTCACACTCTGTCCGCAAGCGCGTGCGCTCTCTCTCTCTCTCTCTCTCTTAAAATAAATAAACATTAAAAAGGGTGATGGGCATTGAGGAGGGCACTTGTTAGGATGAGCACTGGGTATTGTATGAAAACCAATTTGACAATAAATTATAT
Organism: Herpailurus yagouaroundi; assembly: GCF_014898765.1. Lineage (NCBI taxonomy): Eukaryota > Metazoa > Chordata > Mammalia > Carnivora > Felidae > Herpailurus > Herpailurus yagouaroundi. Next base: position 7,290,288 of record NW_024412418.1, on the reverse strand, counting down.
TAAAAAAAGAAAAGAAACAGCCCAGTGTAGATTAAGGCACAAATGAAGTTCCATGCCTTGACTAAACAGGCAATAACTACACAACTCCCACTGATAGTTATTATGTAGGAATACAAACCAGATCTTCTGTTTTGTTTTGGTTTTTTTCAATAGAATCCAGAAATGTGGACTTATGTGGAAAAAACTGACATTTTTTTTAAACACTATAAAGGTCAAACAAACATACCTGAAAGTTATTTTGTAATCTCTGGGTCAATATTACAGGCCAGCCAACTAAAGCCAAATCTGCTCACATGAACACGTTGTCAGGAATGCTCCCAAAAGAAGTAACACATACTGGATCCTCCCTTCCCCGTAAACATAGAAGAAATCCAAGTGGAGGAGGAGGAGGAGGAGGAGAAGCTACCTACATGGCTCTTAAGAGCTGGGTCTGAGTAAAGCAAAATGCATTATGCAAACAGACCCCCAAACACCTGGTGTTACCGTCTTGGCAAAACCTCCAATGCGCCCATTGGAGCACTACTATGAACAGATACAGTAGAGAAGGGGATCTGCAGGGGGAAGAGTGAGTACATGGGAAATTGTTACTAGTGTATCTGCAGCACACACGTAGATCCCACTGTAGTCCCTGTAACACTCCAACACTCTGAGCTGACAGAACCGATTACATCTTTTCAAGTTCTCAGTATGTACACAAAGCACACAGCCAGCTCTACACCATTCAGCCCCAGAGAGAGGGCCGACAGGGAATAATTTAGATCAGTCTTAACAGGTGCTAATTTGACGGGAGCAGTGGGAGAAGGGCTGCCAGTCAAGCATACTGCCTGGAGGGCCTAGAGGCCCACACCCTGCCCCCCACACCAGGGCAAACCTTCTCACGTGCAAACAATCCCCAAGACAGATAAAGAGCAGGGTTGGAAAACCTTGCTTCAGGGCAGATAGGAGAGGAAACTAGAAACTCTTTATGCAGGTATGCCAGCTCTTAACCGTCAAAGAATCTTACCAAGAGCCAATACTTAGGACATCTAGTACAAAGCAGAGAGAAGTGAGAAGTGAGAAGAGAAGGGAGAGAACACCAGTGCAGAAGCCCCCTACCTACCTCTTTAGGGCCTTCATTATCAGAATGCCTTCTATTACTATGGCACCTGACTCTCTTCCAAATCACGTTTACTTAAAGCAGGGACTGGTAAACCACAGCCTGTCAGCCAAATCTGGCTGCCTGCCTGTTTTTATACAGCCCATGAGCTAAAAACGGTATTTATATTTTTAAGTAGCTGAAAAACATCAAAAGAAGACTATTTCGTGACACGTGAAAATTATATGAAAATTGCATTTGTGTCCAAAAATAAAATTTTATTGGAACAGAGCCACACTCATTCACTTACATGTTGTCTCTGGCTGCTTTCAAGCTACAATGGCAGAGTTCAATGTTTGCAACACAGACCGTATGGCCTACAAAGCCTAAAATATTTACTATCTTGCCCTTCACAGAAAAAGTTTGCCAACCCTTGATATAGAAGATATAACCAGGGATCATGCTCAGAATTCAAAGAGGCTCAAATATAGAGTGACCTAGTTGGGCAGGTGAGCAGCGAAGGTTAAAAAAATTAACACTGATACCTCTTCCACCCTATCCTCATCTTCATGTTGCCCAAGAAAGAAATGGGCTTTCTAATTACCCCTGAAGACAAATAAGTCAAATACCTAGATGTTATTGCCTTATGATAGGGCAAGAGATGACTGGTTTCTCCCAATTACTTAACAAGACCCAAAAGACTAGATGGCCAAAAGCCAGTAAGTGAATGTAAAAGATGGAACCAAGGTTCTGTCTCCCTCATACAAGACTGCTGGAGAAGAAAAGTATATGAACACGTCCAGGTTGCAGATATTTAGAATAAAACAAAAGTCCTTTCCAACCTTGAGGAACAGGTTCCTGAATTTACTACTAAGAAACTTAACAACCTTTTGGGAGCAGAAACAAAAACAAAACAGCAAACCAGGATTGGGGGTCCCAATCTATGAAATTATATTCACTAAAATAAAATAGGAAACAGAAATATCTTAAGTTAGTAACAATGAATACCATACAGTTAATTTTCTTTTACCGTTAACAATGTTCATACTTTTTGGCCCCAGCAATTGTACTTCTAAAAATTCATCCTCCTCTAGAAACACCCGCACAAGTACACAAAGATGATGCAGCACTGTCTGTGAAAGCAAAAACCAGAAACAATCCAGATTCTACAATAGGGCACTGGTTAAATTAACTGTAGTGCTGGATTACTATGCCACAGCCAAAAAGAATGCAAGAGATCTATATACACCAACATGGGGAAACGTCCACGACATATTAAATGAAATATGTAAGTGGCAGAACAGCAGATTTAGTATAACCCCATTTTTACAAATAAAGAAAAAATGGGGGCACCTGGGTGGCTCAGTCAGTTATGCGTCTGATTTTGGCTCAGGTCATGATCTCGTGGTTTGTGGGTTCAAGCCCCGCGTCGGGCTCTGTGCTGACAGCTCAGAGCCTGGAGCCTGCTTCAGATTCTGTGTCTCCCTCTCTCTCTCTCTGTCCCTCCCTCATTAGCCCTCTGTATCTCTCTGTCTCTCAAAAATGAACAAAAACATTTAAAAGAATTAAAAGAAAAAGAAAAAATGGGTTTTGATTTTCACAGAAAACAACTCTGGAGTTAACACATAAATTGTTAACTGATTAGCACCGCAGAGGACATTCTTTATCAGACATTTCTGTAATGTTTTAATTTTCACAAATGAATTTGTTTTATAAGCAGAAAAAACAGACCTCAAAATGTCCACTGATTATCTCTTGCTCACTATAGCTTTTTGAAGCTCTCCCTTTCTTACAGTTTCAATAACATGCCATTACAGTTTGAGGGGGCAGGGTGGTGGATAGCAAGGCTTTGTTGCAGATAAGATGCCCGCTAAAGAGGCTTTACTTCTTTATTTGTTTAGCCACTCTTCCTCCAAACATTTAAGGCCTTTCTAATTCTAACATAAATTATTGACTTCCGCCTTCTGGTTTTCTCCCGTCTCAAGACACAAATTACTCTAAAAGGGTGTGATATTACCTAACTTTGATTTACCCTATTTAGCAGAGCCTCTTCAGTCTATTCCCAATCAGCAACCACAATGATCCTTTAAAAATATGAGATCATGCTACTCCACTTCCGATGGCTTTCCAAATCACTCAGAGTAAGAGGTGAAATCCCTTAAATGGCTTAGAAGGCCCTGCATAATCCGGTCCCCATTACCTCTCCAACTTCATCTTCTATCACACCATCCTTTGCTGTGCTCCAGCCAAGCTTCTCAGGGATTTTGCATTTGCCTCTCTTCTAGCTAGAATGCCCTTGGCCCTAATGTTCATAGAGTTTACTCCCTTACTTCCTTGAGGTCTCTGCTCCAATGTCACCTTCTCAGACTTCCTTTGATCCCCCATTTAACACTGCAAACTGCCATCCCGGCACCTCCTACATTTTAAAATATTCTTCTCCAGGGGTGCCTGGGTAGCTCAGTCGGTTGACCGCCCAACTTGAGCTCAGGTCATGATCTCCTGGTTCGTGGGTTCGAGCCCCACATTGGGCTCTCTGCTGACAGCATGGAGCCTGCTTGGAATTCTCTCTGCCCTTCCCCCACTTATGTGCATGCACACACGTGTATACTCTCTCTCAAAAATAAACATTAAAAAAAGAATTAAAAAATAAATAAAAATAAAATATTCTTCTCCATCAAACTTATCACCATCTGGCATACTAGCTAGCTATTTTATCTAATTTATTGTCTTTCTCCCATCACAATGAGATATTTACTGCTGGTGCTTAAATAGTGTCTGGTACACAGCAGGTGCTTAGTAAACATTTGTTAACTGAATGAATGAATCCATCAATCAATGTAATTATTTCACTAGCCCAATGCCCCAGGTTTAAGAGCCTTGCTCATGCATGTGACAGCCCTTGCCATACTCCTCAGTTCCCTTCTATAAGGCCTGGGCTTACCTTCCCCTTCACCTCTCTTAAAACTAAGCTTTCTTGGGGTACCTGGGTGCCTCAGTCAGTTAAGCGTCTGACTTCAGCTCAAGTCATGATCTCACCGCTCATGAGTTCAAGCCCCATGCTGGGCTCTGTGCTGGCAGCCCAGAGCCTGGAGCCTGCTTCGATTTTTTCCTCCCTCCCTCCCTCCCTCCCTCCCTCCCTCTCTCTCTCTCTCTCTCTCTCTCTCTCTCTCTCTCTCTCTCTCTCCCTTCACCGCTTGTGCACGGTCTCTCTCTCTCAAAAATAAACACTTAAAAAAATTTTTTTTTAGGGGTGCCTGGGTGGCTCAGTCAGTTAAGTGTCTGACTTCGGCTCAGGTCATGATCTCGCAGTTCATGAGTTTGAGCCCCGCATCAGGTTCTGTGCTGACAGCTCAGAGCCTGCAGCCTACTTCAGATTCTGCGTCTCCTCTCTCTCTGGCCCTTCCCCTCTCGAGCTCTGTCTCTCTCTCTGTCTCAAAAATAAAAAACATTTAAAAAAAATTTTTTTAATACCTTTTTAATTTAAAAACTAAGCTTCTTATTCCACCATCAGTTTTGACTCCTTTTTGATTTCTCACTACCTGGTTCTCTCTTTTCCCAGAACAAGTCATGATTTGATCATATCACAAATTAATTTCTCTTGCTTGAGGATTCTTACCTACTTGTCCTCAAATGCCAAACTTGTGAATAAGAATTCAAAAGTTAGAAAAGATTTATTGTAACCTGAATACCAAAGACAATCATTCCACCAATTTTTTAGGGGCATAATTAGAGGTAAATCAAAATTCTCTCTTAATATGGATTCTGTCCCCCACAAAAAAAAGAACCTAAAATCATCTCAAAACTAAAAAATACTGGTAATTTTAATGCTCAGACACCCCAAAAAAGAGAGAGAGCGTGCACCCACTTTCTCAAATTTGAAGCATCCTACTGTAAGCAGATTCAGTGGAAGCCTTCCACAGAAACAAAAGAAACATAAAGCACCAATGGGAAACAGAACCTTCACATTTCATTTGGCTTACTCACATCTTATGTGGAGCTTATCAAGACCAAGTATTCTATCACTGGGACTGCGGAGAGTTTTTTTGTTTTTGTTTTAGTAATCTCTACAACCAACATGAAGCTTGAACTCACAACCCCAAGCTCAAGAGTCACATGCTCTTCCAAGTGAGCCACAACCAGGTACCTCAGGACTGCGTGGTCTTTAAGGAGAAACAACGACAACACTGACGGGCAGAGGTACTGGCATCGACGAGAGGCCAAGCCAAAGACTAACAAAACAGTAGCAACTGGAAGCTGTATAACCGATATCTCTGGTGAACACAGGAGCAAAAATCTTGAAGAAAACACTAGCAAACTGAATCCAACAATACATTAAAAAAATTATTCACAAGCAAGTGGGATTTGCTCCTGGGTTGCAATGGCGGCTCAGTATTTACAAATCAATCAATGTGATATGTCCTATCAAAAACAGGAAGGAGAATCATACGATCATTTCAACCGAAGCAGAAAAAAAGTATTTGACAAAGTACAACATCCATTCATGATAAAAACCTTCAACAAAGTAGGTTTAGAAGGAACATACCTCAACATAATAAAGGCCATATATGAAAAACCCATAGCTAGAATCATCCTCAATGGGGAAAAACTGAGAGCCTTTCCCCTAAGGTTATGAACAAGACAGGGATGTCCACTCTCACCACTTTTATTCAGCATGGTATTGGAAGTCCTAGCCACAGCAATCAGATAACAAAAAATGAAAGGCATCCAAATAGGTAAAGAAAAAGCAAACTGTCACTATTTGCAGGCAACATGATACTATGTATAGAAAACCCAAAAGACTCCACCAAAAAACTGCTAGAACTGATAAACGAATTCAGTAAAGTCACAAGATACAAAATCAGTGTACAGAAATCTGTTACATTTCTATATACCAATGATGAAGCTTCAGAAAGGGAAATTAAGAAAACAATCCCATTTACAATTGCACCAAAAATAATAAAATGCCTAGGAATAAACCTAACCAAAGAGGTGAAAGACCTATACTCTGAAAACTATAAAACGGTGATGAAAGAAAGTGAAGATGACACAAAGAAATGGAAAGACATTCCATGCTCATGGATTGGAAAAACAAATACTGTTAAAATGTCTATACTGCCCAAAGCAGTCTACACATATAATGGAATCCCTATCAAAATACCAACAGCATTTTTCACAGAACCAGAACAATCAATCTTAAAATTTGTATGAAACCACAAAAGACCCACACAACTAAAACAATCTTGAAAAAGCAAAGCTGGAGGCATCACAATTCCAAGACTGGAAGTTATATTATAAAGATGTGGTAATCAAAACAGTATGGTACTGGCACAGAATCAGACACACAGATCAACAGAACAGAAAATCCAGAAATAAACCCACAATTATATGGTCAATTAACCTTCGACAAAGCAGGAAAGAATATCCAATGGGAAAAAGATAGCTTCTTCAACAAATGGTATTGGGAAAACTGGAAAGCTACATGCAAAAGAATGAAACTGCATCACTTTCTTAACACAATACACATAAATAAATTCAAAATGGATTTAAGACCTAAATGTGAGACCTGAAACCATGAAAATTCTAGAAGAGAGAACAGGCAGTAATTTCTCTGACATGGGCCAGAACAACTTTTTTCTAGATAGGTCCCCTGAGGCAAAGGAAATAAAAGCAAAAATAAACTATCAGATTACGTCAAAATAAAAAGCTTCTGCACAGGGAAGGAAGCAATCTACAAAACTAAAAGGCAACCTACGAAATAAGAGAAGATACTTGCAAACAACACGTCAGATAAAGGGTTAGCATCCAAAATCTATTAAAAAAAATTATAAAACTCAACACTCACAAATAATCCAATTTAAAAATGGACACAAGACACAAACAGATATTTCTCCAAAGAAGACACAGATGAGGGTGCCTGGATGGCTCAGTCAGTTGAGCATCTGACTTCTGGTTTCAGCTCAGGTCATGATCTCACAGTTTCTGGGACAGAGCCCTGCGTGGGGCTCCTTGATGACAGCTTGGCGCATGGTTGGGATTCTCTTTCCCGCTCTCTGGCCCTCCCCCGCGGGCGTGGATGTGCGGCCCCCCCCCCATCAAAATAAATAAATAAATAAAAACTTAAAAAAAAAGAAGACATACAGATGGCTAACAGGCACATGAAAAGATGCTCATCATCAGGGAAATGCAAATCAATACTACAATGAGATATCACCTCATACCTGTCAGAAATGGCTAAAATCAATAACACAAAAAACAACAGGTGCTGGTGAGAATGTGGAAAAAAGGGAACACTTGTTCCTGCAATACTCCTACAGTCACTCTGGAAAACAGTATGGAGGGTCCTCAAAAAATTAAAAATAGAACTACCTTACAATTCAGCAATCATGGTACTGATTATTTACCCAAAGAATACAAAAATACTAATTTGAAAAGACAGATGCACCCCTATGTTGGATGAATGGATAAAGAATATGTGGTATGTATACATTAGAATATTATTCAGCCATGAAAAAGAATAAAATCTTGCCGATTTCAACAACATGGATGAAGCGAGAATGTATAATGCTAAGTGAAATAAGTCAAAGACAAATACCATATGATTTCACTCCTATATGAAATTGAGGAAACAAAACAAATGAGCAAAGGGGAAAAATACAGACAAATCAAGAAACAGACTCTTAACTATGGGGGGGGGAGGCTGGAGATGGGTCAAATAGGTAATGGGGATTAAGGAGTACACTTGTAATGAGCACCAGGCGATTAAAATAAAAACATAAAAACAAAACAAACAAAAAAACGAGAAACTATATGATGCTGGTGCACTCGAGGAATACGCAGGCCCTGAGTCAGTGGGAGCCAACATGAAGGACAGCTGATCAGGTGCAATATGATTTATCAAAGGCTTCAGGACAAGCAATACACAAGTTAGAAACAGCATGACAAGGAGCACCTGGGTGGCTCAGTCAGTTAAGCGTCCGACTTTGGCTCAGGTCATGATCTCACAGTTCGCAAGTTTGAACCCCACTTTGGGCTTTCTGTCAGCACAGAGCCTGTTTTGGATCCTCTGTCTCCCTTTCTCTCTGCCACCCTTCCACTCTGTTTCTCTCTCTCCCCCCTACCTCAAAAATGAAAGGAAGGAAGGAAGGAAGGAAGGAAGGAAGGAAGGAAGGAAGGAAGGAAGAAAAAGAAAAAGATGCCATGACAATGAAACATGAGAGGAACAAGTTCTAGGTCACCTGAGCTCAAGTTTTTGTAGGTGTCTTCTATGTACAACTCTAGGTAACGCCACTTCGTTTATTCAACAAGAAACTATTGAGCCAAGATGTAATATAATAATGGGTCTTTTTTTTTTTTTTTTTTTTTTTACTAAGAAAGCCAAAAAACGTATACTTCATACTGAATCATAGGGGATATAATTTCAATTCCATTTGTTGAATTCAACTACCATTTACTGAGAACCTACTATGTGCCAGGTAGTATTCTAGGGACTGTAGGAATATAGACATAATCACTGACTTCAGGGAGCTCAATGACAGAAAGGGAAACATTTTCTGTCACGGGTGCAATATTACAAGGAAGTATCTATATCTCGTACAAGCAACAAAGATAAAGTGATTATTTGGGGGCATTCAGCGAAGTTTTAGCAAAAGGAAAAAGTGACAGAGGTATGAGGTTTTGAATAATAGAGTGTACTCCCATCCAAAGAAACTGAACATAATTTTATATATACGTTATGTACATATATACGTACACATATATATACACGTATATATGTACTTATGTATATATAAACTCTCTAGTCCCAGTAAGGTCAATGGCTCAGAAGCTACTAAAGATAGACCTCTCTCTCTATATTATGATGAAGCTTTAAAGACTGGTATTTTCCTAATTTCTAGGTCACCCTCTTGTGGATCCAGGACTAGCCTTGCAGATATATCCATTTATTTTCTTCCATCAATGATGTTTCTGCTGAGAGCTCCCTGGAAAATCCCCATGTGACTAAAGCTGAGGCATCACACAAGTTAGGTGGCCCATAAAGCCTCACCAAATTCCAAAGCAATTCCTTCACAAAAGTCTAAAAATACCCGAGAAATCAAATGAGGGCTTCTAACTCTAACCTTCAATGTTCTGGGCCAAATTTCCCCAATCTTCTTTGATAAGGGAAAAGTGCAGATCAAAAGACATCAGCTCTCAGAATACACTCAATCTTATTAAATACTTCAGACGAAAGGCCTTGTCACCTATCAGGATAAAGAATGCAGAAATAATTCAGTTGAGGAGGATTAGGTCCGATTTTGATCTCCCATTCGTTGGGATGATTATTTTTTTAAAGCAGGCTTCACACTCGCACAGAGCCCAATACCGGGCTTGAACTCATGACCCTAAGACCTGAGCTGAAACCAAGAGTTGGGCACTTAACCAACTGAGCCACCCAAGAGCCCCCATCATTCGTTGGGATTTTTACAGTGCTTCCTTAACTGGGATGACTTCAAAAAAACTAATCAAGGGTACCTGGATGGCTCAGTCAGTTAAGCATCCAACTCTTGATTTCGGCTCAAGTCATGATCTCAAGGTTTGTGAGGTTGAGCCCCTGGATGGGTTCTGTGATGGCAGGGCAGAGCCTGCTTGGGATTCATTCATGCTCTCTCATTCTCTCTCATTCTCATTCTCTTCTCTCTCTCTCTCTCTCTCTCTCTCTGTCTCTCTCTCGCCCCTTCTCCCGCGTACGTAAGCTCCTGTTCTCTCTCTCAAAATAAACAAACATTAAAAAAAAAAACAAACCCACAAACCAATCAATGCAGTTCTATGACAAATAACTAAAACACTGTTTCTCATGTATCCCGAGAAATACTGTGTTGATTACATTTCTACCTGGAGGCAATAATTACAAATGATCTATCAGACCTCCAATTTCTTACAGAGAGTTGACTGAAGAGCCCCCCACCCCCACCCCCAGGCAATGATCTACATGAGCAACAGAGGTTCTGATGGAGAAAACTGATGTGAAAGCACTAATTTCAAGAGGAGGAAAGAGTGCCCTCTTTAGGACCTAGGGGTTTGAATCTACCTTTGCAATAAGCACCTCTTAAAAAGTCATTTTCCCTCTCTGCATCTAAGTTTTCTCATTAAAAACAAAACAACAACAAAAAAAATCTGGACTAAATAAACTCTAGGGTTTCTCCAGTTTTAAGATGCCATGTAAATACTTTTCTCTTTTTCCTAATACCAGCCTTTCAAACTCATAGGGACTCCTGCTGTAAGCTGCAGGGAGCCACAAAACCCTGATCTGCTAGATTCTGGGCTATGAGACCCAAAAAGTTTCTGTTGGTGAGGAAAGGGCCTGCCACTCAAGTTACAAGTTGTATGCTGGAGTCAGGACTACACAGACAGCTTGCCTTCTACTGCCCGTGGGCAAAAAGAGACAAACCATGAACTGGTTAATACAGCTCAGCAACATACAGCTATACTGAAATATACTCTTGTGCTTAATATTTTCGCTATTTGCAAACACTATGAATTAAATCAGCAGCACCGAGGATCAAAATATGCCTCTTTAGTCTATCTCCCACTACAAAGTCAAATGAATAAACCCTCTCCCTTCAAGTAGTCTAGGCACACAACAAGGACACCTTTCTTGCCAGCCAGCCTAGCCGAGCAGCAGCAACAGCCCAACAGTGACACCTGCTGGGGAAATAAAAGCAAGGGCTGGCTCATCAGCTAGAGAACATCCGGTTCCTTTTGAAGGTGGCAGAAGGGGCTAATTAGCACCTGTATGTATTAGTAATTTACACTACAAGGCAGCCACTCAAATCACGAGGAAGTGATGCCCCTTCGGTAAAGGGTGTGCACTTGGAACATTCTACAAATGTACCTCACTTTTGAGCAGGCTGTCAGCCTTCACAGTGCATTTCATCCTGGCTCATCTTAAGCGACTCCATAAATAACGTAACTACTGTATTTTACAACAAAACCATGCATTATTTGCATATTTTAAAAGAAAAAATATACATGCACAATTGTTCACAGCAAGATGACAAGGGATTTCATTTACTACAACATACAATTTTATTTTTTTTTTAATTTTTTTTTCAACGTTTATTTATTTTTGAGACAGAGAGAGACAGAGCATGAACAGGGAAGGGGCAGAGAGAGAGGGAGACACAGAATCGGAAGCAGGCTCCAGGCTCCGAGCCATCAGCCCAGAGCCCGTGGCAGGGCTCGAACTCACGGACCGCGAGATCATGACCTGAGCTGAAGTTGGACGCTTAACTGACTGAGCCACCCAGGCGCTCCTACAACATACAATTTTAAATGTTTGAACTTTTTAATTTAAAACACAAAGATTCTGGGTTTTAAATGGTCTACTTTATCAAGAAGTTATTAACATTTTAGTCACATGTGACTATTTACATTTCACTAAAATTTAAAAATTTAAACATAGTTCCTCAGCTCACACTAGCCATATGTAACTAGTGCCTACCACACTGGACAGCACAGATACAAAATGCTTCCATCACTGTAGAGAGTTTTATTGGATGGCATTTCTCTAGAGAAACATATTATTTTCAGATGCACTTATACAAAGAAGGCATATAAATGAATGAAAGCTGGCCAAGTGTTGATAATTTTTAAAGTCAGGTGATATGTATATGAAATTTATTATACTTTTCATTTTTATATGTTTGAAGATTATCATAATAAAAAGTTAAAGGAAAAGAAAAATGGTTCACCTAAAAATGAGGTATCACAGTAAGGAACATACCACGGACGATAGTTTAGAAAAATCTTTAGTCACACACACCAGAATGCAAATCCCCACTCAGCAAACTACTCATAGATCTTTAACAAGAAACTTGACTTCTCTGAGCCTTACTTATCTCAGCTGTAAGATGAGAAATTTAACACCTGCCTTGCACAGAGTTATGGTGGAAATTAGAGTTAATACAAAGACACAGCACCAGACACAGTACCTAATATACAGTGACCCTCAGTAATTGGTGTCTCTAATTATTATCAAACAGTAGAGTTTATTTTAAACCACTCAGGTATTTCTCCGAACAATAACACATGAAAAGGCACTGCTACAATTGAATGGACAAAGGATGACCAGAGGCCCACTGGTACTGTGGAGACAGGCACTTGTAGTAACTTCAGTTACTTTTAGAGCAGTAACTGAAGACAGTCCTTTTACAGCTACCTTTCACAAACTTTTTGTATGCCTGCTCTACGTCAGGCACTGTGCTTGCTCCCTTCCCACCTCTCTTGACAAAGAGGAGTAACAGTCTCGGGCTCCTCTGAGCAAGGCAAAATATTCCAAAGCTGGGAATTTAGGAGATGTTAACTCAGAACTGGTGTCAATTATTTAAGCATAGTAACAGCTTCTATTAGTCTACCTTTCATATCCGACCAAGTGTCCCTATCTTCCCCTTAGCAACTACCCCCTAGTAACCACCTACTATCTGGCATTCAACATGCTCTTTCCTGCCTTATAATCTGCTGGTCCCCTAAAGTAAAAAGGTCTTTCCCTTTCCAAATCCTAGTCATCTTTCAAGGCTTGGTTTTGTACAGCCTTCTTTGATGGTACTTCCCTTTCTGTGAAATGAGACTGCATTTAATCTGAGTACCACACAATGAAGCATTTGGGTCATCTACATTTTTTATATAATTGTATGTAAATAAGTCTTGCCTCTATAATTAATACCCCCAGTGGGTAAAGACCAGGTATTATACTTCTTTTGTATTCCCTACAGTGCCTGGCACAGTGCTGGAAAAATTGTAACCATTCAACAAATACTTATTAACTGGGTAACTCTCTAAAGCATTCTCCCAAAATAACAAGTACATTATGTGCACAATCCATATTCCCACCCTTGTTAGAAGCTTATGTCAGAAATTTCAGTTGCTTCAACAGAGGATGTAATGCAAAGCAATATGCTGTTTGGATCCAACAGGCATATTCTGGGAGCTGGTGATTACGCTAGATGTGACCTTTACAGAATTACAGAAAGAAGTCCCTAATAAATCAAGATAGATGCTCACATAGCCATACATGGAACATGTGGTGGGCGGGTAACTACACCCACTCTGTTTCTTCCATGGAAGAGTTGCCTGGGATGCCGATCTGAGTATGGAGAGGCCTTCCTTCCGTGAATTATTCTTCTTCCCCACCTTGAGGTGAATGTCCATCTGGAAGATCTCCTCAAAGAATCTTAATTAAGCAACTAACTTGCTATCCAAAAAATATGTTATCTCTAAAGCAGACTTTCCTCAACACATATATACACGTATTATTTTCTTTTTCCTTTGTCAAGTTGCAATGCTCCAGAAGGTGAACACAGTTGTCCAAAGACACACAACTTAAAAAAAAAAGCCAATACACTAATCTGTACCAAGCAGGTTCTCTTTTACTACCTATTTCTAAGCACTGTGGACCATTTTCTTTTTCCACAATAACCAGCGCTGCACATACAATCCTCCAAGAAGGTCAAAGAACAGGGCAGAGGAAGTCAATGGCTCCACCTCCATTTACATCCCTATCCTGATCTGCACTCTCCTTTAGGCTAAAGGTCTCATGAACTTAGCAGAGCCAAGTGACTTAGACTGCTAGGCCCCATCCTATCTCTGCCACCAGAGCAAGTTTTCCAGGAAGATGCAATGGACCTTAGGGAGACCAGAACCAGATGTATGGGTCCCAGACACTCCAGATCCAGCCACAACATCTACAGGACTGAAGGAAGAGACAGAAGGAGAAAAGTAAGGGATACAGGAGAAGACAAGAAAGCACCTGCTTACCTCCTGAGTGAATCTTCCTCGGAGCTCTCCTCAGGCATATCCTGATGTAAGGCCTCCTGTGTTACAGTTCCAGATCTGCTGGACTGGGTGTAAATTCTTTCCCAGTGGCCCGTCTCCTGGTTGAAGGCCACCCCCACAGTCCTCTCCTCCTGCGGACTAGCAGAGCTGCTCAACTCCAGCCTGCTGGAGCTGGGCGTTTGGCCCTCAGTCCGCTCAAGGGGTGGCAACTGGCTGCCACTTGACGGCATGCCCTCGAAGGTGCTGGGGACCTGCCAGGAGGAGCTGGCCTCACTAGAGGAGTAGTTGGGTGTGGTTCTTTCCCAGCGCAGGGTGTCGTTGTTGAAGGTCAGGAGATTGTGGCAGGCGCGGCAACGGTTCAGGTGGCCACGAGACAGGTTGGAGTTGTTCTCGCTGCTGTGTGGGGTGGGCTGGTGGGAGGGGCCTGGCCTCTCGGACTCAATGTTGTTATTGAGCATTTCCTGGGCCTGTTGGGTCTGGGGGGCTTCCCCGCTCAGGCTGTGGTCCAGCTCCTGAAGCCGGTCATACTCCAGAAAGAAGCGTCTCAGGTCACATTGAAGCTCATGGCGAATGCTGCCTGAGTTGTTTTGGCTGGAGCCATTTCCTCCATCTGACTCAGCTGCCAACCCTGAAGCTGGAAAACCCCTCCCTTCTGTGGCTGAAGTGTACACAGACGCCTGAGAGCCACCTTCTTGCTGTCTCAGCACAGACAGCAAACTCACCGAAGAGGCACTGGTCCTGGGCGGAGGCATGGATTCTGCCTCAGAGCGGGAGTTCAGACTGAGCACTGTCCGGGTCCACTCGGACCCTGTCAGCCCGGGAGCTATTTCTCGGTGATACCTAGAGGGGTGGCTGGACAAAGGGCCTCCCAAAGAGCGACGGGTGGGACCCAGACTGAGGTTGCGGAGCGTGTTGCCGGCAGTGCTGCTCTGGACTGTACTGAAGGCAGACGGCCGGTTCAGGAGGCCCTGGTCCTGCTGCGTTGACGAGGCCTGCTCCGGGGGATGGAAGGGCTCGGTCTGTACAAAAGAAAAGGAAGGGGTAGTAGCCCTGGCAGAAGCAGGGGGAACACTGTCCTGGTGTGGCAAGAGGGAAGGAACTCGAGTGCCAGAGCAGCGGCTGCAAAGGCACAGGATCCCAAGGTGCTGGCAGCACTCAGCTGTGGGGTAACTGACCCGCTGTCGGAGCCTGATGTAAGCGGAAGTCCTGGGGCGCTCCGTGGAGGGCTGAGGGGGAGGCGGTGGGGGTGAGGGGGTAGCAGACTCTTGCACTGTGCTTTGCTCTCCCACCTGGATGCCAGAGGAGCGGGAGGACAGCATGTGCAGGAAATTGTGGAGGAGAGGCGTCCGGCGAACTGGCTGTGATTGCAGCAGGGCACGCTGACGGTAGTGGGATAACTCTGTTCCGTCTATGGGGATCTCTGGTTCGTCATCACCCTGCGATGTGGAGCAAGGCGGGGCAGGGGTAGAGCAAGGCGGTTAGGTAGAACCTCCAGGTAAATTGAGAAAGATTAACTGTTGATAACCATCCGCAAAAAACAACCTTCATGGATAGACAACAACTCTACCTCGGAAGCACTGAGGACTAACTGGCTTCAGATTCAGAATCATCATATGGTGTCACATTATTCACTTCCGATTAGCAACATTTCTGAATGAGTACAGCTGGCAAGCCAATTCTATTACAAAATGCATCTCTATGACGGAAGCAATGAGGGGAAGAAAATGTCAACCAGCCCAAGGCACATGAATGACAAGCTATCCGACACAGCCTGGTGACTCTAATGAGGCAATCACCTGGGGGTTTCAGAACTGACTCCCCTGTCAAGATTATGGCTATAACTCTGAGCACACAGTCTGAAACTAGCTTTGAATTTCAACTAGAAAAGAAGCACCTGGCCATTACAAATGACAAGTCCAAATAATCAGAACTGGAGCACTAGTTTAGAAAACAACCCACCGTTGAGATGCAGTTGGAACTGCTAACTTACCTGCTGATTAGAGGGGTTAACAATTGCCGTGAGTAAGTAGTGTCCAAGAGGGTCAAATCTCACCAGACTGAAAACACAGAAGAAGAAAAAGACACACATAGATGTTAATTGAGAAGAGGAAGCCTGTGTTCAAATTTATAGCAATCATAACTAATTGCTAATAACTATGGGATTACCCAGGTATCCACTTCATGCTGGAAGCTTTCAAACCTTTCAAACAGATTAAAATAATAAAGTTCAATACTTCTTGTTACCTCCTCACATTTGCCAGAATAGGGGAATAGGTATCACAAAAATAATTTCAAAAAGCACCTAGGCTCTCATCCCAAGAAGCAACTACATCAAGCACATACTGGCTCATATCTGAGAGCCTATCATCACAGTAAAGCACAGGACACGCCCAAACTCTGCCACAGGGTTACTTCTTCCCTCATGCAGCAGCTCCACTGGCAAGGAGCAGGGGTTGTGTGACAGTGAACTGTCTCAGCATCAAGTGGCTGAGACCAGAAAATTTTCTTATATCCAGCTACAATACCAAGAGGACCAAAGAAACCAATGCATCATCTGTATTTAATTCAGGCAATGTGTGTTTTGATCTTGGGGGCTAAATATCCACAGCAGATTTGATACATACTTACATCTCCATTTTCCAGTTTGATAAACACAGACAACTGGGGCTAGCAACTACCTACCAAGCTAACCTCTACCTGAACAACTTTCAGGTGTTCCTCCCCCCACACACACAAAAAAGGGCTCTACCCCAAGTCCAGATAGCTTTGAACCTGAAAGACCTTCTAACAACCCTGGTCTACAGAGTCCAGAAGAGGAGGGCAATAAGGAACAGCTAAAATGAACTGTTGATTGGCCAGCAACTTAAAAAGTAGGAGGAGCCTTACAGATAACCCCCTGCTCTGAACAGGCGTAACAAACTGCTTCCTGAGGTGACAGCAAGTGTAAATGCTCTCTGCCATGTGAGTCCTATGCCAAACATCACTAGTGGGCAGAGCACTCACCGGACCCGTTCCATCTCGCTAGCTGTCTTCACCACAGCAAAGGGCTCCCGTCGACTCCAGTCCCAAAAGTGGATCTCATTGGCAGTGGCAATCAGCAGGAGCTGAGCCGTAGGGTGGAAAGCCAGGGAAGCAATGGCATTGTTGCTATCTGTGAACCAGCTTTCACTGCCACCCTATAAATGAACCAATCCCAAAGAGTCTCCGGTTACAAACTAGCAGGAGATTAGGATGTCAATTTCAAAAAAAAAAAAAAAAAAAAAGGACCATTTAAGGTAAAATGACCACTTGTATAGCCTACTTTAAATATGTCCTCTGTAAAATGTAGAAAATCAGTGATCTGGCAGTGTCACCAATTTATCATAAAATTATTACTGTCAGCTCAGTTCTCCCAAGTCACCTATAATCCAAAGCAATGAGTATCCACACAATTCCTGTTTCTGAGGCCTGTGAAAACGCAAGCCTGGTGCGTGACATGGTAAACAAAAAAACCACTAGCAAGTCAAGAAGCATATTGCTTTGGTGATCATGATCAGAATATAATACAATCCTCGCTCTAAACCAAAAGGCATCTATCCCGAACACGTTTTAGAACCTCCTATACTATGTCACAATGGGCAGATGGAAAAACAGTTAAACAGGGTGTTCACCTTAGAATGGAGGAATATTATTCCTATTACTTAAGTGGGCAATGACTACCACTTACTCACATGTAGTCCTAAGAACCTAGCTAGTTTCTCCTCCAGTCAAGAACTCAATGGTAAACAACTCTCTGCATTTAGAGTATCAAAGAAATGGAAATACTTACATGCAAATCCCAAATCCTAACCTCCCCATCCAGGCAGCCAGAAGCAATAAGGCCTGAGATGGTGGGATGAAAAGTGACACACCACGGAGTGCGGCGGTGTCCAATCAGAGAATGAACACACTTGCCAGTCTTCACCTCCGTAATATAGATATTATGGTTCACGTGGGTGGAGGCCAACAGAGTCCTAGAGAATTGAAGAGTAGGACGTGAATGTGAAGCACACAGGAGGGTAACCAACCTTCTCAGTTCTGGACAATTGGCTTTGGAATATTCTCCACCCTAGCGTGAAAAAACTACACCTCAGGCATTACAAACAACCGAAATATTCTGATCTTTGAAAGCTCTGGCTTCTCCACACATCCCCTTCAGAGAATATTTTTTTCCAGGTAGGAAAATGATCACTCCATCAGTGGCCTATATCACACAGGCAAAGGATTGTAATTGAGAAACTTCCCAAGTTTTGATCCTCAATGTCTGTTGTTTCCTTTGCTTATTCCTATTATTTCTATGGATAGCACAGCTCATCTACCTTCCTTCCCCTTCTGATACACTGGCAAAGCTCTATTCAAGCAATGTTTCAAAGAACCCTTAGGGCTGTAACTTGGAAGACCAAGCTAGACCAAATATACATAAAGCAATGCTATCACAAGTCTTATGTTAAGTTATAGGTAAGTACTAGGTACCTGTCTGGGCTGAAGGCCAGTAAGAATGTAGAGCGTGGACTATCAGGCAGCTCTACTCTCTGAAAAACAAACCAAAAAAAAAAAAAAAATTAAAACACATTATTTATAAACTATGACCCACTCTATCTCAAAAGCACATGAACCACAGTAGATCAGTATTCAGTATAAGCTGAAACACTGGAAACAGTGATCAAAGTCACAAATTGAAAGAGAAATCCAAATTACCTTTAAGAAAAATGTCTAGTTCTAAAGACAAAAGATATTTCTAGCCCATGAATTCTTCCAAATTTATTTTTAAAACTCTGTAGGTTAGATATATCAATTCTCTCACACAAAATAAATGGTATCCCAACTCTACATAATTAGCCCATTCTAAAACCCCACTCTACTGTCCTAAAAATCTTACCCCATTCTACCCCTAAAAATCTTATGTCAAAAATATCCATTGTTCCCACCTTGCCTTCCCATTTCATCCACCGGGTTTTATCTTCCACCAGCTCCTGCAGAAGCCGCTGAGCTCCAAAGGCCCGAGTGCCCCGTTCTCGCCCCCAGAGTATCCGGACAGCATTCTTCTCTGGAACAACCTTCATGGCGTTCAGTAGCCACTGTCACACCAGGCACAGGAAGTGAAGGAGCAAGCAATAGCTCCGCAAGCTGATGCAGCTAAATTGAGGCCATTCAGGTCCTTGTAAGTTGTCTTCATGGAAATCTAAAGGATGGACATTAAATTAAAGAATATCTATTCTGCAATCAGAGAAGCTTCCCACTGAAAACATGATTCTAGCTCAAAGAGGAAAGTTTTGTGTTTTAATTTAATGACACTTTCTCAGGAAAAGACCCCTCTCCCAGAACTTTTTTTCCAAAAATATTTCATCCTTAAATTCCTTTCATATCATCAATAGATCAGCCTTATATCTAAATAAGCCATTCTCTAAAGCAGTTACTGTTATTATTTTATCAGATAAGAACTTTTGTTACACATAAAAATAAATAAGGTCTAAAACCGTGTCAAAAACAAAAAACAAAACACAGCACCTGCCCTCCCCTTCTGGGCCACACTGCCTCCTTAGTCACCAGCTTCTCCCCCCCGCCCCCCCCTTATCACTTGGGCAGCCTCCAAACCAAAGAACAGGTAACCAATTCTAAAAGGCTATTTATTACTTGAGGGCCGGTTCTTATGCAGCAGCCTCAACTCTTATCTCCTCCCTAAAAGCATGTGCATAAGGACTACTTTGGGGGTATCTTTCTCACTCTCCTTTTCTCTTTTCCACAAAAGTTCCAGAGTAGTACAGAGAGGAGGAAACAGAAGAAAAAAATGTCAGTTCCTTTTTCTCATCCACCACAAGCCATAAGGGCATAAAACTATCACCACAAAAAAAAAAAAAAAAAAGGGCAACTAGCAGCAAAATCTATATACACATGCGCAACAAAGAATTGTGGCTCCTCTATACAATGGAATATGCAGTCCAATAAAATGGCATTTCAGAAGAATACATGTAAAATGTTATTCACTGTAGCACTGTTTCTTCAAATGTTATGGAACATTTCAAATGTGCAGAAAAGTTGAAAAAACAGTACAATAAACACAGTATTCACCAGTTAAAACTCAAGAACTGTTAACATTTGGTCACATTTGCTTTATCTGTCTCTATGGACACACTATATATGTGTTGTTTTATTTTTTTCTGCACCATTTCATCAGGCATCAATATGTTTTAACCCCAACTACCTTACTGTGCATCTGCAGGGAATAAGGACGTTTGACTTCATAACCACAATACCATTAGGTACACTGATTATCACCTAATACTCAGTCCTCATTCAAATGTCCCCAACTGTTTAAAAATGTCTTTAATAGTTGCCTTAAAAAAAAAAAAAAAGAAATCCAATCAAAACTCAAGCAATTAGTTTGGATGTTATATCTCCTTAGTTTCTTTTATTCTAGAATGGCCTCCAAATTTTGCTTTGGTTGGTTTTACCTTTACTTATTCACAAGCTTTTTAAAATCCCAGGACAGGTACCTGGAGACTGTCTTACATCCTAGTTTTGTCTGATTGTTTCTTCACAGTGCCATTTAGCTTACCTCTCTATCCCTCACATTTACTAGAAATAGTAGGTTAGATCTAAAACACTGATTAGATTTAGGTGAAGTATTTTTGGCACCTGCTTCACAGGTGATAGTATCTATGTATCACCCTCCCAAGCCCCACCCCCTGCTACAATGAAGCCTATCAGGTGGCACATATCCTCAGACTGTCTGAGTTGGTGGGACTTGGAAAATTATGTGATCATTTGGCAAAATATGACCACTTGGTTGAGTTTGTAACTGCCAGAGCTCTCTTTATAAAGGTACATCCCTCCCCTTTATAATTAGCCATCTGTGGTTAATATTTGGCCTCAACTGAATATCCTGTTCCTTCTCAACTTTTTGCTTAATGATTTAGCAGTCACTGATGATTCCTTCTTGAATTATTTCCTTTAGGAGCTGAAAAAAATGTAGATTCTCAAATTCCATCATTATTTCTACATTTACTAGCTGGCATTGCTTTGGAAAGAACTTTTCCTTAATAACTGAAGCACAGCAAATCCTTTTTTTTTTTTTCCCTTTAATTACTACTTCTGTCTTATTGTTTGTAACAGCAAAAAACTGGGGACAACTAAAGTGTCGATGTAAAAAGGGGACTGGATGACTAATCTACAGTAAGGAAGATTCTCTGGGTACTGATAACAAGAAATCTCCAAAATAAAATATTGCTAATAGGGGTGAAAAAGCAAAGTACAAAACAATATGCATAGCAATGCAACTTTTTGAATAAGAGAAGAAATTAATGGCCACTCGTTAGGGACTAAAGGGAAAGAATGAATGGAGATAAATATGGAAATAAGACTTCTCAAATGTTTTCATTTTGTGTCACTTTTATTTTTGAAATGCATTACCTATTCAAAAAATTTTTAAGTGTATTTATTTATTTTTGAGAGAGAGAGAGAAAGAGAGACAGAGCAGGGGAGGGGCAGAGAGAGAATCCCAAGTAGGCTCTGAGCTGTCAGAGCCCAATGAGGAGCTTGAACTCACAAACTGCGAAATCATGACCTAAACTGAAATCAAGAGTCGGACACTTAACCAACTGACTGAGCCACCCAGGTGCCTCAAAAATCTATTTTTAAAATTCTTTTTCTTAATGTTTATTTATTTTGAGAGAGAGAGAGAGAGAAAAGAGAGCTCGTGAGCAGGGGAGGGGCAGAGGGAAAAGGGAAGAGAGAATCCCAAGCAGGATCCACACTGTCAGATCGACCTCACAAACCATGAGATCATGGCCTAAGCCAAAATCAAGAATCAGACACTCAACCAACTGTGCCACCCAGGGGCCTCCAAAATTTATTTTTAAAATATTTAATGACGTGAAAAAATACAGTGAAAAAAGCAGAATAGAAAATTACACATATAGTATGATCCCTATTTTGTAAAAAAAAAAAAAAAAGATCTTGGAGAACAGTGATACAAAAGAAATATATAAAAAAAATACTAACCAGGGCACCTGGGTAGCTCAGTCAGTTGAGCATCTGACTTCAGCTCAGGTCTCACAGCTCAGTTCATGGGTTTAAGCCCCACATCGGGCTTGCTGCTGTCAGCACAGAGCCCACTTTGGATCCTCTGTCCCCCTCTCACTCTGCCCCTCCCCTGTTCATGCACTATCTCTCCTTCTCAAAAATAAATAAACATTAAAAAACAAAAAAAAACAAAAAAAAACCAGGGCGCCTAGGTGGCTCAGTTGGTTAAGCATCCAACTTCTGCTCAGGTCGCGATCTCACAGTTGGTGGGTTCGATCCCTGCATCAGGCTCTGTGCTGACGGCCTGGAGCCTGCTTCGGATTCTGTGTCTCCCTCTCTCTGCCCTCCCCTCCTCACACTCTCTCTTTCTCTCTCTCTCTCTCTCAAAAATAAATAAACATTAAAAAAAAAAAACAACTAACCATGCTTGTCTTTAGGTGGTGGGACTATAAGTGACTTAGTAATTAGAAGAGGTAATGTTCTCTTCAGTTTTTAAATTTAAAAAGTAATAAATGCTTATTGTAAAAGTGAAACAACAATGGGCTTTTTACATTTCACAAATGGCTGCAATATGAAAAGTATACAACTAGACGTATCCAAACACAGACAGAAGGGAAAATATTTATAGCCTGTGCTGAAAGGAGTTTTCTCCCTGGCATATTAAAGTGTAAAAAGCCAGAAAGACTCTACAGAAAGACACAACTCCAAGTTCCTAGACGGATACAGCAGAGTTCCCTAAGGAGTGATGAAGGAACAAACTCTAGCCTGTATCCTCACGGGACAGCTCTCATCCCTCATTAGTGCACGATATAAATATGTACACACTGAACATGTCAACATTCTGCAGGCCAACCTCCTGAATAAACTAAGGATGAAGTAACTGGAAGGAAATAATCTACCTGGTGACCCTAACAACTCACGGTTTAGTACCAAAAGTCTGGAAGTTAAACCGCCACACAGCTGAATAATTATTAACCAGGAAGGTGCCAGAAATACAGTTCCCATTAGTTCATCTTAATCCTTTACTGAGTCTTTTTTTTTTTTTTTTTTTTTTGTTTTTTTTTTTTTGAGCCTATAATTCTTTTACCTAATACAGAGAAGTTAAGAAGGAATGAATTTTGGGGCACCTGGGTGGTTCAGTCAGTTAAGCATCCAACTTCTGCTCAGGTCCTGATCTCACCATTCATGAGTTTGAGCCCTGCATCAGGCTCTACAATGACAGCTCAGAGCCGAGGGCCTTCTTCGGATTCTGTGTCTCCCTCTCTCTCTGCCTCTCCCCTGCTGGCTCTCTCTCTCTCTCAAAAATAAACATTAAAAAAAATTTTTTAATGAGTTTTGAGGGGCCCTTGTCTTAAGAGTGTGACATAAAACTACTTTCACAGAAATACACTTAAACCATTTATAATCTTGAGGCACCTGTGTGGCTCAGTCAGTTAAGCATCTGACTCTTGATTTCAGCTCAGGTCATGATCTTGCGGGTTAGTGAGATCGAGCCCTGCATTGGGCCCTGCACTGACAGCATGAAGCCTCCTTGGGATTCTCTCTCTCCTTCTTTCTCTCTCTGTCCCTCCCCAACGCACACGCAAACGTTCTCTCTCTCAGAATAAATACACTTTAAAAATTAGATAAGTAAACCATTTACAATCTTATAATGTGGTAAAAATAGCAGCAGTCCAATTCATACCAAAAAAATCTGACCTTCTGAACCTGTGTGACTCAAGAGGAAGAAAATATAGGTCACAAACATCGTATGATTCAGAAAACTGTGATATGACCTGAAGTTCCTACAGGAATCGGAAGAGGAAAGAGCTACTACAAATACCAGTTATCAAGAAAACTAAAAACTCAAGTCTGAGCTTACCAAAGAGCTTATCTGTCAATTCCCAAGGACCCAGACACACTAAAAGTTCAAACAAGAGAAAGCTGGACTGATGCCAGAAGTCAAAGGGCCTGAAACAATTGCACGGTCCCTCTTTTGTCTGAAGAAAAATATTTGCTCTGTTTCTTGAAAAGGATAAGAGACTTCCACTCCTTACAGCTACCTGAGAAGAGACTTTACTTTGTTCTCTATAAGGAACAAAAGGAGCTAAATCAGACTGAAGCCAGACAGGCCCTGTTGCTGAGGAGGAAGTGCCAGTCAAGTGTGTTTTTCATTCCTCTTTTTAAAAAGGAGGAAGAAACAAGTTCCCCAATCTGTCCCTTAAAGCAGGCTGAGACAAAGGGTGCCAAGAATAGTCTTTGTGATGCCATTACACAGTCCCCGGAATCAATTCTCCGTCCCCCAAAGCCTTATGCAAGGAGAACCAGAAGGACACACAGAAATGTGTACAAACCCCACCCCCCATGACATGACTGATCACTCAAAAAAGATGGGAAGATAACCCACCTTTAAAGACTTTCTCTTCTTAATTCTAGGACATAATTGCATTTAACAACTACTGACAAAAATCACCTATAGAGTATGCCACAACCCAGTGGGAACCAAAAGTTAGATTTAAAGGTTCCCCGAGGGCCGCCTGGGTGGCGCAGTCGGTTAAGCGTCCGACTTCAGCCAGGTCACGATCTCGCGGTCCGTGAGTTCGAGCCCCGCGTCAGGCTCTGGGCGGATGGCTGAGAGCCTGGAGCCTGTTTCCGATTCTGTGTCTCCCTCTCTCTCTGCCCCTCCCCCGTTCAGGCTCTGTCTCTCTCTGTCCCAAAAATAAATAAATGTTGAAAAAATAAAAAATAAAAAAAATAAAGGTTCCCGAGCAATTTGACTAATGCCAGAAACTTTACTCCACCTTCTCCCTAGAGGACTTCAGGCAAGTTACTTAACCTCCCTGAGACTCAGTTCCCTTCTTTGTAAAACAGGAATGGCAATATTTGCTTCATCAGGTTGTGGTGAGGCTCCAACACAGAAAGAGTGGTGGAGTGTCAAAACTGTTGCTGTTACTGCTGTCACTAGTACTGAATACTCCTCAGGGTTCACCGTGGTCTCCTTCGCCAAACAACACAGCCAACTAGAACCCCAGAGACCCAAGATGCCACCATTCCCAAGAGTAGCAGATTTTTCTAAGAAATACTTCAAAGGCTATTACCAAACAACCAAGTAAAAAGTACTCAGGAAAATAAAGGATATTTGTGTGGCAAAAATAATTAAATGAGATATGAGCTACCTCTACAAAAGCCAAGTCAATTAAAAAACAACCAGGGATACCCGGGTGGCTAAGTCAATTGAGTGTCTCTCGATTTCGGCTTGGGTCATGATTCCAGAATTGCGGGATCCAGCCCCGTGTTGGGCTCTGTGTTGAGTGTGCAGCCTGCTTGAGATTCTCTCTCTCTTTCCCTCTGCCCCTCTCTCCCACTTGTTCTCTCCTTCTCCCTCTCTCTCTCTCTCTCTTACACACACACAAACACACACTCACTCTCTCTAATAAAAATAAAAATAAGAACAGAACTAACTCAGAACTGTATCTGCAACCTGGCTAAAAATTCAGACCCAAAATCCTACCTTCCAACAGCATTCCAGGAGTGTGAATCAGAAAACTAACAGACCTCGAAGGGGCTGTTAAAATGAGTCCAATCACCTTATTTCTTGAGTATCTGCATCTCTCTCCACTGCACTAAGTAGGCAGTCTAGGAGTCCAATCAACTGTGTAATACCAACACACATTCCATAACACAGAGGATCCATCCCAAGGTTAATTCTCTCAAGAAAAAAAAAAAGTTCTTTAAATACTAAATCTAGGACTACTTGCATAAGTAAAGCTCTCCCAACAACTGGAAAATTAGCAACAGAATGTCAGGCCTTTAATTAGAGGCCTAAAAGTGGCCGAGTACTCTTTAGAAACTCCACGTAGGTGGAAATATACACAGTTTTCTACAATTGGCAGCTTTGTTTTCATTAATAGGACTTTTTACAAGACATTTTAGGATACTTCAAATGACACACTATAGGATCCAAATCCAAAATCCAAAATGTGAGTGCCACAGCCAGCAACCAGACTAGAATACTTCCACACAGCCCTGCCTGACTCCTAGACTAGACTGAGCTTAGAGGTGGGCAAGAAAGTTCAGGGAGAGCATCACCAATCTAGAACAGGTAGACACAGGTAACACATTCTGAAGGCAAGCACACCTGGAAGCAGAAAAACTTCATCTATTACCTGAATTGTGTAGTACTATGTATGGACTTCTAAAAGATATCCTAGGGGCAGGGCACCTGGGGTAGCTCAGTCAGTTAAGCATCCGACTCTTAATTTCGGCTCAGGTCGTGATCAAGCCCTGAGCAGGGCTCCACACTGAGTGTGGAGCCAACCTGGGATTCTCTCTCTCTCCCTCTCTCTCTCTGCCTCTCCCCAGCTTGCATACATATATTGCATGCCTGCTCTCTCAAAATTAATAAACATTAAAACAAAATAAATAAAATACATGAAATAAAATAAAATAGAATAGAATAAAATAGAATAAAGATATCTTAGGGGTACCTGGATAGCTCAGTCAGTTTAAGCATCCGACTCTTGATCTTGGCTCAGGTCTTGATCTCAGGGTCATGAGTTCAAGCCCCACGGTGGGCTCCACGATGGACATGGAGCATACTTAAAAATAAATAAATACATAAAATGCATAAATACTAAAAAATAAAAGATACCCTAGAATATGCCAAAGTGATAAATGTGGTTAAATCCAGATAGAGAAATTTTAAGTAATTTTTTAATCCATAATTTCTAAATAAGAGCTGGCCTGGTATAGCGGTATATGGGCCCTGCAATCAGACTGGCCAACTGAATCCCAGCTCTGTCATTTTCTTGGCAAAAGAAGGTTTCTTGAAACAGTTACTGAACCAGCCTATACTTCAGTTTCCTCGTCTATAAAATGTGACCACTGAGAGTAGGTATAATAATAGGGTTACCATGAAGATTAAAAGATTTACCAAATGAAAAGTGCTCACTATTCTAGAATGCCAATGCTTGTACTAGAATGATAATTTCATTCCATAATGAAGAATTAAAATTAAAATAGCAGTAAGAGGGGCACCTGGGTGGCTCAGTCAGTTAAGCGTCCGAGTCTTGATTTTGGCTCAGGTGATGATCTCAGAGTTTGTGAGCTCAAGCCCTGCATAAGGCTCTGTGCTGACAGTGCAGAGCCTGCTTGGGGTTCTGTCTCCCTCTCTCTCTGCCCCTCCCCTGCTTGCTCTCTATCTCTCTCAAAATAAATAAAAGCAAATGTTAAAATAGCAGTAAGAAAAAATTTTTAAATCAGATAAATGAAATTTAATACAAATTCTCTTAGGCAAAATGAAACTGTCCACTGTAGCAGTCTCCAAACCATTTCATATAAAAGATCTGAGTACTGACATCTTTAAAAAAAATAAAGCTACAGGGTAATGGTTAAAATAACAATACCCAACACTCTCAGAGTGCTTTTCATGTCCCAGGAACTGTTCTTCGCACTTTACATAAACTAATTTATGATCCTCACAGCCACCCCATCAGGTTCATGAGGTCCCAAGGGAACAAGTCACACTGTCAGTGGTGGATTCAGGATTCAAACCCAAGCAGTCTGGCTCCAGAGTATAAATACTTAATTACTACAGAAAACTCCATAGTGCCTGAGATAGAACTTCCTAGTCAGTCTCTCTTCTAGTCATTTACTAGCCTCACGTGTATTAGCCCCTCAATAATTGTTTTACTGCCTTACAAAATCAATTGGAAATCTGTTTGCTTAATATTTGTAATGTTCATTTCCTCAAAGGAGAAGAAATTAAAGAATGACAGCAAGGAAAATGAAAAAATTCTCACCCCTTCCTTTACATCAATATATGGTTTTTGAGAGAAAAAAGGACTCTAAAGTCTTTGACGAGAAATGACTCTGAATTTGATAAAATACCATATGAGACTATATCATGAAATTCAGCCACTCTGTATTTACCCTACACAACTACCAACTCCATCAAAGTAAAAAAAATTACTTATCAACAGGAAATAGAGATAGATGCCACAGTAAATTTACTTCTGTCTGGCTGCTAGGCCAGAACATACATCTTGAAAACATTAATCAACAGAAGGTATGATTCTGCATACTCAGCCAAACCTGTGTATACTCTTTTGTCAAACACGAACTACAACATAAACACATCTGAGAAAAGAAGGGGACTCTTACACGTATGGTCTCATGCCAACCCTTTCTCCATGTGGCGGGCAAAGTGCTAGTGACCTCCTCGCACTGCCAGAGTTAGTTCCAAATCAAGATTCTCTATAACCAACTTAGTTTACCAGCCTGTGCTAGACTCTCTCCAAAGACAGCTGCCATCAAATCCTTCCTATTCTACTCCCATGCTGCCCCACCCATCAAGAGATAACATATTTCTCACCCCCCCCCCCCCCGAATAGGGGGCTGAAGTTGTGACTTGTTTTGACCACAGAATATGGCTGAAGGGCTGTGTCAGTTCCAGGGCTGGCAGCTTCATATTTGAAAGACAGCATATCCAGAACAAAGTACAGAGGCAGTGGACATTCTGAGAGCAGGGAAGGGAATATGGGATATTATATTTTGGGGGCTTGAAAGTGCCAGATATAAAGGTGATGTGATTTAATGGGTAAAGATATGACAAAGACATAAGAAGTTTCAATGGTGGACTCTTACCACTGAGCTGTTATATAATCTTTTACAAATCACACTGGTGCTGAATTTCATTTTTCTCCAGGTACAAACTGAAAGTAATAACACCCTTTTTGTAACTTAAAGGAATCACGTCCTTGGAGTACATTAGAAGAAATGGGTTACAAAAAATTGAAGGCAGAGTTACTACTTTTGGAAGTACAAGCCAAGTTAAGAACTAACAATAAGGACAGTGCACAATAAGCAGGAGTTCGTACAAAGAAGTCTGGCACCTTCAGTTATGAGACAGTGCAAAGGAAACTGCAGGAGCCACGAAGCAGAATCAGAGAATACCTTTAATTAATCACCTGACAGATTAGAAGCAAATAATTTGAGAGAATCAAAACCAATGCAATCAAAATTAGACACATTCTTCATAAGAACCAAAAGCCCAGAGATAAAACGCTAATAGAACCTACACCCCTACTGCAGATATGCACAACATCTATGTTCTGAATTACAAAACTCTTCAATACAATTGTCTCCACCTAGAAAGCCAGGCTAAGACATGATAATGAATTGAGTAGCCGGTACAAAGATTGTCAGCCCAAATTTACCAAGAGATAAGCAAGCAACACGACCTCTTTTGTTCTCATATCCACCATCACCCCCAATGTTTTTTTATATTTATCAACTCAGAATAAGGCACACTTCTACATGGTATATCACAAATAGGCTAACAGCTTTACAAAATGTTTTGAAGATACAAAACTAAATAAATTCTAATTACTGTTTTTATAATAAAGAGGAGGAAAAAGCACTAGCTTTTCTGCTGCAGAGTTTGCTTACTAGGGCTTCCTAAAGTAAAAATAACATGACCTAATGTCTGAAACACAGCAGAGTTTGTACTCAAAAACAAAGTGTGATCAAAACTGGAAACAGAAAGCCGTAAGTTCCAAATCTGAGACTGACGGTTTTCTTTATTGTCACTTACCTCAGAAGGATAACGAAAAAAGGAATGAAGTGTTATCTGCAAACTATTCTGGGGAAACCGGACTAAGAATACAAGAATCCCTGGAAACTCAAGGAAGAGCAAGGAGGAAACCACTGAACCAACAAGAAAGTGAAGCTCAATTTTTGAGTCCCAAGCTATCAACAGAATCAAGAAGCCAGGAACGTTAGCCTTAAATGCACAAAAATGGCGAGAGACTTTCTATTAGTAAGCAAAGAAAAAAAGAGTAGCTTTTGATGAAAGAAATTTCAGAGGCAAAAACAGCTTAACCCCAGAACTGGGAACTGACCCCAACTGCCTCAGGCAAACAGACCTAATGACTTTGGCAACAACATCCCTTTCATCCACCCACAATATTAGAAGGCTGAAGTAAAGCTGATTTCAAATCATGAAGGATCACATCTTTCTGTTTTCTGCACAGTCTTTGGGAAAAAGAAGTGTAACTCTCCTCCCACAGTAACACATTGCCCCCAGGATTCCTAGAAACCCCTGGAGCCATAGCAACAGTATTGTTAAAAGCTTGGAGAACATTAACGAAGAATCCTCACGAACCCCAGGACAGATGAGATTACTGAGATTATTGAGATGAGATTATTTAAGAAAAATAAAACCTGGAAGAGGTTACGAAATGCATCTAGCTTTGCAAGAGGCATCAGTAGCCAAAGCAGGATTTGAATTCAGGCTTTTTCTTCAGATAGTATCAGAACTTGACTCCCAGTCCTTGGCTCGGCAGATACTGTGTTCAGTGTTCAGTGTTCTCCAATGTTAGAGTCAGCCCAGGTCAGGTTCTTGGCTGACCAGAATAGGGAAAGAAAAAATCTCCCTCAAGGCTTCAGGAAAAGAAGTGAAATTAGTAAATGTAGAGCTCTTATGCTAAAAGGTCCAGATGCTCCTCCATCTTGCCAATCACATTTCTCAGCCAATCAAAATAAATCACTGGATTTAAGAACCTGGATTCCATTTCCCCAACTTTCCGAATAAAAAAAACACTTAAAGAAGGGGAGGAGAAGGGGACACCTTGCTGGCTAAGTCGGTTAAGCGACTGACTCTCAGTTTCAGCTCAGGTCATGATCTCACGGTTTCATAAATTCACTGCAGTGCAGAGCCTGCTTGGGATTCAATCTCTCTCTCTCACTCTCTCTCTCTCTTTCCCCCCTCCTCCGCTCACTCACAATAAATAAACTTTAAAGATTTTTAAAAAAGGAAGGGGAGGAGAAGGATGCAAAAGCAATGATAGCCAAGAAATGTTTATTGAACATTTACTATGTACTCAGCACTATTCTAGGCACTGAGAATACTTTACTGAACATCCTTGCCCTCAAGACACTTATGTCATTATGTAATTAAAAATTGGGGCACCTGGGTGGCTCAGTTGGTTGGGTGTCCGACTTTGGTTCAGGTCATGATCTCGTAGTTTGTGGGTTCGGGCCCCGCGTCGGGCTCTGTGCTGACAGCTCAGAGCCTGGAGCCTGTTTCGGACTCTGTGTCTCCCTCTCTTTCTGACCCTCCCCCGATCATGCTCTCTCTGCCTCAAAAATAAATGAACGTTAAAAAAAAAATTAAAAAAAAAATTGAGGAGTGCTGCCAACACCCCAGAGGAGAAGCTGAGGTCATCAATGAATCTGAAATATTTAAAGTGGATACAAAACTGTCTCAGCAATGCAGACAATTAAGGGTGTTGTTGTGGGCGATGGTGCCGTTGGTAAAACATGCCTCCTGATATCCTACACAACAAACAAATTTCCACTGGAGTAGGTACCGACTGTTTTTGACAGCTATGCAGTCACAGTTATGATTGGTGGAGAGCCATATACCCTTGGACTTTTTGATACCACAGGGCAAGAGGATCATGACAGGTTACGACCGCTGAGTTATCCACAAACAGATGTATTTCCAGTCTGTTTTCCAGTGGTCTCTCCATCCTCATTTGAAAATGTGAAGGAGAACTGGGTGCCTCAGATAACTCACCACTGTCCAAAGACTCCTTGCTTCCTTGTTGGGACCCAAATTAATCTCCGCGATGACCCAAGATTGAGAAACTTGCCGAGAACAAACAGAAGCCTGTCACTCCAGAGACTGCTGAAAAGCTGGCTCGCGACCTGAAGGCGGTCAAGTATGTGGAGTGTTCTGCACTCACACAGAAAGGCGTGAAGAATGTATCTGACGAAGCAATATTGGCTGCCCTGGAGCCTCCAGAACCGAAGAAGACCCGCAGGTGTGTGATGCTATGGACGTCTCCAGACCCTTTTCTGCACAGCTGGTGTCAGCATCGTACTAAAAGCAATGTTAAATCAAACTAAAGATTAAAAATTAAAATTCGTTTTTGCAAAAAAAAAATAAGCAAATAGAGGATAACTTTGGTGGCGCCTGGGTGGCTCAGTCGGTTAAGCATCCGACTTCGGTTCAGGTCATGATCTCACGGTTCGTGAGTTCGAGCCCCGCATTGGGACCCATGCCGACAGCTCTGAGCCTGGAGCCTGTTTCGGTTTCTCTCTCTCTCTCTCTCTCTCTCTCTCTCTCTCAGCTCTGAGCCTAAAGCCTGTTTCAGTTTCTGTGTCTCCCTCTCTCTCTCTCTCTCTCTCTCTCTCTCTATGCCCCTCCCTGGCTCGCACTATCTCTCTCTCAGAAGTAAATAAATGTTAAAAAAAAAAAAATTGAGGATATTTTCAATTACTCGGTACGCTAGGAAGAAAATAAGGATGGGGCGCCTGGGTGGCTCAGTATGTTGAGCTGCAACTTCAGGTGAGTTCGAGCCCTACATCAGGCTCATTGCTGTCAGCGCAGAGCCCACTTCGGATCTTCTGTCCCCCTTTCTTTCTGCCCCTCCCCTGCTTGCGCGCTCTCTCTTTCTCTCTCAAAAATAAACATTAAAAAAATATGGAAAGGAATGTTTTTGGGGGGCCAGATCAAAGGGAGGAAATCAGTAGCTGAGCATCATTTCCCATTTTTCTGAGTGAGACTGCGAAAATGAGTAAGTCAGGAGAAATTTTTTAATATTTTCATGTAACTTAATACTATAATAAATACAATCCAACATTACTTCCTATTGTTAATTACACATAAGACTAAATTTAAGTAGCATTTAAATCATCCTTTACTTCAAAAGTAAACAGTGATCTTAAAGCCTTGTAAGTACACAGCATTAAAATCCGAATATTTATCCAATTATCGCCAATTGATAAACAAAAGTGGCAGAACATAACGTATATTTAAAGCAATACTTTTATCTAACATTCATTGAACATTTGCTACACACCTGGCAGTGCTAAGCACTCTTCCATATCATCTCATTTATTTCTCACAATGACACTACGAAGATAGGTACTATCATTATCCCCATTTCATTTTGCAAATCACAAAACTGAGGCTTGAGGAGTTAAAACGATTGGCCCATGTGGAGGAGAGATTCAAAATCCAAGTAAGTTGCCAAAGTGCATGCTCTGACCACTATACACACTGCTTTCATAGAATCGGCATTAAACCTAAGATCCAGAAAAATTCCTTTTTGTGTCCTCACATCTAGCAGGTCATAATTATAAAGTTGATTCAGAAGAGAGAATGAATAAATTCAAATGAATCTGAGTCAGAACACAGTGACTCATGCTATGTACCCTGACATCCATGCCTCAACCTACCTATCCATAAAAGGGACTACTCTCACCACAGCTAACCATTACTTGCCTCCTGGAGGGTTGAATTAGTTAATATTTGTAATTTTATTTAATTTTTTTAAATGTTTATTTATTTTTTGAGAGAGAGCACAAGTGGGAGAAGGGCAGAGAGAGAGGGAGACATAGAATCTGAAGCAGGCTCCAGGCTCTGAGCTGTCAGCACAGAGCCCAAAAAGGGGCTGGAACTCAGAAACCTCAATATTGTGACCCAAGCCGAATTCGGACGCTTAACAAAGCCACCCAGGCACCCCAATTTCTCCCTTTTTTTTAAATTTAAAGAAGACATACCATAAAACCCAGCAATCACACTCTCAGGCATTTATCCCAGAGAAATGCAAAACTTACACAAAAACTTGTACACAAATGTTCACAGCAGCTCTATTCCTAATAGCCAGGAACTGGAGAAAAATTCAGATGTTCTTCAATGGACAAATGATTAAACAAACTGTGTAACACTCAAAACATGAACTACTACTCAGCAGTTAAAAAGAAAGGAACTATATTGACTGATTCAGGCAACCAAGTTGAATCTCCGGGGAATTAGGCTGAGTGGAAAGGCCAATCTAAAAGGTTACATATGCTCAGGTCATGATGTCATGATCTGTGGGTTTGAGCCCCACTTCGGACTCTGTGCTGGCACCATGGAACCTGCTTGGGATTCTCTCTCTCTGTCCCTACCCTACTCATGCTCATGTTCTCTCTCTCAAAAATAAATAAACTTAAAAAAAAAAAACAAACTTTTTATAACTAACTAAATAGCTACATGTGGGGGCACCTGGTTGGCTCAGTCAGTAGGGCACACAATTACATCCTTTTTAAATTGTAGTTGACCTATGTACATAGAATTCTTGAAATAACAAAGACCAAATTAGTCGGGGCGGGAGGGGGTGGGGATTACAGATAGGGCAAAGGAAGTAGGAGATGGACCGCCTTCTTCTATGGGTATTTTCCCTTGATTCTCTGCACAAAGCTTTATTGCAACTTTACCCATTGCACTTGCCTGATGATTTATGATTTGGGGATGGGTGTGGCTATAAAAGGGCATCAAGGGAGATCCTTGTAGTGATGGAAATGTTCTGCATCTTGTTTCAATGGAAATATCCTAGTTTTGTAAGATGTTAAAATCGGGAGAAACTGGGTAAAGGGTATGGTCTCTCTCTCTCTCTCACATTATTTCTTAAAACTGCATGTAAATCTACAATTATCTCAAAATAAAAAGTTTAACTTAAAAAGAAAAAGGTAACATATGCTCCTCAGTAACAAGTGAAAATTAGTCTGATCAATCTCCCTCCCAAACCCTCCCATTTCCACCCTCCTGAGATAACTATGCAAACTCACTGCTTAGACAAACATGTAGGCATCTTATTAGATGTTTTGTGCATCAAAATGAGATATTATATACTACATATTACCCTGCAACCTACCTACTTCACCTATTATCACTGTACCATAAAGAGCTTAAAAAATCTTTTAAGTGCCAAGCAGGATGGCAGGTATAGAATATTTTCTAACTGGTACAAATCTGACAATGTTTATCATGTTAATATACAGTAGCTGAGACAGCATCATTTAGTGAGTGAAAAAGAGAGTACAGTACAATACAGAAGCAGTATTGTAAAGAGATCCACGCAAATGCAAGGTCTTCAGCAGCTATTCTAGGATCCCAAATGCCTCCTCCATGGAACTATCCTCGGGGGCCCACAGAGCAAGAAATGCTAAAAGATTTCTTTTCAGCAGAAAACTGCTAGAGGGGATAATTCTCCCACATACTCAAGGCAAACCAAACAAACTTCTCTGAAAATATATTACTCCTTCAAGCAGAAGTGCAAAATGTACAGTTGATAATTTTTAAAACATCCATTTTTGTAATAGCTACTACCACTTCTATTGAGTGCTAATGTTTTATATATTCTATATCTCTAAAGCT
The DNA here is from genome assembly GCF_014898765.1 of Herpailurus yagouaroundi. Lineage (NCBI taxonomy): Eukaryota > Metazoa > Chordata > Mammalia > Carnivora > Felidae > Herpailurus > Herpailurus yagouaroundi. Next base: position 7,255,174 of record NW_024412418.1, on the reverse strand, counting down.
CCCTCCTACCCCAGTCCCATTTTACAGACAAAAACCTGGCTCAGTGTGAAATTGCTCACCCATAGTCAAACAGTGAGTACACGGTAAAGTTGGTGTTCAAAGCTATAAAACTTGTGCTTTTCCTACTTTATCCAGTTTTTCTATATTACCACATACCAACAGAAGAGAGTCAATAAATTGAACACTGTATTTAGTGTATTTAGGCAGAAGCCATTTTCCACATATGTCTGCTGACTTTGATCCAATTTTTTCCCCCATTTAGTATATTTTGGGGACAGTATACTATGTAGCACTATTGTAACAGGGACAGAAAGGTAAACAAAACCTCAAAGAGCTCTCAGTCTGGTGGGGAGTCTGCAACTGTTGTATACGGTAACTATATAGCTGCTATACTGAAATGTGGCAAGTACTACCCACAAGGAAGTACAAAGTGCTATGTGTTTGAAGAATCCAGCTATCCACCCAAAAGCAAATGATAATCTCTCACATTAGCTTCCTTACAATTAATTGCTCTTCATTTCAATTCTGCTCTGATATACAACATCCTTCCATATAAAACACTGCCTTGGTCACATTAAGTACAAATGAAGGCCTGCCAACTCAGGTCAGCATAAAGCTCCTTCTCTAAAAGTAATGAAGCATTTTTTTTTTTAATTTTGGCAATGAAAATGAAGTATCTTTAATCTTTCTGGTCAAACAATGGATGTACGGAATTTAAAGTGACGAAGACATCATTTTGAACATAAGATCTTACAAAGTTAAATTCACCTGTCCATCATTACAAGATTCACTAAGGGTAGCTCTAAGACAAAAGCCCAGGTTTCTCAAGTCATTGTATGGGGTTCCGTTTCACTACTGCTTCTTTCTTTTAAGTTCAATGAAAATGAACTTAATGAAGTTCAGGTTTTCTCTTTTCATCAACAATAGATGCATCCATGAATAAGTAATCATGCACAGTTCAAAAACTATCAAAAACAAACATGTTGAACACCATAATGAGGTACATATAGAGGTAAAGGACTGCCTATCCTTGGTATGGAAGAAGTTTTTCAGGTATTTCGGGGGGGGGGATGTCAATAGATTCTTAAAAAATTAAAAAAGCCACCAACAACATCATCATCATCTCAGCAACAGCTAGTATTTTAGGGGTATCCACTATGAGCCAGGCAACTTGAAGGTGAAGGTTCTTTCTGATCCTTACAGCCACTCTTGAAAGAGGTGTTTGCACACACTAGGTTTATAGAAATATTCCCAAACTCCACAGCCACCCCAGGGGCTAATTCCAACTCCAGAGTGTCTGCTCTTTCCCCACTACCCCACACTCCCTAGGACAGAATAATTGCACTGCATATGTGGCTGGGACATCAAGTCACCTAAAATTTTGACATAATTTCCCGACTGGCAGTTATGTAATTTAGCCACTTTTCAATCTTCACGTTTTTTTAACTAATTTTCTTTCGTGATTCCTCAGTGGCCTTCCAGGTTGCTTTCTTTTCTTTAAGAAGCAGAACCCTTTTTCCAGATGAAATCTTATGTGAAAACACTAACATATAAAAGAGATCAAAATGAGCTGCTCTGGTTTAAGCAGAGTGGGAGAATCAAACTCTTCCTGACTCTCACGCCACCCCATAGGCACCTCCAAAGAACACACTTAACTCTGGGCACCTGGCTGGCTCAGTTAGTACAGCATGCAACCCTTAGTCTCAGGGTCATAAGACCACAATGGGCATGGAAAGGAAGGAAGGGAGGGAGGGAGGAAGGAAGGGAGGGAGGGAGGGAGGAAGGAAGGGAGGGAGGAAGGAAGGAAGAGAAGTGATAGTATAAAAAAGAAAAGAAGAATAACATTAACTTAAAGACTCTAACTTCTCTATCTCAGGTTTGCCATTCACCATCTGTATAACCTTTGGCAAGAAAACGTTTCACTTTTCCTGTCCTTTATTTCTTTTAAAATTTTTTGAACGTTTATTTATTTTTGAGAGAGAGAGAGAGAGAGACAGAGCATGAGCAGGGGAGGAGCAGAGACAGAGGGAGACACAGAATCCAAAGCAGGCTCCAGGCTCCGAGCTGTCAGCACAGAGCCCGACGCGGGACTCGAACCCACGGACCGTGAGATCATGACCTGAGCTGAAGTCAGACCCTCAACCGACTGAGCCACCCAGGCGCCCCTCCTGTCCTTTAAAATAGAGATACTACCATCCATTTTATAGAGCTTCATTGGTTTGTTATGAATATTACGTGGAGGAACAAATATAAAATTCCCAGTACATGTTAAGTATTCAAAAGTTGGCTCCCCTCTCTTTTATCCTGCAGAGGTAACAGTTGTTGCCAATTCAAGAAAGCTCAATAAGTATATTTGATGATATCTGTAGTAGCAGAGAAGTGAACAAGTAAATGCTCCCACAGCTCAACTGAAAGAGACATAATAAATCCTCCATTAAAGCAACCTACCAATGATAATACCCCCTCCCAGCTTAGCTTCCCAGTCAATGACCCATGAACCTCAAAAGGTGTTTTTTATTAATAAACACTTATTATGAGATTCTTTAATGTACACCCTAAAGTGTCAGGTGAATGTGTTAATGTTCTCAGTAATTTAACTTTGGCATTTCCTGAGCTGAGCATTTAAACTGGCAATTTTGGGGCGCCTAGGTGGCTCAGGCAGTTAAGCATCCGACTTCAGCTCAGGTCATAATCTCAAGACTCGTGTGAGTTCGAGCCACACCTCGGGTTCTGTGCTGACAGCTCAAAGCCTGGAGACTGCTTTGGATTCTGTGTCTCCCTCTCTCTCTCTCTGCCCTTCCCCCACTCAAGCTCTGTCTCTCAAAAAGTAAATAAACATTAAAAAAATAATAGTAAATAAACTGGCAATTTAATACTACATTTAATGAGTATTTTTATATTTATGCTCTACAGCATGAACCAATGTTCATTCATTTGCCCATCTTCTGGGCTTCTATTTTTCCAAGCACTACAAAACAAAAATACATCTGTCATGTGCACCTTCCTTAAGCAATTTTAATCTGGCCCTTCTAAACAGTCATTAAGAATCTATTACCTTAGTCTGTTATTGATAATGTGTTCCTATTTCTACATGTGTAACAGGAGACCAAAACAATTTTTACAGGAAAAGATTCTCAGTCCTAATCTAAACCCAGCCAACAACTCTCAAATCACACACACTATGGAAGCTGCAGATGTTGGCTTTGATCCCTATGGTTTAGGAAGAATCACAACAATAATACATCACATAGCCATGAAAAGACTCCTTTACAATAAAGAACACATCCCTGAGCGTTGAACATGGGAGTCAAGAAGATTCAGAATGCTAATCTTCCATTTTACTAGGAGACCTTCAGCAATTTACCTAGTCTCCACTGATTATTTCTTCATAAAGAAAATGAAAATATACTCATTACAATGCCAGAGATACTGTTTTGATTAACTACCTGGGGTTTGGTTCCCAGGGACCTCAGAAGTCATCTTTCTCATCTCCTTCATTTCTTAACAAGCCCATGCTTGAGTCATCCTACAAAGACAGTTACTGAGTCTTTGAAGAACGTATTTCACAACCTTCCTCAGTAATATCCCAGTATCTTGTTGTCAGGAAGTTCTTTCTAATTTGTAATCTATATCCCTTCTGCTGCAATTAAAACACATTCCCTCTTGTCTTCTATGGGAAAAGAACATCTGCTTAATACCACCTGAACAATATCCCTTCAAGAGATTATAAAATATAGGAAGCCCATTTTAAACAGCTTCATGTAAATGCAACATGGCTTTAAATGGGTCATCTTAGACAAAGAACATGATTAAGAGTCTTAAATTCCCAGTTCCATCACTGACTTGCTCTGAAGATGATAGGAAGTTAAAACCAAGCAGATGCTGTACCTCAATTACCCCATCAGTAAAATGCAAATGATAAAACCAGTATGTTGGGAGAACTCAGTTCCTCAAAAAACTAAATATAAAGGCAAGAGATTCTCAATCCCAATCTAAGCCCAGCCAACAACTCTCAAATCACTCACTCTGAGGAAGCTGCAGATGTTGGCTTGATCTCTATGGGTTAGGAAGAATCATGACAATAATACATTACCAGATAGCCTTACAATTAATTACACACCTAGGTAGATACCCAAAACAACTGAAAACAAGGACACGTACATGCATGTTTACAGCAGCGTTATTCATGATTTCCGAAAAGTGGGAGCAGTCCAAATGTTCTTCAATGGGTAAAGGAACAAATTATGATATATACAATACATACACAATACAATACAATATATACAATAGGTTACATATTGTTATGATTCCTCTTTTATAAGAAATTCAGAATATATCAACCTATAGATACAGAATGCAGACTGCTGATTTCCAGGGGCTGGTGGAAGGAGGGAAATGAAGAGAAACTGTTTTACTTTGTAGTAATCGAAATGTTTTGGAACTAAATAGAGGGTGGTGGTTGCAAAACATTATGAATGTATTAAACACCACTGAACTGTTCACTTTAAAATGGTTAATTCTGGGGCACCTGGCTGGCTCAGTCAGCAGACCATGTGACTCTTGATCTCAGAGTTGTATATTCAAACCCCACATTGGGTTTGCAGAATTAGTTAAAAATAAAATTTTTAAAAAACTTTTTTTAATGTTTATTTTTGAGAGAAAGAGACAGAGCATGAGTGGGGGAGGGGCAGAGAGAGGGGAAGACACAGAATCTGAAACAGGCTCCACGCTCTGAGCTGTCAGCACAGAGCCCGACATGGGGCTTTAACTCTGGACCAGTGAGATCATGACCTGAGCCAAAGTCCCAAGCTTAACAGACTGAGCCACCCAGGAACTCCTAAAAATAAAATCTTTTAAGGGATGTCTGGCTGGCCCAGTCAGTATAGCTTGCAACTCTTGATCTCAGGGTCATAAATTCAAGCCCCACATTGGGCATGGAGCCTACTTAAAAAAAAAAAAAAAAAAAAAAAGTAAATAAATAGCACCTGGGTGGATCAGTCGGTTAAGTGTCCATTTTTTTTTTTTTTAAGTTTATTTTGAGAGAGACAGAGACAGAGAGTAAGTGAGGGGCAGAGATAAAGGGAAACAGAGAATCCCAAGCAGGCTCCGCACCATCAGCACAGAACCCGATGAGGGGCTTGAACTCACCAACCACAAGATCAGGACCTGAGCTGAAACCAAGAGCTGGACGCTTCACCAACTGAGCCACCTAGGCACCTCTAAGCATCAGACTCTTAATTTTGGTTCAGGTCTTGATCTCACGGTTCATGAGTTCCAGCCCCACATCAGGCTCTACACTGATAGTGCGGTGCCTGCTTGGGATCCTCTCTCTCTGCCCCTCCCCTGCTCATGCTCTCTCTCAAAATAAATAAATAAAAACTTTAAAAAATAAATAAATAAACAAGGGGTGCCTGGGTGGCTCAGTGGTTAGGCATCTGACTTCTGTTCAGGTCACGACCTAGTGGTTTGTGAGTTCAAGTCCCACATTGGGCTCTGTGCTGACAGCTCAGAGCCTGGAGCCTGCTTCAGATTCTGTGTCTCCTTCTCTCCCTCTGCCCCTTCCCTGCTTGTGCTCTGTCTCTCTCTCTCAAAAATAAAAAAAAATTAAGAAAAAATTTTTAGTTAATTAATTAATGGTTAATTTTGCATTGTATGAATTTCACCTGAATAAAAAAAAAAGGGGGAGGGGAAGGCTAGAAGAACTAGTGGGGACAATATCCATAAAATGCTTAGCCCTTCCCAGAGAAGTCATCATATAAAATTCTAGGTAGCCAAATGTTTAATATTATCTCATTATGGCCTATTAGACTCTAAGCAAAGAATATGTAAACGGGAAACAAAACAGAAACCAAAATAAAGTCTAGAGTCATATTTATACGTACTCTATATGGCAGTAAGAACCAATAAATAAGTGACTGAATAAAGAGATAAGGTAGGGGCGCCTGGGTGGCTCAGTCGGTTAAGCAGCCGACTTCAGCTCAGGTCATGATCTCACAGTCTGGGAGTTCAAGCCCCATGTCTGGCTCTGTGCTGACAGCTCAGCCTGGAGCCTGCTTCAGATTCTGTGTCTCCCTCTCTCTCTCTGCCCCTCCCCTGCTCATGCTCTGTCTCTCTCTGTCTCAAAAATAAATAAACACATTTAAAAAAAATTTTTTTTAAGATAAAGTAAATAACCAAGCACATGAGCAAATTGACTATAGCAACAATGACCACAGGAAAGCAATATGAAAAAATAAAAGTAAGGAATAAATTTTAAAATCCAAAAGACAAAGACACATTAAGTAGGGAATTGAAAAGAGAAGCTAATGACAGCAAAACTAAAAAGTACATAAACCCTTAAATTCCACGGCCACATATACAAATCATGAGAATCACTACTCTTTCCATTCTGCAGTTAACCCTCATTCCTTGACCTCTTCTCCCCATCCCACCCCCCCCACCCCCCGGCTTTTTTTAAACCTCTTTCTCCTTTAATCCAACCTCCTGGCAAGACACCAAGGCTAGGCCACGAAGAAGAAAATAAAAAGGTATCATTCCTATCTTCATGGACCTTATTACATTACTTCTTAAAGTATTACTTCTTCTGGGAAGACAGACATGCTAATTACCAAAATATACAGACCATCTCCACTTCCTCCCGTCCCACTTTTTAAATCCACTTCAGTGGATTTCTGAGGTTTCCTCAAATTCTTTGGATCTTGACTGGGAACAATCTCCTGCTAGTCTATACACACATTCTCTCTAGGTAATCTGACCATTTTCCTCGACTGTAAATACCACCTCTCTACCAAGAGCATCAGATTTACTGCCAGCACCCCTGCCAGCAGCACTCAAAGGTTCCTTGCTGGATGTCTCCACATGTTTTTAACAGAAAGCTCACACTCAGCAGGGCTTAAGTTGAGGTCTTTCTCCTGCTCCCCAATTCTAGTCAAAATCTGCTCCTCCTCAAATGTTTCCATCTCACAAATGGCAACTTCATCTATCCAGATGCTCATGAAATCTGAGAATCATACTTGACTTTTCCCTCCTCCCACATATTCAATCCATCATTAAGTCTTGCCTGTCCTAATTCTAAAATATCTATTGGGGAAAAAAATGTATCTATTCAATTTTTCTACTTCCTCCCATCTCCATTGCCTACAGCCTAGTCCAAGCCATGATATGGTCATCTTTTGCCTGGACCACAAAAAGACATCTTTAACTATCATACTTCCCCCACTTCTCTTTCAAATTTTCCAAATTCCAAAATTTTTCCCACAAATTTCCAAAAGTTTCCACAATGTAGCTGGAGCAACCTTTTAAAATCATATATTAGGGTCACAACACTCATACTTAAAACCTTCCAACGCTTCCAGTTATATTTAGGAAAAAAGTCCAAAATCCTTAACACAACCCTGCCTACGTCTCTATCCTCATCCTGTGCCCCTCTCCTTCCTCCCCCACTGCTCACTGTGCTCCAGCCACACCAATCTTCTTCCAGCTTCTCAAACTGTGCCACGTTCCTTCCTACCCCAAGGCTTTCATACATGCTATTCCCTTTGCCTTTCCCTTTCAGCCTTCTAATCTCTGCTTAAATATCACATCTTCAGGAAACTTTTCCCAAGGCTCCAATATAATTCAGGGTCCCCTACTATAATCTCTTTTTTACTTCTCCATCATAGGACTTGATACACTTTGCAATTACACATTTATTAGTGTATTTTTTGTTTACCATCTCTCTCCCCTATGGACAACAATCTCTAGAAGAGCATGGACAGAGTCTATTTTTGTCACTCTAGTCTTAGTACAGTGGTAGTAGTTTAGAGAGTTTAGAATTGTTTAAAGTAGTTTAGAATCAGTATAATTTAGGGATTAAGAGCAGGAGACTATGGAGCCAGACTGCTTGGATTCAAATCCTGGTGCTACCACTAACTAGGCTCTAAGACCCTGGGCAAAGTGCTTAACCTCTCTCTGTGCCACAATTTCCACATCTACGAAATGAGGAAAATAAAAGTATCTACACCACAAAAATGTAAGAATGAAAAGAATTAATGACACAAAGCACTTGGTACAGTACCTGGCACAAAACACTTCAATAAGCACGGTTCTGATCAGCTCTTATTATGGTATTCATAACACCTACCACAGTGGTAGACAACATTTACTGAATGAATGGATGGGTTAATTAATTAAAAAAAACAAGACTCCACTATCTTCATTAAATAGGTTTTTTAAATGACAGCACAGGAATTTTACACAGACTTCAGAGAGGAAAACAAAAACGGATAGTTAAGGTAAAGACTGAAGCACCCACAATTTATGATGGCATAAAGGGACAAGAGAAATAAAAAACTAACTCTACTGCATTCCTGTACCACTATATGAAATACAAGTTCACTCTTCCAGAAGTTTACCCAAGTTGATTTGGTAACTTTGACTTTTCCCTAAATATCATTCTCTTCCATGCCTTTAGACAACTTCTTCCAAATCGTTCAAGTACTAATCACAGTTCAAATACATGGTAAAATTCAGATGCTAAAGTTTTCTACCTGTTTGGCAAAGAAATGTTTTTCTGTTCCTAAAATAGCTCTGGCCTGTTTTACCATACATATTACAGAATCCTCAAAATTCCGTCATGTCTCTCCTACTTGGAATTCTTTCAGACACTGTTGCTTTCTAGGTTTCTCTCTCCCAGTAAAGACATACCCTCTCACTTTAACTTGAAGCACACTGAGGGAAAGGAGAAACAAATACACTGCTTGAACTTCCTGTTTCCTGTTTAAGTTTTCTCAGAAGACACTGAACTTCAATCTAAGCATCACTACTGTTTGTTGTCCTTTTGGGGAACATACCATCTTTAAGGTGTTATAATAATAATATTGAAAACAATAACAGGTGGCATATATAGCACTATCTGCTGTTCTAAATGCTTTACATATATTCTCTCATTCATTTCTCACAATTGTATGGTATTCTACACATGAAGAAAGGCACAGAGACGTTAAGTATTTACGTAAGTTGCAGTTAGTAAATAGTGGTCCTGAGATTTGGACTCAGACTGCCTGGCTCCAAGAATCAGTGCCACTAGGCTGTTATTCAAGAGTCTGGGAAGACATATTTTTCTATCCTGTTTTCACTGGTCAGCTAGGGTGAAATACTCCAAATCTCTCCCCAAGTCAAACAGGCATATTAATCCTCTGCAACCCAGCAAAATTTCAAATGTTTCATTATATCATAAGCATATACACCTAAAACAAAACAATGTTAACTCATGGGAAACTACACGTTCTATCCTGGGAAGCAGAAATAAACAAATGATGAAATAATGAAATGTGAAATTTGCCTCAGTTAATTCGACAGACAGACATATGATTCCAATAAGCAGCAGTAAAAAAATGCTACAAAACACTTTTAATATCTTGAAAGAAAGGTACTAAACAAGATTATAAGTACATATTATCATATACACATAGTCAGCAGCAGCAGCCTACATTTTCCCTCTCTCAATTTCACTATAATCCTTCTAAAGCTTTCCCCTTATATAAGGCTAAGTACTTCAGCTTAGTCTCTGCTACAAATAAATCTGAAGTCATGTATCCAGTGTTTAAATTCATTGAACTCAAATTCCAAAGAATAATTATTTTAGAAAAAATTAACAAATGAAAACTAATTAAATTCAGGTCACATTAGAAGTAAAAATTAAACTCATTAGTCAAGCATGCTGGACATTTCTAAGTCATAGTGATCCTTTATTATGCCAAATCCAGTGTCACCATACACTAACAAATATTACATACAGCAATTTTATCTTTTTTTTTAATTTATTTTGAGAGAGAGAGAGAGAGAGAGAGAGAGAGAGAGGCATGAGAGCATGCATGTGGAGGAAGGGCAAAAAGAGAGGGAGAGAGAGAGAATCCCAAGCAGACTCTGCACTGTCAGTGCAGCCAGGTGAAGGGCTCGAACTCACAAAGTGTGAGATCGTGACCTGAGCTGAAATCAAACACTTAATAGACTGAGCCACTCAGGCACCCCACATGTAGCAATTTTAAATGAAGACTTCCACTGTGATGGCAGAAAGAGAACCTTAATTTACTGAATCATGATATGTTGTGATTGCAACTTTTTAACGGGATTAAAGATGCCATGACTGAAGACTCCACTCTCCCCATGAACACCCAGCGCCCTCCTCACTTCTTCATCTTGCTGTCAGCCCTTGTTTCTTTCAGAGCACAGCCCAAATTTCAATATCCATCAGATTCCTGGTCAACTCTGCTCCCCACTGGAATAAACTCCATAAGAGTAAGAATATTCATGTCTACTTTTGTATCCCACCATCTAATGAGCATTCAATAAATATTTGCTAGATGAACAAAAGTCTGAAAAGGAAAGGGTTGAAACACAGAGTCACAATCAAGAAATAGTTCCAGGGCACCTGGGTGGCTCAGGCAGTTAAGCATCAACTCTTGATTTCGGTTTAGGGCATGATCTCACAGTTCATGAGATAGAGCCCCATGTGGGGTTCTGTGCTGACAGTGCAGAAACTGGAATTCTCTCTCTCCCTCTCTCTCTGCCCCTCCCCTGCTCTCACACATGCATGCATGCACTCAACAGTTCTTGCGCGCGCACACTGTCTCTCTCAAAATAAATATACTTAAAAAAAAAAAAAGAATAGGGGAGACTGGACGGCTCCATTGGTTAAGCATCAGAATCTTGATTTCAGCTCAGGTCATGATCTCATGGTTCGTGAGATCAAGCCCCACGTGGGGCTCTGTGCGGACAGCATGGAGCCTGCTTGGGATTCCCTCTCCTCTCCTCTCCTCTCTCTCTCTCTCTCTCTCTCTCTCTCTCTTTCTCTCTGCCCCTCCCCCACTCACACGGCTGCTCTCTGTCTCTCAAAATAAATAAACAAACTTGGAGTCCTGGGTGGCTCAGTTGGTTGAGCATCCGACTCTTGATTTGGGCTCTGGTCATGATCTCATGGTTTGTAAGATCAAACCTCCTTTGTGCTCTGCACTGATGGTGTGGAGCCTGCTTGGGGTTTTCTCTCTCTCCCTCTCTCTCTGCCTCTCCCCCATGCTCTCTCCCTCTCTCTCAAGGTAAATAAACAAACAAACTTAAAAAAGAAGAAGAAGAAGAAGAAGAAGAAGGAGGAGGAGGAGGAGGAGGAGGAGGAGGAGGAGGGCACCCGGGTGGCTCAGTTGGTTAAGCATCCAACTCTTGATCTCAGCTCAGGTCATGATATCATGGTTCGTGAGTTTAAGCCCTGCATCGGGCTCTGTGCCGAAGCCCTGAAGCCTGCTTAGGATTCTGTTTCCCTCTCTTTCTGTCCCTCCCCTGTTTGCTCTCTATCACTCTCAAAATAAATTTAAAAAAAGAAAAAAAAAAAGAAAAAAAGAAAAGAAATAGTTCCAAAAGGTCTGATAGGGATACATGTACCTTAGGAAACAACACAGCACAAGAACAATACTCAATAAAGAAAGGAAAAAGTTTAGGTGGAGAAGTGGAGATTATCAACCCTAAGAAAAGACAGAGAACAAAATGGAAAAGATACTACATTAATCTATAGACACACAGGCAGGACTAACTGGAAGACAGGGGGTAAATATTCTCAGCCTCACCCCATCTACACATACAGCACTTAAAACTTCTCTTTCACTGGCACTTCCAGGCATTCACTCCTTTCCACACACTTATTAGTTAAGCTCCTCCAATGCTGGTTTAATGTTTGTCACCTCTATCCTCCATGACTGTCAGGCATAATGTTGCCTTGAAAGAAACAAGTTGTCCAAGAACTTAGATGACTGCTCACCACTGCTGTAAGATAGCATAGCAGTTAATATCTAAAGAGCACTTTATGTTTTTAAAGCAGTTTCACATACTTTTTTTCTCAATAGAAATATTATGATAAAAGTATTATCTTTCCCATTCGCTAAACACAGGTTCATAAAAGTATTCAAAGCCTTGTTTTTAAATCCCAACTCTGCTACATTCTTGCTGTGTGATCTTGGTCAAATTACGTACTCTGAGTTCAGTATCCACTGGGAAAATAATATCTACCTTAAAGGACTGTTGTATTAAATGAGATAATGCCTGTGAAGAACATGACATAGTAAATGCCCCGTAAAGGGGAGCAACCTTCCCTACAGTCTCCTTAAATAATTTGTAAAGGATTTCTCAGCTATGAAGTGTATAAGCCTAGGACTTAAATCCAGGTCTCCTGATTCCTTAATCTGTTTTCTTCACACTACATCATTTTGGCAGACTGCCACATACTACTGGGCACATAAATACATTCTGACAATAACTGATCACAAAATTTTTATCTATCAGTAACTAATTTTAGCTTTGCAAAAAGGGGGAAAGATAGATCTAATTAACTTTGGGGTGGGGGGAGAAGGGGCTTGAAAATATAAAATATAAATCACCCCCAAGCCACAGGACAAGTTGTACCATAGTACTTCTGTACAAACAGAAATTATGACAAGAAACAGAAAGTTCTCTCTGGGTTTATGAGGAACAATTGGAGAAGGAAACAAGAATGACTATGATTAAAGGAACTTAAGGAGTTTTGGGGGCCGGGGGGGGGGGGGATTGTTTATTTTGTTCTGTTTGTCGGTTTGGGGTTTTTTTTGGTAAACCAAACCACTGGGCAAAAAGATCTGCATCCCATTCCAAAATAACTCTATCAAGGCTGAGATGTATCTTTAAAAAAAGAGACTTCGGTGTGCTAACAACAAAACTTTTTCTCAAACTGCTTTCAGAGCAGGATAAATGGGAATAGTGAGATACATTGTCAACATTCATGAAGATCCTTGAAGATCATAAATGTATGGACTCAGTATTAATAAGAAGCAGAAAGAAGCATGATCAAAAGAACAAAAGTCTGGCTTGCTTGGCCGGAAGAGCATGCGATTCTTGATCTCAGGACTGTGAGTTCAAGCCCCACACTGGATGTGGAGCTTACTTACAAAAAAAAGAAAAAGAAGAAAAAGAAAAAGAATAAAGTTTCATAAGCTTCCTAACGTGTATTGAAGATAATTTGAAAATTATACAATATAAAACCAAATTATTACAGTTAATAAAAATAACCAGTAGTTTTCAAGTGATACATATAATTAATCTTTTCCAAGGTAGAATATAACTCCTTCCAGGACAAGCTATAGAAGATATTCAAAGAAGTTCACATCTTTAATAATCCTCAAGAACTTTCTCACGAAAAGAGAAGATAGAACAATTAAGTCACATTCTGAACCCATAAATTTCTGAAAGGAAATGCCAGAAGAGAGCCTGATCTGACACTGACAGAACAGCGCAAGATTTAACCAAGAAAGGTAAATTGTGGAGTGAATTTCTATCACAAAGCAGGGTAGAAGCCAATAAGCTCTATCCCTATAACCTCACCACCAGCACCACAACCAAATTTCTTGTCTTCCTCAATTCAACTTAAACCTCTGCTAATTATTTCCTATAGAAACGTAACAAAATGTTGCTAACATTTTTTGTGACACTCCTAGCAAACTCCATCTTTATTTAGCATTCGTTAGGAGTCACTGAGATACTACATTAACTACAAATTCTATGCAGAATCAATTCCCAGGAGATAACGTCGCTTCCTTCACTAAATGCTGTCCTCTGATACACGTTCTCTTCTACCATAAAAACTTTTTCAGAGAGCACACATTCTTAGCCTAACTTCCCAATCTAGGTTCTCCAGTCTGGTGGCTCTTCTTTAATCCCTTTCTGGAAGTTCTGAGGTCCTGGTAACTAGGAAATCACTGATGACCAAGGACCCCACGCTTAGATATTGCTGACCTCAAAATTAAAAACATTAGAGGAACAATAACCTTTCCACAACTCATATTAGAATTCTAAAATTGTTAAAAACAAAACAAAACACATACTTGTATAGTTTCCACCCAAGGACTAGAAATTTAATCTGTTCTCTCTTTAAAACCACTGTCCTACTGATTTTACATACTATGGAAATACTTATTCAACCTAAAACCACCTCTAGCCTGAATTTTTTTTTTTCAACAAAGAAGCTACACAAATTAGGATCGTGACACTGAATCCAATGAAAATAAAATGAGTAAGAACGCTTAGTCCCCAAAGTTTCTAAGTTGAGAGAGAAAAGGAAAACATAATGGAGATGCCAGAATTTTAACTTTAAATTTAAATATCTCAATATTTGAATGAATCCTACACAATGGCTGTTTAGTATACGCACAACTAAACCACTAATCGAATATGATAAAATTGTTCTGAAAACGACTCCTTGGGTTTCCTTTGGATTCTTCCTAGAAAGCAAACTCTTCAGGACGAATACCTGATTTGAAAATCTTCACCAATCCTCCAACCTTGGACATTAACCACTTAACAACATAGTTGGAAGATTTCCATTGCGAACACGCTGGGGGGGGGGGGGGGCGGAAATAAGTATCAACAGAAAGCAAACTAGTCAGCAAACAAAATTTTCTATCCAAGAAACAGAATTGCCATTGCTTTTCTCACTAAAATGATACAGACCTTGACAAACAAAACCAGCATGGTCCCTTTACTTCTGAAGTCACCAGTGACAGAATCGGTATTCCCAGGTAGGAGAGATCACAAACGACAAATCGCTGTGTACATAAAGTGACTGGTAAAAAATAGAGAGGGAGGGGGGAAAAAAAACCCGAACCTGCAAATGACCAAAAAACGACTCATAGTACGTTTAAAGACCTATTTGGGACGTGGGGAAAAGTCAAGTCCCAGAACGCTGCCTCAGTTTCCCTATCCCCAAAACGCAAGAACATGACACTTCGCTCAGAGCAGCCAGGGGGCCGTGTTCCACTTGTTTCCACCTACTCGAGGGTCCCTTCAAAGGTCGGACTCCGAGGAGGTCCCCAGCGCAATTGAGTCATGACACCCGGGGCCTTGGGGGAGGGGAGACCGAGGAGGGGCAAGCGCGCAAAGCTCTATCCGTTCCTGGGAGGCGATTTCCCCCCACACTGAAGGTGCCAGCACCCGCCCTAGACCCAACATCCCCTCCCTACCTAACCGCGTAAAGCAGCCCCAGCATCTCTCCCTCCTTCCGGCCTCTCCCTCCGTGCCCTGCCGCCTCTCCGACCGCGCCCCCGAACGCAGCCGGGTAGCTCCTCCTCCGGCCGTGTCTCCGCGGCCAAGCCGCCCGCCCACCCGCCGGCGCCAAGGTCTTCTCAACCCGCCAGCGGAAGGATGCCGGGCCGGGCCTCCCAGGCTCCTCCCGGGCCTACCTGCAAGGCGGGCGGAGGCTCCGTCTGCAGCCCAGCGACGGGACCCAACCACCGACAAGAAGAAGAGGCAGGAAGGAAGCAAGGGGTCCGCTCTACCGACCAGCGGAAGAAAGCAGCCTGAGCGCGGGGCCTCGCGGATAAGTCAGCCTTCGACCCGGCGCCGCCGCCGCTCAGGAGACATCAAGCAAGAAGACGGCGCAAAAGATCACCGAATACACGAACGGCCCAGACATCATAGGATGAGCGCCCAGCCAATCGTTCAAGGAGATGCAGTCGAGCGCCGAAAAACTGCTCCGCTCCAACCCTAGGTCCGACTCCTGGCCAAGGCATGAATAAACAAACCCAGATCATAAGCGGCGGAGTAAAGTAGCCGGTGCTTCTGCCATTTTCTGTGTTGCTTGCCAGCGAAGTTGTTTAGAGCACCGGAGTTTTTCTTGAGTGTTGGAGATCAAGACATAGCACAATGACACTTACCAGTTCAGCAACTAAGTTACGGACTCCCAACATTATCCCAGCTGAGCAAGTGTGACTCTTAGTTCCCTCACGGACAGTGAGGTACATAAAAATAAACATACATATACATGACAGAGGCACAGAGAGACAATGAGAGAGAATCCAGACTGAGAAACAAAGTGAGTCAACGCTGTTAAAGTTCCACTTTAGGTCCCATAAAACACAGCAAAGAGAAGTTGGAAAAATTCAGGGGTTTGTAGGCTGAACTTAAGGCAGGAAAAAAAAATACACGTATGCTTTTTAAAATTTTCTTTCAAAGGCCTGGAGCTACGGGTGTGCTTCTTATGTGATGATCAAAATTTTCCTTGGGTTCAGAACCTGCAAAAGTTGAAATTTTCATCATCACAGCAATAGTCCCTTTCTGAAGTCTTGTAGTAGACAAATTAATATTCTCAGCACAAGTGTGAATTAATATGGACATCCTAGGTACAATTCAATAAATCACATAGATCACTCCAAATATGGATTACCAAGTGTGAGCAATTATACAGCTATCCTAAGTCCCCCCTAAGGGGAGAGTAAAGGCGTAAAAAAGAAATGATAGTCCAAGCCCTTAAAGAGCTTATAATCTAATCAAAGTGAAAGGTCACATCCTTACAACATTACCTTTATTTATAATTTATTATAATTTTTAAAAATCTCCTTTAAGTCCATGACAATGTTCAAGGGACAACTCATATATATAATGCAGGATAGAATCAGCATCCATAATATGAGGATGAAACACTGGGCTTTTGTTGTCTACTACTGTTTTAGGGGACTTAAAAATGAGGAAACATAGCAACATTTATGAAAGTCTTAAAAAAGAAAGAATTTAATAATCCACTTCCAAAACACAAAGTTTTGGGGTGCCTGGGTGGCTCAGTTGGTTGAGCATCTGACTCTTGATTTGGGTTCAGGTCATGATCTCGTGGTTTGTGGGTTCAAGCCCCTCATCAGGCTCTGTGCTGATAGTGTAGAGTTTGTGTGGGATTGTCTCTCTCCCTCTCTTTCTACCCCTCCCCCACTCTCTCTCTCTCTCTCTCTCTCTCAAAATAAATAAACTTAAAAAAAAAAACCACCAAGTTTTAATTTGTTCATGCTCCCATGCAGTCCTAAGAAATAGCCTGCATAATGTTTTAAAGTTTAAGCAGAGATACAAGTGTTATTGTTTCCCATTGTATCATTTCCCTATTAAGTCTTTAATAGTTGTTATTTTTAACAATTGCACAATATTCCATTGAGAGGATATACTGACCTTGCTCCCCATTGTTGGATGTGTATGTTGCCTCCAAACATTTTCTGTGTAATAGGT
Source organism: Herpailurus yagouaroundi (assembly GCF_014898765.1). Classification (NCBI taxonomy): domain Eukaryota; kingdom Metazoa; phylum Chordata; class Mammalia; order Carnivora; family Felidae; genus Herpailurus; species Herpailurus yagouaroundi. Next base: position 7,238,134 of record NW_024412418.1, on the reverse strand, counting down.
ATTGCTGCTCTTGGAAAGAGATAATTGTAACCTTTTTATTTACAATTAGGACCTATTGCACTTAAACAAAAAGAGTGAAGAACCAAAGTAGAAGTGTATTTCTCCATCATGTAAAAGAAACCCAGAGATACACAGCCTAGGGTAAGGTGTGCCTATTTGGTATCAGGAACCAGGCTTCCATCTTGTTCCTTTGACATCTTCAATAAGTGGCTTTTATCCCAGGTCCAAGGCAGCTGTTCAAATTCTAGCCATCATGTCTACATTCCAACTAGCAGGAAGCTGAAAGAGGAAAGGCATGTCTCCTGCCATAAGGACATATCTTGAAAATAGCACAGGACATTTCCACTTATATTCCACTGGCCAGAATTTAGTCACATAGCCACACCTAATTGGGAATTAGTCTTTATCCTGGGCAGTTCTCAAAGTCAAGAGCAAAAGGATACTAAGTGTCAACTAAATAAGCAGTTTCTGCCACATTCCTGAAGCCAGATGAGGAGCAACAAATAGACTTTCCTTTGCTGTCATCCAGGACTGAGATTCTATTCCCAGAATACTTGTTTTAGAGAAGCTTCCTTCTTAGAAAGGCTTGTGGGGCATAAGCATCTAAAGCTATAGCCCTCATTCAAATTTGACCCAAATAACAACATTATTTTGAAACCTTGATTTCAGTGAGAAAAACTAAAGAAACTAATTTCAAGGCTACAAGAAGTTTTCAGTCTTCAAAAATGGGAGACTTTTATTTTGGGAAAAACACCTGAAGGGTATGCAAATATAAATCTAAAACCATCACCTGAAAATGGAGCTATTTTATAAGTTGAGGCTAAACTGCTCTGTGAAACCATGAAAAAGATTATTTATTCTGCAGGCAGAGTTGCATCTCTATAGATAAATTTCTCTAGAGAACTGTTTCTTTTCAAGGGTGGATTTAGGATTCAGTGTGACGGTAAACTACTGCTGGCTCTTATGGAAAAGCCAAGTTGGACAGAAGAGTAGATCACAAGAGATCAGGAGTTGAAATTCTCAAACCTATAGGAATGTCCTTACATTGAGGGAGACTTAAACCAAGTGGGCAGAGTAAAGATCATACTGGGATATATCACTGATACTTACATATCAGTGTTAAGACTTAATAATTCATTATTATGTTGATTATTGCTTATTATATTATGGCTTGTATTGGCTTGTATTATGGCTTGTATTGTATTATGGCTATGTATTGTATTATGGCTCTCCTGGGGGAGCCACCCCCTTGAAGGTAAGATAACGCTTCTCCTGAAGTAGGGTGACCATCTGTCCCAATGAGCTGAGGATTAAGGGGTTTCCCAGTACAGGGAACTTTCAATGCTAACACTGCAATGGCTCTGGGCAAACCAGGACAGTTGGTTACCCTAAGAATGGACATAGCCACTGTCAACCACTTGTAAGGATTGTAAATCCATGTCAATCACATGTAAGGAACTTGTAAAGACTAAGCCAGGAAAAGAGGATTGGCACTTGTAGACATGGAGGATTTGCCTGGGATGAAGGGTGAAAGGAGGGAAAAGGAGAGAAGGGAAGGAAACTTCCTTGTATTGGCTCTGGGCTCTAAAAAACATCTACTACACTCTGCATAATAGAAATCAGGCCCGAACCTAGGATGAAAGAACCCTGTAGCAGTACCATGAGTCATCTTATTAGGAATTCCAGGAAGAGGAATTGGGACTCGAGCAGCCAAATGACAAGCCAGTTGTAGTTGCAATTCTGTTCTGTTCTTTTGTAGCCTGGTCTTATGGCACTCTGGGGTAATGTACACACTTTGGGCTGGATGGTAAAGGTAGAAGCAGGGTAATGATATAGGAGCAGCCCAGTGAAGGAGAGAGATCCCAGAACAGCGGGTAAGTCATTCAGAGTAGAATTATAGGAGATGTTTCCTTCTTCAGAATTATTTATACAGGATAAGCTTTCAGTGGCACAGTTTATCAATAGATTGAATCATATGAACATGTTAAGACTCTAGAATGACAAATCAGCCCTTTCATAAACATGTTTATGATATATATGTAAGGGTTAAAGTCTCAACAGAATGATAGATCCTTACTGTTTTGTTGGACACACATAGAGATTGCTTTCAATTGGACTGTTTTCTTTTCTTTTCTTTTCTTTTCTTTTAATGTTTTCATGTTTATTATTTAGAGAGAGAGAGTGTGCAACTGTGCGAGTTGGGGAGGGGCAGAGAGAGAGGGAGAGCAAGAACCCCAAGCAGGCTCCAGGCTCCACGCTGTTAGCGTGGAGTCTGACGTGGGGCTTGATCCTACAAACAGTGAGATCATGACCTGAGCCAAAATCAGTATTTAGATGCTTACCCGACTGAGGCACCCAGGAGCCCCTGGATCTTTTTTCTTTTCAAATGTACTAGCTTCTGATTTTGAGGTTTATTTTCCTTGCTCCTTTCTAGTATCAGAGATCTCATCACTCTCATTTGATTATCACAAAGGGGGTTTAAAGTGTAGTCATGAAAACAATAAAAACTCCCGTGAATTTTATGTGTTAGGGAACTGGAGTGTTCCCAGCATTCAGCTAGTATTTTCTCTTCCTTCTTGCATTGACATTCTCATGATCAACCAACTCTCACTTAACTCTGTTATCTTATTCTCACAATTTCGTAAAATCTGGGTGGGATCTACAGAGCAATATGGGCCCTGAAGACATGTTATGCGTACACACAATGATTAAGTATCCTTGATTTCTTTCTTTCTTTCTTTTTTTTTTTTTTCCTAACTTGCCTTCCATTGTCAGGGACAGCAACTGCTAAGCTCAGTCCGAGAGCTGTTTTATCATTTCAGGTTGGGATACAATCACAGTGTCTGTTATCTGTCTAGCTTCTATTTTACCCCTCCTGCTTCTTATATGTCTTTACTATATGACCCCATTAGTCTCAACTTAGATTGACTTGCTAGATATCCTTTACAGTCCAAGGGTCAGGAAAGGAGACCCATCTCTGTTCAGTTCATTTTAAACTAAGAATATGTTTGTGGTCTCTCTTGTGTAGAATTTGAAATTGGCAAACCAGTGATGACCCAATATTGTGGTTTTATCTTAATATATCCTGGGACTTTGCTGTCTTGAAACATCTAAGGGCAAATCTGGAAAACTTCTGGGCTGACCAGATGGCATCATCTACAGGAAGATGAAGCTTACATAAGACAGGCATAATCCTTGACTCTTTCCCAAAACTGTACCAGGAAGATACTAAAAATCCACAGTAAGGACCTCAAGAGAAGACTTCTCAGGCACTTATGAAAAGTCCCTATGGGCAAACCCTTGGCAATCGAAGTACAGACCCTGATCCCAACCCTAGATCATTTTAGGGAAATTGTAACCAAGGACTGAAAAAATCCTGGCCTGTAAAAATTCAGGTTGAAAGGAGATTAAAGAAATAGATTCGAACAGTTACTCTGTGGAATTATTAGGAAATAAAATGCTCCCAGGGAAAAACACTGCTAGCCAATATTCAGTCACTTCAGCACTTAGAAATTATCTTTGGTGTGCAAGTAATAGACTTAAAATTACTTTTGAAATCTCTCCAAGACTGTCCCTCCCACTCAGGCTTCATGTTACCATCTAGTGAGTTAAGTTGTGAAAAGCCCCAAGTTTCCTTTAATGTAGTTTTTCGGGCTAAAATGCCAGACACTTTCTAAGTTCACATTCCACTTTGGCACTTATGATATGTGGATGTCAAGTAACCCTTTCCTTATGCAATATGCACAACAGAACCAAAACTCTGTAGGGAAAAATACCCATCTCAGGACGCTTGGAAAGACCACAAGAATTAAAATATTGCCTCATGAAGGGGACAAAGCAAGCCTGGTCACAGGTTAGCTTTTACAAAGGAAGAATATGTAACAGGACACCTCTACAGAAAGAGTAGAACTAACATTCTCAGGCACCTCTTTGCGGTCCATTGTCATCTCAATGACATCATTGTACACATCAAGCTCAACCTCCTGCCACATGGACCCACTCTTTATAGAGTAGAATGATGATGGGAAATAGCATTTGGAGTAGAAATAAACAGCAGATAATAATCCATAATTGTTTTTAATCTTGGGGATGAGTCACCCTCAGTTTATTTCCAAATTTCTTCTGTCATCAGCTGTTCATTTCTTTACTTTGAAAATCACCAGATTAACACTGCCAAAGGCAGGTAGGAAATGATCCAAGAGGACAATTCTGAGGTATCACATGGTGAGTTGATGAGAAACCAGGAACAAGACAATCCTCAGGAAAGTCTCTTTTTTGTCCCAGCAGAGGCACCAATGTGTGAACCTAATTCACACTTTCTTTATTCCAATTAGGTTGTTTTTATATCAGTGTAATTTTAGAATAAGACTTGGTGGGGATTATTCATTTCCTGGGAAATTCTGTCCATGATTTTGCAAGATATCCAAATAGGTCTAACGCCAAAATTCATTTCACACCAAGAAACTATGTTCTTTTTACTTCACTTTCTTACTACTTTCATGTATCTTTTTATTCTCAAAGTCTTCTTTCTGTATAATGAATTTCAGAGCAGAATGGCCAAACGGATATTCTAACATCATGAACATAAGAAATGTGATCTATTTAGATGTGAGCTGTCAAAACCTGGGTGAATCTCCTCTGTCCATCTATCTACCAGGGTCTTTAGATCTGTAAAGTGTAAACTTGCTATTTTATCTATATTTTACTTGTCTTCTTTGAGCTGATTGGGTTCTTAAACCCATTTATCCTCTAACTCCTCCTCTGGGTTGGAAAGAGGAGATTGGAATCCAGATGTTCTCCCTAGAAACCAACTGCAAGTCACAGTCCAACTACTACAGAAAGATGGAGGTCTCAGACTGTCCCCAGCATCCTCCTAAAAACACAAGGCTGCAAACTCAGATTAGCAGCCACTCACTTATGTCCGAAAACCATTCCCGAACTCACATTGACTCTTTACACTTGTCTCAGATGATGTCTATATAGGCAGCAAAGTAGAAAGTTCCACCTAATAATCCCACCTAATAATTCAGGACAAACACATATAGTTTTCATTTGAAATCTCCACATAATTTAAGAAACAGACAAAAAATATCTGGCTGAGCGCCGTTTTCCCCTTTGCTTTGATTTTGTGGGCACAATCATAAATGTCTACTACTAGTGACTTTTCAAATGAGTGGGGCTCAACCTGGAGTTCACTGGATAGCAGGGAACTATTTATTGTCTTGTTTTTGGTTTAGCTAATATATTTGCAAACGTTATCAAGATATCCTGGCATAGCCACAACCCTTCTAAAACACACAGATTAAATGTCGATTTGTGACAAGTGTCCACATACTCATTCATGCTAGATGACGGGACTCTGTATGGGGCGGTGAGGGAGAAAGTTTGTCCCAACTCCTCCTGGAAAAGTTTCCCTCGCCCCCAGATTTCACATTAGCTAAAATGAGTGAGCATCAGCTCCTGACGTATTCGGTCAGCCTCTAGGTCCAGGGACTCCATGTGCTCATACTCTTCCTCAGGGGGCTGTTCCATGGGTCCTGTCATTGGAGAGGACCAAACATCCATCCCATGCTCCAGGGAGATGTTGTGGAGGACACAACAAGCCAAGATAATGTGGCTGGACTTTTCTGGTGAGTACTGCAGTGCCCCTTTGGATCCATCCAGGCAGCGGAATCGGGAACAGAGGGTTCGGAAGGTCTTCTCAATCACACTGTGAGTAGCAGAATGGGCCATATTATAGCGATATTCCGCTGGAGTTTCAGGAATGTGAAGGGGGGTCATGAGCCAAGTACGGAGAAAGAAGGAATTATCACCTGTGGGGAAGGTCCAAAGAAATAGTAAGTCATTCTAACTGGAATACAAACAGAAAGGAAAATCTAGGAACAAATATAGAGAATGGATGCAACAGACTCTGGAGCCACCATGCCCCAGAAAAACCAAGAGGGAAATGTTGTGGTAAAAAGAAGGCATGCTAGGATCACGAGCAGTAAGACATGGGTCTTGGCTGGAAATATGCTTGGTTTAAACCAACACAGAAAAAGGCTGACAGCTTTAAAAACAAACAACCAACCAAACAGCCAAGTCTGAAAAAAATGTGGGAAGAAGGTGAAGGCACTGAAGGAAATAAAATCCCTGGCTTTCTAAACTCAGAGATCTTGTTCTTTAATAAAAGGTTAGGGGGCACCTGGGTGGCTCAGTTGGTTGAAGGTCCGACTTCAGCTCAGGTCATGATCTCGCGGTTCGTGAGTTTGAGCCCCGCGTCAGGCTCTGTGCTGACAGCTCAGAGAACCTGGAGCCTGCTTCAGATTCTGTGTCTCCCTCTCTCTCTGCCCCTCCCCTGCTCATTCTCTGTCTCTGTCTCTCTTGAAAACAAACATTAAAAAATAATTTTGAAAAAGGTTAGTAAAAACTATCATACAGCAAGCAAACCTTCAAAATCTCCAAAGGAAAAAGTACAAGAGAGAAAGAGAGAGTTCTTCCAGGAAAGCTCCAAACACTTGTGAGAAAAATTTCTAACCTTACCATTACAGTGTCAGGTCTGAAAGCACTACCTACGGATTTCAGAGTGCATATCTCATGGACAATAATCATTCATCCTCCCAGTGCTAAGAACAATAAGATCAAAGTCCCAGAACCTGTGGCAGAGATCAGACCTCAGGTGTTCCTAGATATTACATTTGCTAGAACCGTGCTTTGTAACAGAAACTGGTAGAATTTCACATAAATACAATGATACAAATAGTAACAGCGATAAGGAAATCAGATCATAAGTCAGTTAAAATAATATATGCAAGGCATTTTCCTAAGGTGACTTGCTTATCAAATGATCTCAGGCAATGCTAAGAACAAAATACAATACAAGGCTGGTATGCAATGTCCTGTTACAGCAGTACAATGTTTCTATAATGCTTAATTGTCCTGACTCACTACAGCCGGCCTGGGGGATGAAATGTCTCACACAGAGGTACAACCCCTTAGAAATCTGAGACAACTTGAGAGTACCAACTTGCACAATAGCTGTGTTCCTGACCCACTATTAGTTTTGGTATGTAGTCATGGACGGTTCAGAGAGTCGGGGCACTGTCCCAAAACATACACAATTCCTTTCTCTCAGAAGCTTACCTTTTAAAGAACTGGATTAACTTTATTTAAAAAAAATTTTTTAGGGGCACCTGGGTGGCTCAGCCAGTTAAGCATCTGACTCTTGATTTCAGCTCATGGTTCATGAGAGAAAGGAGTTGTGTATGTATGTATGCCCTGACTCTCTGAACAGTCCGTAACTACATACCAAAACTGATAGTGGGTCAGGAACACAGCTATTGTGCAAGTTGGTACTTGTCTGCATTTGTTTATATTGTATCTGCACTCTCAGTGTGGATTGGGATTCTCTTTCTCTCCCTCTCTCTCTGCCCCTCTCCTGCTTGCGCTCTCTCTCAAAATAAATAAACTTTTAAAAATTTATTTATTATTTTTTAAAATATTTTATTTTATTTTTTAATGTTTATTTACTTTTGAGAGAGAGAGAGACAGAGCGAGAGCAGGGGAGGGGCAGAGAGAGAGGGAGACACAGAATCTGAAGCAGGCTCCAGGCTCTGAGCTGTCAGTACAGAGCCTGAAACGGGGCTCAAACCCACCAACCATGAGATCATGACCTGAGCTGAAGTCGGACACTCAACCAACTGAGGCACCCAGGCACCCCTAAAGATTTTATTTTTAAGTAATCTCTACATCTAATATGAGGCTCGAACCCACAACCCCAAGATCAAGAGTTGCACACTCTACCAACTGAGCCAGACAGGTGCCCCACCCCACCAAATTTTTTTTTAAATGTTTTTACTTACACATAATTGACATACAACATTGTATTATTTTTAGGTGTACCGGATTAGCTTTAAATATTTAAGAAGCCTCATAACATTTTCAAATTTTACATTTAGTTGACTTCCCCCTTAAGTACAAACTATCTTAGTTGAGCTCCACCTACTAAATACTGAATTTAAGAAACTGATGCTGAAAATAATAATGAAAATAGTATCAGTGACTCATTGAATACCTACTATGTAGCAGGCACCGTGCTGGGCACTTCAAAAGTATTATTCCTTATTATCCAATCCCAACTCTGCCAGGTAAGATATTACTGAACTCATTTTATAAATGAGAAGATCAAAATATATGTCAGCCATCCTCTGATATGCCAGGCAAAGGAAAGAGAAGGAGCTAGTCACTAAACACTAATGTCAGACTCAGAGTCAGGAAAACAATGGTGTAATGCTGTAAAAGAGAGTAAGATAAACATTAAGATGAATGCCAAAGCACAGAGATACTAAATGGTATTTGTTATACGTTTCTCTAAATAGTGTGAGCGTTAGATGTGGAGACATAAAAGACAAGCTACTTAATGCAGACCTTTCATAAAATGCTCCATCGTTATTAACTGGTTATAATCCAAGCACCACTGAAAACCAGACACTCAGGAGGGGATTAGGATCAGAATTGTTAAACAGATTACAATTGCTTACATGATCAGTCATCCACAAGACATTCTGGCAGATCTTACCCAAAGCTGCTTAACAATACTAGGCCAAGAGCTGAAGAAATAAGAACTCAGGCTGAATCGTTTGCAGTACATTTAGAGAAGAGGAATTAGGTAATGCAGTTCTGAAGGGAGACATGGGAAGGACATGAAGGGATGACACCCATGGTGAAAATATGCTAAACACACACACACACACACACACACACACACACACACACACACACAGGATCTCCCATACACCCCTTTGATGAAAACACTATTCTGAATTTTGTCATTTCCCCCCATTTGTTTATACTGTATCTAAGCAATATAATATTGCTCTTGGTTTTAAATTTTTATAAAAATGATTTCATACTAAAAAAAAAACATAAAACAAATTAAAAACAACAACAAAAGGAATCTGGTTAATTCTACATTTGGCAAACAGAACTATTCCACAAATCTGATGGCATTAAGATACAGTCAACCTTTTATATATATATATATATATATATATATACACACATTTATTTTGAGAGAGAGAGAGCATGAGCAGGGGAGGGGCGAAAAGAGAGAAGAGAGAGGATCCCAAGCAGGCTCCATGCTATCAGTGCAGAACCCGACATGAGGCTTGAATTCATGAACCATGAGATCATGATCTGAGCCAAAACCATGAGTTAGATGCTTAACTGACTGAACCACCCAGGTGCCCCTACAATCAGCCATCTTCTCTTTTTTAACATCTTGCCATTCTTCTAATCCTGCCAATCTTCCCCTAAATTATTACCCCATATTATCCCCACAACTTTTAGATACCAGTGTTTTCTAAATTTATCTATTTGTATGAATCATTTGAGGGATCTATTAAAAAGGAGATCTAGAGGCTTTCTTTGAAGATTCTCACTCCCAAAGTTTGATGTGGCCCCATGATGTGTATTTTTAATAAATTCTCCGGATAACTCTTGATTTGGAAAATTTGTGAAATACTGTACTAGTTCAGGGCTCTTCAAACTAGTTTTCTTGTTAGAGTTCATGGAGGCTTTGCAAGGGGTATGTGCTAGAACTGCTAGTATTAAGGGAATCAATTTCCACATGGGTATATTTTTCTCATCCCTAGTGCTTACCTAGCATGTAGCCGGTACCAAAACCGGCTTAATAAACATTTTTTCAATGTTGTTGCCATATCCATCTCTCCCACTTTCACTCTTCCTGTAAAGAAGGGAATCAGAAAAGTATATAAAAGTTTGTCAGAGTTGGGATGCCTGGATGGTTCATTCATGACGGCATGTGACTGTTGATCTCCCGGTCATGAGATCAAACCCTGTGGGCGTAGAGCCTACTTAAAAAAAAAAAAAAAAGGCAGTTTTTCCTTATTTCCAACTATGTCCTGTAAACACCTCAAAAAACTAAAGCCATATTTCCAACTGAATCTGGGGTCCCAAGGTGTGAAGGAAAAGGGAGTAATTCCTACATGACCTTGAGGTCCTTAGCAAAGGGAGTATTTGCTGAATAGAGTTAATTCTTCACGTGACCTAGTTTTAAAAGTTAACCACAAGTGGCTTAGATACTCTGCCTTAATTTCCTCATCCACAAAAATGTTGGTAATATTAGTATTTAACTCCTTAAGAGTTTTTATAAGGATTAAGTGAGATAATCTAATGCAAAGTGCTTACAACATTGCCTGACAAATTCTAAGTGCTCAGTATGTTTTAGCTGGCTTTATAGTAGAGGTACCAAAGTGATTTCATAAGAAATGAGCTTGGAACCAAGAAGTCTCACAGCTGCAGAAGTAACTAGATGAGATACTTGCAAAACAGACTTTCTTTCATGTCTTGGTGTGACTTGTTTGAAAAAAACTTTGAAAGTTCAAAAAAGGCACAAGGTGGGATTAAGATAAAGGTCTGGTAGAGTAAAGAGAAGGTGGTAACTGGGGGCACCTGGGTGGCGCAGTCGGTTAAGCGTCCGACTTCAGCCAGGTCACGATCTCGCGGTCCGGGAGTTCGAGCCCCGCGTCAGGCTCTGGGCTGATGGCTCAGAGCCTGGAGCCTGTTTCCGATTCTGTGTCTCCCTCTCTCTCTGCCCCTCCTCCGTTCATGCTCTGTCTCTCTCTGTCCCAAAAATAAATAAATGTTGAAGAGAAGGTGGTAACTGAAGATGGTGTGTAGAAGCAAGAACTCAAGAAAATCAGAGTTCCAAGACGTTTCATGTGGTACCCCAGCAGCTCTAAACCAATCAGCGTGACAGCAGTCTCTTCCCACTTGGAACATGGGAGAAATAAAAGGATATCAAAGAGAAATAATTCCTGAGTGCCTATTTCATGTTGAACACTGTTATAAGTACATGCAGTGCAGATATGATCAGTGGTTTTGAAAGAGAGGTCTTCCAATCATTCAGGTTTCTTTTTGTCTCTTACGTAGTATGTTGTATAGAAGATAACCTTTGTCCTATTGCTTATATAAGAGTAGTGCTTTAAAACAAACAAAGAGAACTAAGCTGCCAAGCTCAAGGGTATTATCGCTATTACCCAACCATATTCCTCCCAGCTGTGCAGTCACCTCAGTGTGCACTGCTCAGTTTTGAATGGGTTCGTGTCCTACTTACACCGTTAAGTCAGGCTTCCCAATAGCATTTGGGCAGATCTGTGAAGTCAGTTCCCATAAGAACTGTGTAAGTGCACTGTTATCATTTTCATAGAGACACTACAGTGTCTTATAATACACAAATATCTTTTATTTGTACAATACTTTATAGTGAACTCTTGTATATATCACTTGATCTTAACAAGAGGTATTACTACTGTTGGCATTATTTTTAACATTTTACACATGATAAGAATTCAGGCTCAGTTGTATGGGTGTACTGTATTTAACCAGATCTGTACTGATTAAATATTTTGGCTGTATTTAAGGGGAATGTTTTTGTAGGGTTGTTGTTGCTTTTTTTTCCAACTATAAAACACTGCTGCAATGTTATTTTACTTCACATCACCGCTACTCATATTTATTTATTGAATACACTTTCTTTGTGCTTATTTTATTTTTGAGAGCGAGAGAGAGAAAGAGACAGAATGAACAGGGGAGGGGCAGAGGGAGAGGAGAACAGAGAATCTAAAGCAGACTCTGCACTGACAGCAGAGAGCTGGATGCCGGGCTTGAACTCACGAACTTTGAGATCATGACTTGACCTAAAGTCAACTGCTTAACTGACTGACATACCCAGACATCCCAACTACTGTTCTTATCTATGAAGAAATGCCTCAAGATAAATCCTTAGAAGTGAAGATCTGGGTCAAATGCTATGTTTTAAAATGACGTTTCATGAACGTCTTTTTAAGTGTTGATTAAAAAAAAAAATTAAGGCTCAGAGAGTTCTCACCTGAGGTCTTTTGTTTTTTTTTTCAAGAGAGAGTCCAAGCCCGGGAGAGGAGCAGAGGAAGAAAGAGAGAGAATAAGAGAGAGAATCCCAAGCAGACTCCATGCTCAGCATGGAGTCCAACACTGGGTTTGACACCACGATCCTGGGATCATGACTCAAGCCAAAATCAAGAGTCAGATACTAAACTGATTGAGCCACCCAGGTGCCCCTGACGTCTCATTAAAAAAAGGACAGGACCGAGACTCAGGTCTATAGACTCTCAAATTTCATTCTGCTCTGCTACATAATTTTTCTATAGCTACAAAATGAAGCATTCACACCTGCAGACTTACCAAGCAGCCAGCTATCTTTGTGCATTCCGGCTTCAAACTGACTACTGAGGGAGGATTGCTGCAGCACAGCATAGTCCTGTAGGCTACCTGGCCAGTTGGTCTCCACAGTCATTAATGCCCCTCTGATGTCACACACCATCAGGCAGTTTAAAGAATGCAGACCTTTGCGGTTCACATAGGAGAGATCTTCAGCATTTGGTGCCTTGATTGCCACATGGATACAGTCCACCACCCCTATCACCCCTGGCATCCCTGCCAACCCGTAGAATTCATCCTTCACAGCCTGCATGGAGGCTTCATCAGCTGGAAAGCGAATGAACTGTGTGGCTCTTTCCACAAGTGCTTCAGTGACATTGGCAACACATCGACTCATAGATGCCTGACTGATTCCAATAGCGTCTCCCATCCGAGTCTGGAAGGAACCTGAAGTATAGAAGCCCAGTGCTGCAAGGATTTGTGTCTCTGGGCTAATAGCCCTGGATCTCTGAGTAGGTCTAGAAAGACTCGCCCCTAAGAGTTCCACCAAGTAATAAATGAACTGTCGAGGAAACCCATACATGGACATCAAATATTCATCGGTCACATCATCCAGCTTAAAGCGGTCCAATGTCCGGTGACCTCGGCCATACAACAAGAGATCACAGTCAAGCACTGTTATTGGTATAGCCATGGTACATGCAAATGTGATCTCTCCTTCCCTCTGCTACTTTTCCTGAATTCCTCCCAGTGAAGATGTTGGTGCAAGAAGCTATTTAAAGAAGTGTCAGCATTCAGCAGCTAAATGGTTCAGCATCCATCAGTTAAATGGTTCTGGCATTTGTAATCTTCTCTCTGTAAAGGTTAGAAGAAAAAAGCATTAGAAACCGACCAAAGGCATCAAAGTGATTCAAAGGCTACAACAGTTCCTTTTCTCAGATTTCCATTCTGTCCAAGCAAAAGGTGCTACACCTGTAACTGGGTTTTTCTCCACTAGCTCATGGCTGCCCAATAGGCTCACTTTGGTTTGAAAGATAATAGGAGTTGTTTCCTATGTAGCAGAGCAGCTCCCTCACTGCTATCTATTGAAAGTCAGCCCTCAATACAAGGGTTTGTAAGAAAGATAAAAAAGAAAGAAAAAAGAAAAATATAGATAGATCATGGAAGTTGATTTTGGTGGCTCACTTAATGCCTGGCATTTAAACTGGTTAAAGCAAAAGCTTAATGTTGTGGGGCACCTGGCTGGCTTAGTCTGTACAGCCTACAATGCTTGATCTTCTGGTTTTAAGTTCCAGCTCCAGGTAGAGTGTAGAAATTACTTAAAAATAAGATCTTAAAAAAAAAAATTAATGGAGGCGACAGCATAAGTTATCCTTAAGGTAAAAGAGGTCTGCTCCTAACTACACAGGTCACGAACTAGCTGATATAAGTCATAACTATTCAGGGCAGGAATTGGTTCCAGCGGGTTTCATTATCCAAGCCCTCTGGTTCCACCTGTTAAGTACAAGATGGACGTGAGGGGTGCTCAAACCAGTCTAACAAGAGAGGAGGGGCAAAAAACTACCCACAGCCCAGCCTGGTGGACGCAGGTCATATGCTTTAACAACAGGCTTTCCCTTCTCCCCACTAAATCCAAATCTTGAGGCTGAGGACCAGAAAGTAAGGAAGACCACACAGATTGGAAGGTAGGCTCAAAAAGAAGATCCTGGAATAGCTAGAGCTGGGAGGCGACACTGCCGCTTTTAAAAGGCACCTCAGAAACTTAGAAGTCTGATTACGTTGGCCACTCAAAGTCAGCCAAGGCCCATCACCCACCTCTCCGCGGCTGCCAGGTTACCAGCATTCCCCACCCACCCAGCCCCGTCCTGCCCTCCTCCGGAACCGGCGGTCTGGAACTAGCCGCCACGGCGCTCACCATAGGCACCGCCCCCCTTGCGTCAGCGTCCTCCCTACGCCACATCTCAACTGCCGTTGCCACCACTACGTGCGGAAAGGCGGCGCACATTCCACACCCGGCCCAAAAGTTCTCGTCCTTTCAAGGAACCCCCTCTTTACGCCTTATTTCCTTCAGAGACACGTGGAAAAATTGGTGAGAAAGATTTATATGAAAATATAATCAACTTTTTTTGGAATTCGAAGGAAAGAGATGAAATAGGGCGTCCATACCGTAGCGAAAGTGCGGATGGGGTTAGGCAGCTGTATTTCACCCATAGCCCTCTTGCTCCCCCCGCCTTCATCCGTGCGGATGAAAACAAACACTAACGATGGCGGCGCCGGGAGGGGACCGGCTGCTGGGCTTAAGGCAGGAGTGATCGCTTGAGCTGTGAGGGCACTCTTGAAGAACGCCGGTCAATGTGAATGCGACAACTCGCGCAATTCTGGGAGTGAAACACCCGGGGTCCACGAGTCACGAGCCTCCTGAGGCGTGTGGTATCTTATCTGCGACCCCTGCTGTCACTGCAGCTCCGGAGCGCCGAGCCCTCAGCCAGGAGGCGCAACTGGCCGGCCCCAGGCCCCGGCCTCCGTAATGAGAGCCTCGAGCCATTCTCTGTGTCGCAGCTTTGCAGGTACTAACTTTAGTGGGAATACCCCCAGATCACTCAGCGCCCCCGGGTGGGAGGCTATGGATCTGCGGCCTTTCCGGTACCTCCTTGTGAAGAAGCAGCTGGGTAGCCGCAGTACAGTCACCAGAGCTTTATTTGGGAAGTAGAGTTGGTGTAGGCCCTGTTGGCTCTTGATGGCCCCTAGTTTTAACAGAAATCCCCAAAGCTTTCGTCTCTACTTTTTCCGCTCTTTGGGTTGTGTTGTAAGGCTTTTTGAGGTAATTGTGGAACCGTAACTCCGGGGTTGGTACCAGTTCGAAGGAGGCAGGTTTCCATTCAATCAAGATTTGTTGAAAGAAAAAAGGGAAAAAAAAAAAAAAAGGATTTGCTGAGTGCCAAATATGTACTCCGCGTGTAGGTGAGGGTGACTGTTGACTAGTGAAAAAAGGGACCTAAAGTTCACGACTATCTTCTTACTGTCGTTGGAACGACCTGTGGAAACCTGCGAACCATTCTCATTTAATAAATCTCTGGGTAAGTGGCTAAGCACCTTTTTTGGGTTCATCACTAACTTGTCTACGTTTTCACTTTCCAAGTCAGTTTCCAGTTTGCCTTGTCAATTGAGCGTAGTATTTCACTTTTAGTATCTTCCCCTTAGAGAGAGAAAGCTGGGTCATTATACCTAGTTTAAAACTAATCTCCTAAGATAGAATTTATTGAACAGTTTCAGTGGGAAATGTGCAATAATAGGAAAGAACAGACCCTTCCTTTACACTAAATTAATCTGGATTTTTGTGTGTTTCATGAATGTTAGTCCTTTTTATGTGTGGATATTGCAGCTTCAACTAAATTACAATTTTTTTTTGTTTTCAACTCCATTTTTCAGCTAAGCAGATGCCTTATGAATGGTTGTGTAATGGAATCCTGAATTAATATTTTTTAATTTTCATTTTTTTAAGGTTTTTTTTGTTTTTGTTTTTGTTTTTGTTTTTTTTTTTTTTAGAGAGAGCACAAGCGGGGAAGAGGGGGAGAGAGAGAGAAAGAGAGAGAATCTTAAGTAGGCTCTATGCTGAGCATGGAGCCAGAGTCAGGACTTCATCCCAGGACCCTGGGATGATGACCTGAGCCGAAATTGAGTCTAATGCTCAACTGACTGAGCCCCCCAGGGGCCCCCTGAGTTAATATTTTTAGGGGCCCCTGGGTGGCTCAGTCGGTTGAGCATCTGTCTTTGGCTCAGGTCATGGTCTCACAGTTTGTGGGTTCAAGCCCCGCATTGGGCTCTGTGCTGACAGCTCAGAGCCTGGAGCCTGCTTCAGATTCTGTGTCTCCGTTTCTCTCTGCCCACCCCTGCTCATGCTCTGCCTGTCTCGCTCTCTCAAAAATAAATAAATATTAAATTTTTTTTTAATGCATAGTGGATGATGAGTAAGTGTTGAAGCAAGTGTCAAATATACTAGTCTGTATAATAAGATGAATGTAGTTAATTCATGCACTCTTTTCAAATTGTATCCCTTTGGATATAAAGTTAAGGGTATGGCAACTTTTGAGATTCACATTACCTAAAAATTGGCAAACCACTGGGTTTTGAACTATTGTACTTAAATTTAACAATTCTTTTTGCGTATTTGTATTTTTTTCCTCAAGAGTGGTTATTAAAATTGAAGCAAAAACTTCAGATCTTCAGCTAGTCAACAGTCTATTATGGTGTTTTACTTAAGGACTAAGAATCAGCTGGACACAGTGGAGCTATGCATTATATGCATAATGGAATTATACTGTATGGAGGTGGAGGCAAGAAATGTTTTGTTCTGTTTTTTCCATTGTCTTTCCTGCTCCCATCCACTCTGCATTAGCTTATTAGCTTATGACCTCCATGACTCAGAGTAGGGTGCCAAGAGTCTAAATGCAAAAAGAAGACATTAACTTTTGAGCTTTCAGAGTCCCAAGTCCTACTGTATGAGTAGATAAAGATAATTTTGACTACTCAAAAAAAGTACCCACTGTAGAATTTATTGCACCCACTTGATAAAGTACATCCCCAATACTCTGCATTTATATTTTGCTCAAGTGGGAGTGAAAGGTATTTGTTTTGGAATATTTGTCTGGAGAGAAGTTAACCTTGGCAATACCTGAAAACCCCTGAAACTTCACTTTTAAATATTTCTTTTCTTTTTCTTTTAAAACTTTTTAAATGTTTTTTGAGAGAGAGAGATACAGAGCACAAGCAGGGGAGGGGCAGAGAGAGAGGGAGACACAGAATCTGAAGCAGACTCCAGGTTCTGAGCCATCAGCACAGAGCCGGACGCGGGGCTCAAACCCACGAACCAGGAGATCATGACCTGAGCTGAAGTCGGACACATAACCAACTGAGCCACCCAGGCGCCCCAAATATTTCTTTTCTTTTTAAAACTTTATTATAGAAGAGATGAATAATTGCATTCATAACACTGGTTGGAGAGCTGCTTAGATTAGAGGATGAAGAGTACACCTAAAAAATTCCTCATTGTTATGACCTTTTATTATTTAACGTAGTTTTTTGTTTTTATTTTTTAATGCAGTAAATGTGTAGAGACTCACTAAGAAATGCAACCTGTTCAGCTAATGAATGAGCTCATATTCCTTAAGACTTTTTTGGCTTGTATGCTGACTTGAGAGTCTTCAAATATGTATACATTACTAAAAATTCTTTTTTTTTTCTTCTAAAAATTCTTGAACAAAGGTTATCTGGGTTTTATGTGTGGATTACTTGGAAGTAATTCAACACCAATTTGGGGTGTTGAACTGAGTAAGACACCATTTTTTCAAGCATGGGTTCAATAGAGGAAAGGGTGTAGGAGTTGCTCATCTTTGCTTCCTCTTAGTCAAATTGTGGACACCAGTAAAAACTGCAGGTTGTCCCTGATAGGATAAGGGCAGTGCAGCCAGGAAGAAATGCAAAGGAGGCTATCTAGTCCTCTCTGCGCAAGGAGCATCAACAAACTTTTCTTTGAGTTTGGGTTTTAAATTTAAAAGAATTTTAAATCCTTACAGAAATGTAAAATTGGTTTTAAATCTTTAAAATAGATTTTAAATCATTAAACAGGTTTAAAATTAATTTTAAAGAATCAGTTGTTTTCAACTGTAGAGTAAACTGTGGGCCAGTTTATTTAAAAAAAATCTTCTAGGGGCGCCTGGGTGGCGCCGTCGGTTAAGCGTCCGACTTCAGCCAGGTCACGATCTCGCGGTCCGTGAGTTCGAGCCCCGTGTCGGGCTCTGGGCTGATGGCTCAGAGCCTGGAGCCTGTTTCCGATTCTGTGTCTCCCTCTCTCTCTGCCCCTCCCCCGTTCATGCTCTGTCTCTCTCTGTCCCAAAAATAAACGTTAAAAAAGTCTTCTAAATGCCAGTGTAGGTGTTACAGGATATTTGTTTGGCCCTAGTGGTGTCACCTATATGTCCTTGGTTACAAGAGAAGGGGACCAATACTTAGAAAAATAGTTCCGTTAACAACGCACAGTTGACTATCAGTCAGTAGTAGCTTCTTAGTAAAATAAAGGTAAATAAAGAATTTATACAAGTGTTAATATTGTTACTTTGGAAAATGGCTGTTTTCACTTTTGACTTTCGATTCATACAAATGTGAAAAATACAGAGTTAAAAATCATTTTATGTTCTCTCTAATATTGAGGTTTGTTTGTTCCCTGCCCCCTCCAATTTCTTCTGTATTGCCCAGAACTATTAGGTCATTAGGAGAGAGATTATACGGAGAAATACTTATTGAGATTTAGTTGTCCTATTTTAAATATAAGTTTAAGGGTGTTTTTACTCCTGAATCTATTTCTGTTGGAATTTGCAAGAAACCAGATATTTGGCCTTATTTATTCTGTGGTATAAATAATTAATCAAGCATGGCTTTTATCATTATTCCCACCTTCCTTTTCTTTTGGTTTATTTTACTTTTGGTTTCTTAAATTGAATACTTAAATTTAATCTTTTTAATTATACAGTTACTTAATGCTCTACATTTTCTTCTGAATTCTCCTTTTGCTGTATCTCTTTTTTGTCATCAGATATTTTCCATTTTGTTAATTTCTAGGTAATTGTAACATTGGTTTTTATTTAAGTGTTTATTTGTACATGATTTAATTTATACATGATTAACTTCTTATTGTATATTTCTTTTTTTTAATGTTTATTTATTTTTGAGAGAGAGAGCACAAGCAGGGGAGGGGTAGAGAGAGAGGGAAACATAGAATCTGAAGCAGGCTCCAGGCTCTGAGCTGTCAGCACAGAGCCTGATACAGGGCTTGAACCCACGAACTGAGAGATCATAACCTGAGCTGAACTCAAATGTTTAACCAACTGAGCCACCCAGGCGCCCCATGTATATTTCTAGTTTTATTGGATTATGGGCAAAAACATCTTGGAAAATTTATTTTATCGGTTAAAAGCATGATTAATTTATCATGTTCCTTGAACCTGAGAGAATGTGAATGGTTAAGTTAGATAACAAGAGCTTTATTGAGGGTCTCATATGTAGCAAGTACTCTTTATAGGAACTATCTCATTTAATCCTCAACCCTGTGAGGTAGGTATCACTTATTGACATTTTATAAGAAAGAAATATAAGGTACAGAAGGATTGAGTGACTTGCCCTGTATACCAGTACATACATATAGACTTGGTTTTATTATTCGGTTCTTCTACATTTTTGTTTATATCTACTTGAGCTGTCAAAAGTTGAATATTCAGGTACAGTTTTGGTTTTATCAAGCTCTCCTACTATCTCTAAGAACTTTTGCTTTATGTATTTTATTACTATATTGCTTATGTATAAAGGTTTATGGCTGGGGGCGCCTGGGTGGCTCAGTCGGTTGGGCGGCCGACTTCGGCTCAGAGCCTGGAGCCTGTTTCAGAGTCTGTGTTTCCCTCTCTCTCTGACCCTCCCCTGTTCATGCTCTGTCTCTCTCTGTCTCAAAAATAAATAAACGTTAAAAAAAATTTTTTTAAAGGTTTATGGCTGTTATATTTTCAGAGAGTATTTTGTCATTACTCAATATCCCTTTTAATCTTATTTCATCACTTTTGGCCCAGAATCCTGTTATAAATATTATTACTTCTCCTTTCTTTTACTTTTCTTTCTTTTGTCTTTCTCTTTTTTTTTCTTTTTGTTTAAGCAGAGTATATTTCTGTTTTTTATTTCCAAACTTTCTTTGTAACTCTTTTAGGTAGGAAGACTGTTTCAGTTGTTTAAACCTTTCTGTTCTGTTCATCATTTGTCTGCAAAGAACTTTCTAAATGGAAAAGAGGATCTCTACAATTTAATAATAACTCTAATGCCTGGAAAGTGGGAAGATTACTGTTTTGTTCTGTTTGTACTTGTACTTATCTATTCTTTATTGTTCTTGATTTGCCATCTTGAGCTTTTAAGTCTGAATCCAAAATATTAAAAAACTCCATGTTAAAAACTGGGAAACAGGGGTGACTGGGTGGCTCAGTCAGTTAAGCATCAGGTCATGATCTCACGGTTCATGAGTTCGAGCTTTTGGTAAGTCCAGCTTCTCTCTCTCCCTTTCTGCCCCTAATGGGATTCTTTCTGTCTCCCTCTCTCTCTCTCTGCCCCTTGCTCACTTGTGCCCCCCTCTCAAAAAGAAGAACAACAACTGGAAAACAGATTATTTTTTTAGTTAACTTTTCCCAATTTTAAGGACGAAAGATATCATCTAGAGTCATATTTATATAATCTCTTGCCAAATTATTCAGTTATTTCTTTGAAATTATTTGCCCTTTTTTTTCTTTTATTGCCTGTATCACCTTAAATCCGATGTTATCACCAACCCCTGTCTGGATTGCTGAAGTAGCTTCCTAGCTGGTCTCATTGCTTTTTGTCCCTTTACTTTATCCCCCACGACTCTGTATTTAGATTAATGTCCCTAAATCTTTATCCAAAGAAAAATCTGCACTGACTTCCTACTAATCTTTTAGAGTCTCTTTTTGCTCACTTTCCTCATTCCCCAATAATCTGGCCAGACCATACCTACCTACTTTATTTTTCCTTACCCCTTTACATGAAAATTCTCAGGGATGCATTTCCTAATTTTGCTTCTTCCCCTTATTCTTTCCCCTCTCCCTCTGGGCCTCCAATTACACATATGTTAGACCTTTCCCTGTGTTCTCAATGTCTCAGATAACCTCATGTCGCATTATGTACCTATTGTCATGGTATGATTAAAAAGCACCTTAAATAGTGCCCTTTCACTTTCAAAAATATCCCAAAAGTATATGGTCATTCTGGGCCTGTCATATACTTTTCTTTATTTTCCATCCTTTTGCCTCTCTGTAGTTCATTCCTGATATTTTCTTTTGGCTTATATTCATGTTCACTATTTTTGTCTTCTTCTGGTCTCATCTGTTAGACCCAACCATTGAGTTCTTTTGCTTTGTTTTTTTTCAATATTTTATTTTATTTTGTATTAAAAAAATTTTTTTTAATTTTAGAGAGAGAGTGTAAGCAGGGGAGAGGGGCAGAGAGAGAGGGAGAGAGAGAGAGAAAATCTTAAGGAAACTCCACGCTCAATGTGGAGGCCTATGTAGGGCTTGATCCCACAAAACTAGGATCATGACCTGAGACAAAATCAAGTCAGGAGGCTCATCCGACTGAGCCACCCAAGTGCCCCTCAAAGATTTTATTTAAGGGGCGCCTGGGTGGCGCAGTCGGTTAAGCGTCCGACTTCAGCCAGGTCACGATCTCGCGGTCCGTGAGTTCGAGCCCCGCGTCAGGCTCTGGGCTGATGGCTCGGAGCCTGGAGCCTGTTTCCGATTCTGTGTCTCCCTCTCTCTCTGCCCCTCCCCCGTTCATGCTCTGTCTCTCTCTGTCCCAAAAATAAATAAACGTTGAAAAAAAAAAAAAAAGATTTTATTTAATTATTTAATTAATTTATTTACTTTAATGTTTTATTTATTTTTGAGAAAGAGACAGAGACACAGAGTATGAGGGGGGGGGTGCAGAGAGGGAGACACAGAATCTGAAGCAGGCTCCAGGCTCTGAGCTGTCAGCACAGAGATGGATGCGGGGCTCAAACTCACCAACCATGGGATCATGACCTGAGCCGAAGTCAGATGCTTAACCGACTGAGTCACCCCACCAGATTTTATTTTTAAGTAATTTCTACATCCAACCTCAAACTTACAACCTCGAGATCAAAGGTTGTATGCTCTACCAATTGAGCCAGCCAGGTGCCCAAAGACTCAACCACTGAGTCCTTTTTTTAAAAAAAAGAATTTATTGTCAAGTTAGCTAACATATAGTGCATAGTTTACTCTGGGCTTCAGGAGTAGATTCCCGTGATTCATTGCTTACATACAACACCCAGTACTCTTCCCAAAAAGTGCCCTCCTCAATGCCCATCACCCATTTTCCCTGCTCCCCACCCCGTGCCATCTCCCCACTCCCATTAACCCTCAGTTCTCTGTATTTAAGAGTCTCTTAACGTCACTTAAGAGTCTGTTTGTTCTCTGTATTTAAGAGTCTCTTAAGATCTCTCTCTCTGCCCCTTTACTGCTCACATTGTGTCTCTGTCTCTCAAAAATAAATAAACATTGAAAAAAATAAGAAAAAAAAAAGCATCTCTTAATGGTTTGACTCTTTCTCTGTAACTTATTTCTTCCTTCCATTCCCCCATGGTCTTCTGTTAAATTTCTCAAATTCCACATAGGAGTGAAAACATATGGTATGTCTTTCTCTGACTGACTTATTTCACTTAGCATAATACACTCCAGTTCCATCCATGTTGTTGCAAATGGCAAGATTTCATTCTTTTTCATCAGTGAGTAGTATTCCAGTGTGTGTGTGTGTGTGTGTGTGTGTGTGTGTGTGTGTGTGTGTGTATGTACACACCACATCTTCATTCATCCTTGATGGACATTTGGGCTCTTTCTATAATTTGGCTATTGTCATAGCACTGCTATAAACATAAGGGTAAAGGGGCGCCTGGGTGGCGCAGTCGGTTAAGCGGCCGACTTCAACCAGGTCACGATCTCGCGGTCCGTGAGTTCGAGCCCCGCGTCAGGCTCTGGGCTGATGGCTCGGAGCCTGGAGCCTGTTTCTGATTCTGTGTCTCCCTCTCTCTCTGCCCCTCCCTCGTTCATGCTCTGTCTCTCTCTGTCCCAAAAATAAATAAAAACGTTGAAAAAAAATTTAAAAAAAAAAATAAAAAAAAAAAAACAAAAAAACATAAGGGTACAGGTGCCCCTGCAAATCAGCACTCCTGTATCCTGTGGATAAATTCCTAGTAACCACTGAGTCCTTAATTTAGTGGGGGCTTTTTCTTTTGTTTTTTAGTTCTAGAATTTCTACTTGGCTCTTTTTTGCAGTATTTCTTTGTCAAAATCCTCAACTTTGTGCTTTATTTAATTGAACATATTAAGCATGGTAATATTTAAGTCTCTGTCTTGATAACTTTGTTAATGTATTTCTAGTGTATTTCTAATGTTGTATCTGTTAGATTTTGGTCATGTGGGTTTATCTCCATGAATGCCCAGTTTATTTTAATATGTGCCAGATATTATATATGAAAAATTATAGAGACAATTTGTGGGCTAGGGTGACATTATTTTCTTCCCGGGAGAAATTAAATGCGGTTCTGGCAAAGGCTAAGGGCAGACCTTATCCCACATTATTGGAGATAGTGATGTTTAAATTTTTTCACAATAGAAACTTAAAAAATTAGCTTTAAGTCACACAATTTTACATTTAATTGTTTTCTGAGGGAAAAAAATATCCACTGTTTTTGTAAATTAAAAAAAAAAATTAAAACATAGCCAAGCTATGGAGAGAACTCAAATGTCCTTTGACTGATGAATGGATAAAGATATCACACACACACACACACACACACACACACACACACACTGGAATATTAGTCATCAGAAAGAATGAAATCTTGCCATTTGCAACAGTGTGGATGGAGCTACAGTGTATTATGCTAAGTGAAATAAGTCAGTCAGAGAAGGACAAATACCATATCATTTCACTCATGTGGAATTTAACAAACAAAAGAGATGAACGAAAAGGAGGGGGGAAAGTGAGGGAAGTAAACCATGAGAGACTTTTTTCTTTAAGATTTTTTAAATGTTTTTTTTATTTATTTTGAGAGAAAGAGCAAGGGAGCATGTGAGTGTGGGAGGGGAAGACAGAGAGAGGGAGGGAGAGAATCCCAAGCAGGCTCCATGCTGTCAGCGCAGAGCCCGTGTGGGGCTCGATCCCACAAACTGTGAGATAATGACCTGAGCCGAAATCAAGAGTTGGATGCTTAACCAACTGAGCCACCCAAGTGCCCCACCATGAGAGACTCTTACAGATAGAGAACAAACTAAGGGGTTAATGGAGAGAGGTGGGTGGGAGATGGGCTAGAAGGATGATGAGGACTAAGGAGGGCATTTGTTAGGATGAACACTGGGTATGTACGTAAGTGAGAAATCACTGAATCTACTCCTGAAATTAATATTGCACTGTATGTTAAGTAACTAGAATTTAAGTAAAAATTTGAAAACAATAAAGCTCTAGGTCCAAGAAAAAAGAAATTAATACAGCAATAATAAATTTATCTGGGATATATATTATGGGTAAAAATGGAAAGGAGGAACAGAGATGGACTGTGAAGAACAAGGAAATACTTGGAGAAAAAGGAAAAGAAGACCTATACGTAATACGTGTTATCTCTGTCCCTTTTGTGCTCGTTCTGTGTGCTGATCCTAAAATTAAACCTATTAAGGGTACCTGAGTGGCTCAGTTGGTTAAGTGTCTGACTTCGGCTCAGATCATGATCTCACAGTTCGAGCTCTGTGTTGGGCTCTTTGCTGTCAGCACGGAGCCCGCTTCTGATCCTCTCCCCCCGCCCCCATCTGTCCCTCCCTTGCTGTCTCTCTCAAAAATAAAGTTAAATTAAAAAAAAATTCAACCTGTTACCTAATGTGAAATGGTATGGCTGCTTTGGAAGACAGTTTGGCAGTTTCTCAAAAAGTTAAATGTTGAATTACCATATGACCCAGTAATTCCCTTTGTAGGTATATATAGAGAATTGAGAACATATGTTAACACAAAAACTTGTACATGAATGTTCTTAGCAGTATTATTTATAATAGCTAAAAAGTAGAGACAGCTCAAATGTTCATCAACTGATGAATCAGTAAACCAAATGTGGTGTAGCCATGGAATATTATTCAGTCATTAAAAGGAATGAAATACTGAGACCTTCTACAACATAGATTGAACCTTGAAAACATTATGCTAAGGTGAAAGAAACAAGTCACAAAAGGCCACATATTGTATAATTTCCTTGATATGAAATGTCCAGGATAAGCACTTCCGTAACTACAAAGCACATTAGCGCTCCCTGTCAGCGACTGGGAAGAGGAGGGAGAAGTAGAGAGTGAGTGATAACGGCTACGGGATTTCGTTTTAGTGTCATGAAAATGTGATGGTTGTGCGTCCTTGTGAATATACTAAAAAGCACTGATTTGTACACTTCAAAATGGTGAATTTTATGGTACATGCAGTACATCTCAATTTTTAAGAAAAACCTTATGAAATAATTTTTTTAACCCACCCAATCGCCTTTCTCAACATCCTAAATCACCCCTGCTTCTCCAGTTCAAAAGCTCCAGGTCTGTGTCCCCGTCCTTCAAAGCTACTCTCCATTCCCAATACTGTACACTCTGTAGTTTTCCAAAACTACGTTTCCTTGCACCTTATACCCAGATCTTTACA
Source organism: Herpailurus yagouaroundi (assembly GCF_014898765.1). Taxonomy (NCBI): domain Eukaryota; kingdom Metazoa; phylum Chordata; class Mammalia; order Carnivora; family Felidae; genus Herpailurus; species Herpailurus yagouaroundi. The sequence goes on along the minus strand of NW_024412418.1, from coordinate 7,212,649 downwards.
ACTGTGGTTCTTTCATACCCACACAGACTCCTGATGATTTGGGCCTTAGCGTTCTGTAGCTCCCATAAGCTTTCTCTTTTATGTGTTTACCAAATTCACAAGTAAGTGTATTTTCTTTCAACTTGCACACTCTCCTCTTTCAGATATGTAGTTTCTTATATTGTCTTGTTCTTTTGCATTCTTGGTGTTTTATTTCCATGTGCAGACTGTAAATTTTTATTTTTTTAATAATTTTTAAAAAGGTGTTTTGTTTTGTTTTGTTTTTTTGTAATCTCTACTCCCAACATGGGGCTTGAACTCACAGCCCCAAGATTAAGAGTCACATACTCTTCCGACTGAGCCAGCTAGGTGCTCCAGTCTTTAAAATTTTTAATTATGGGGGTGCCTGGGTGGCGCAGTCGGTTAAGCGTCCGACTTCAGCCAGGTCACGATCTCGCGGTCCGTGAGTTCGAGCCCCGCGTTGGGCTCTGGGCTGACAGCTCAGAGCCTGGAGCCTGTTTCGGATTCTGTGTCTCCCTCTCTCTCTGCCCCTCCCCCGTTCATGCTCTGTCTCTCTCTGTCCCAAAAATAAATAAATGTTGAGAAAAAAAATACAATTTTTAATTATGAATTCACCTAGCTAAAAGTTGGGAGGGAGCGTTGTGGCCTGGCAGCAGGCTCTTGATAATCCAAGGTTGTGAAAGCTTCTCCCAGGCTTGCTTCTGCCTGTTCCTAGGGGTTACAATGGTTCTAAACCAGTTTTTAGATTAATTTCTTGGCTTTTTGTTTCCTTACTATGCATGTATAATGCTGGATCTTACGTCCATGTAATTTACTGGCTTATGCTTTTGAAGTTTTGAGAGTGACTTTCCTACCTCTGAGCCTTGCTATGATAGATGACAAACCTCTTTATTGCTTTTTTAGGGTTCTTCTGGCCTCTGTGATCAATGAGCACTTGGCTGTGCAGTTTTGTGCAGGGTACTGGGTTTCTACCTGCCTGTAACATTGAGGTCCTATCTTCCATGCCCATGCATGTTCTGATACACTCATTAGAAGAACCTGACCTTGCTGCTCATAGGCCTCAGCTCCCTGACATCAGTTTTTCCCCTTACATCTATTGTGTTGACTTACCCTTTTCTGGAACCTGGGATTTCTCAATCTTTCTTATTCAGTTGTATGTCAAAACCTTTATATTGTCATCTTTTATCTGCATTTTTATGCGTAGCAGGAGGGAGGACTAACAACATCATTTCAAGCCGCCTTGTTGGATGTTCGCCTGAGAGATTTTAAATTGACATCTATCATGACACAGTGCATTAAATTTTTTGCCTACTTTACTCCAAGGCAAGGATATTCTGTGACAGAATCTTGGAAGTACAGCTAGAGCAGTCTTTCAGATGTTTGAAAAACTGTGTTTGAAATAGGCCCACAAGGAGATAGACCTAATTTTAGAAAATTTTACACTGGGCAAAAGCTAGTTAAATTCTCTGCCCTGTTATAGACCATTTGATGAGAATGGATTTTATTTGTTAATTAAAAAAATTTTTTGAGGGGCGCCTGGGTGGCGCAGTCGGTTAAGCGTCCGACTTCAGCCAGGTCACGATCTCGCGGTCCGGGAGTTCGAGCCCCGCGTCAGGCTCTGGGCTGATGGTTCAGAGCCTGGAGCCTGTTTCCGATTCTGTGTCTCCCTCTCTCTCTGCCCCTCCCCCGTTCATGCTCTGTCTCTCTCTGTCCCAAAAATAAATAAACGTTGAAAACAATTTTTTTTGAAAACTATCTGATTAATAGAAAAATTATAAGAATTTTGCAGTGAATTCTCATATACTTTTCACATACATTCACACATTGTTCACTCTTTGCCACATTGCTTTACTTATCATACAGTATATATCTATGTGTCATAAACTGTATGATATAATAGTATATGACACCTTCCTTTTTTTTTTTTTTTTTTTTTGGCTGGGCCCTGAGAAAAGTTACTTGTATTTCTTTTTTTTTTATTTATTTTTTTTTCAACGTTTATTTATTTTTGGGACAGAGAGAGACAGAGCATGAACGGGCGAGGGGCAGAAAGAGAGGGAGACACAGAATCGGAAACAGGCTCCAGGCTCTGAGCCATCAGTCCAGAGCCCGACGCGGGGCTCGAACTCATGGACCGTGAGATCGTGACCTGGTTGAAGTCGGACGCTTAACCGACTGCGCCACCCAGGCGCCCCAAGTTACTTGTATTTCTTTCTTTTTTTTTTTTTTTTTTTGTTTATTTATTTATTTATTTTTTTATTTATATATGAAATTTATTGTCAAATTGGTTTCCATACAACACCCAGTGCTCATCCCAAAAGGTGCCCTCCTCAATACCCATCACCCACCCTCTCCTCCCTCCCACCCCCCATCAACCCTCAGTTTGCTCTCAGTTCTCAACAGTCTCTTTTGCTTTGGCTCTCTCCCACTCTAACCTCTCTTTTTTTTTTTTCTTTTTCCTTCCCCTCCCCCTTCCCCCATGGGTTCCTATTCAGTTTCTCAGGATCCACATAAGAGTGAAACCATATGGTATCTGTCTTTCTCTGTATGGCTTATTTCACTTAGCATCACACTCTCCAGTTCCATCCACGTTGCTACAAAAGGCCATATTTCATTTTTTCTCATTGCCACGTAGTATTCCATAGTGTATATAAACCACAATTTCTTTATCCATTCATCAGTTGATGGACATTTAGGCTCTTTCCATAATTTGGCTATTGTTGAGAGTGCTGCTATGAACATTGGGGTACAAGTGCCCCTATGCATCAGTACTCCTGTGTCCCTTGGATAAATTCCTAGCAGTGCTATTGCTGGGTCGTAGGGTAGGTCTATTTTTAATTTTCTGAGGAACCTCCACACTGCTTTCCAGAGTGGCTGCACCAATTTGCATTCCCACCAACAGTGCAAGAGGGTTCCCGTTTCTCCACATCCTCTCCAGCATCTAGAGTCTCCTGATTTGTTCATTTTGGCCACTCTGACTGGCGTGAGGTGATATCTGAGTGTGGTTTTGATTTGTATTTCCCTGATAAGGAGCGACGCTGAACATCTTTTCATGTGCCTGTTGGCCATCCGGATGTCTTCTTTAGAGAACTGTCTATTCATGTTTTCTGCCCATTTCTTCACTGGGTTATTTGCTTTTCGGGTGTGGAGTTTGGTGAGCTCTTTATAGATTTTGGAGACTAGCCCTTTGTCCGATATGTCATTTGCAAATATCTTTTCCCATTCCGTTGGTTGCCTTTTAGTTTTGTTGGTTGTTTCCTTTGCTGTGCAGAAGCTTTTTATCTTCATAAGGTCCCAGTAATTCACTTTTGCTTTTAATTCCCTTGCCTTTGGGGATGTGTCGAGTAAGAGATTGCTACAGCTGAGGTCAGAGAGGTCTTTTCCTGCTTTCTCCTCTAGGGTTTTGATGGTTTCCTGTCTCACATTCAGGTCCTTTATCCATTTTGAGTTGATTTTTGTGAATGGTGTGAGAAAGTGGTCTAGTTTCAACCTTCTGCATGTTGCTGTCCAGTTCTCCCAGCACCATTTGTTAAAGAGACTGTCTTTTTTCCATTGGATGTTCTTTCCTGCTTTGTCAAAGATGAGTTGGCCATACGTTTGTGGGTCTAGTTCTGGGGTTTCTATTCTATTCCATTGGTCTATGTGTCTGTTTTTGTGCCAATACCATGCTGTCTTGATGATGACAGCTTTGTAGTAGAGGCTAAAGTCTGGGATTGTGATGCCTCCTGCTTTGGTCTTCTTCTTCAACATTACTTTGGCTATTTGGGGCCTTTTGTGGTTCCATATGAATTTTAGGATTGCTTGTTCTAGTTTCGAGAAGAATGCTGGTGCAATTTTGATTGGGATTGCATTGAATGTGTAGATAGCTTTGGGTAGTATTGACATTTTGACAATATTTATTCTTCCAATCCATGAGCAGGGATGTCTTTCCATTTCTTTAAATCTTCTTCAATTACCTTCATAAGCTTTCGATAGTTTTCAGCATACAGATCCTTTACATCTTTGGTTAGATTTATTCCTAGGTATTTTATGCTTCTTGGTGCAATTGTGAATGGGATCAGTTTCCTTATTTGTCTTTCTGTTACTTCATTGTTAGTGTATAAGAATGCAACTGATTTCTGTACATTGATTTTGTATCCTGCAACTTTGCTGAATTCATGTATCAGTTCTAGCAGACTTTTGGTGGAGTCTGTCGGATTTTCCATGTATAATATCATGTCATCTGCAAAAAGCGAAAGCTTGACTTCATCTTTGCCAATTTTGATGCCTTTGATTTCCTTTTGTTGTCTGATTGCGGATGCTAGAACTTCCAGCACTATGTTAAACAACAGCGGTGAGAGTGGGCATCCCTGTCGTGTTCCTGATCTCAGGGAAAAAGCTCTCAGTTTTTCCCCGTTGAGGATGATGTTAGCTGTGGGCTTTTCATAAATGGCTTTTATGATCTTTAAGTATGTTCCTTCTATCCCGAAGTTACTTGTATTTCTGAAGAACAAGAGGATTGACCAAAGTGTAATTGTATCAAAGCCAGGAAATTTAACATTGATGCAGTACTGTTACCTAGTATATGGTCAGTATTCACATGTTACCAATTGTTTCAATATTGTTCATTTATCTATCTATCTATTTATTTATTTATTTATTAGATTTTATTTTTAAGGAATCTCTACACTCAAGCTCTACATTTGAACTTAAAATCCTGAGATCAAGAGTGACATGCTCTACCAAGTAAGCCAACCAGGTGCCTCTAATAGAAACTTTTTTAAAAGTCCATAATTGGGGCACCTGGGTGGCTCTGTTGGTTAAGTGCTGACTTTGCTCAGGTCATGATCTCATGGGTTCATGAGTTCAAGCCCCACATCAGGCTCTGTGCTGACAGCTCAGAGCCTGGGACCTGCTTCGGATTCTGTGTGTGTCTCTCTCTCTCTGCTCCTCCCTGGCTCATGCTGCCTCTCTCTGTCTCTCAAAAATAATAAACATTTAAAAAATTAAAAATAAAAAAATAAAAAAGTCCATAATCAAACATTGCATTTAGTTGTTAAACCTCTTTAATTGCCTTTAGTCTGAAACAGTTCTTGATCCTTTTTTTTTATTTTTGTCTTTCATAAGATTGACATTTTTGAAGCTACAAGCCCATTATTTTATAAAATGCCTAAGCTCATCTGATTGCTTCTTCATGCTTACATTCAGGTTACATAGTTTTAGCAGGAAAGCCACCTAGGTAATATGTCCTTCCTACTACATCACATCAAGAAAAATATAATGTCAATTTTTCAATTGTTGGTATGTTTCTTTGATCACTTTGTTAAGATTCTGACTGCCAGACTTCTCTGTAACTAACAAGTAATCTGTGGGAAGATTGTGTAAATATTCCATTTGCCAGCAAACTTTCACCCAGTGATTTTTATCATCCACTGGTGATATTTTGGGTCACTTATTCTATAATAGGTGCAAATGGTGATTTTTGTAATTTTGTTTATTTATTATACACTTATTACCTGACAATCTACTGTGAAGAAGTATTTAATCTTTACCCATTTCTTATACATCTGCCTTTGAAACCTTTGTTGAGGAAAATGTGAAAATACTTGCTGTAGAAAAAATGACTGGCAAGAAAAGATTGTCTTTGATCTTTCACTGTTAGCTGGAAAAGTAAATATAAAATTGTGAGTTTTAATTTCAGTGCTCCCCAGACCTACATATTCTTGCATGTAAACATGAGTTTAATTTTTAAACATTTTATTATGTTTTTAAGTTTATTTATTTTGAGAGAGGGAGAGCAGTGGAGGAGGAGAGAGAGAATTCCAGGCAGGCTCCACACTGTTAACACGGAGCCCAATGCAGGGCTAGAACTCATGAACCCTGAGATCATGATCTGAGCCGAAATCAAGAGTTGGAGGCTCGGGGCGCCTGGGTGGCTCAGTCGGTTAAGCGGCCGACTTCGGCTCAGGTCATGATCTCACAGTCCGTGAGTTTAAGCCCCGTGTCGGGCTCTGTGCTGATGGCTCAGAGCCTGGAGCCTGTTTCGGATTCTGTGTCTCCCTCTCTCTGACCCTCCCCTGTTCATGCTCTGTCTCTCCCTATAAAAATGTTAAAAAAAAAAATTTTTTTTTTTTTTTTAAATAAAAAGAGTTGGAGGCTTAACTGACTGAGTTACTCAGGCGCCCCGAGAGAATCTTTTTTTTTTTTTTTTTTTTTTTTTAGTATTTATTTATTTGTGACAGAGATAGCGTGAGTGGTGTTGGGGCACAGAAGGAGGGAGACACAGAATCCAAAGCAGGCTCCAGGCTCTGAGCTGTCAGCACAGAGCCTGACATGGGCGGGGCTTGAACTCATGAACCATGAGATAATGACTGAGCTGGAGTTGGATGGTTCACCAACTGAGCCACCCAGGTGCCCCCCGAGAGAGAGAATCTTAAGCAGGCTCCATGCTCAGCACAAAGCTCAATGTGGGGCTCCATTCCAGGACCCTGAAATCGACCTGAGCCGAAATCAAGTCAGTTGCTCAAACCAACTGAGCCACCCAGGTGCCCCAGTAATTTATTTTTTTAATTATAGACAAAATATACTATTATCTCTCTTTTTTAGTTTATTTGAGAGAGAGCACATGCACGTGTTCATGATCAGGGGAGAGGCAGAGAGAGAGATGGAGAGAGAATCCCAAGCAGGCTCTGCACTGTCAGTGTGGAGCCCCATGTGGGGCTCAAACTCATGAACCTCGAGATCATGACTTGAACCGAAATCAGGAGTCGGATATTTGACTGAACCACCCCGGGCCACCCCCCCCCCCACCATTACTCTTTAGTAGTTTTTAAGGTTAGGGTGCCTGGGTGGCTCAGTCAGTTAAGCATCTGACTTTGGCTCAGGTCATGATCTCGCAGTTTGTGAGTTTGAGCCCCGCAATCAGGCTTGTTGCTGTCAGTACTGAGCCCGCCTCAGATCCTTTGTCCCCCTTTCTCTCTGCCCCTCCCCTGCTCATGCTCTCTCTCTAAAAAATGAAGAAACATTTAAAAAATAGTTTTTGAGGTTACTATTTTGTAATTTATATGAATAGAAATAAGCATTATATAAATACGAAAGCAATATTGTTAGTATGTCAGGAGTCATTACTCAAAACAACTGAATTTGGTTAATAATAGTCATCCTTAAAATAAATCAAGGAAGTGTTAACTGTTCAATATTAGATTAGTTCCATATATAAATTGCTTTTCAAAAAAAAGAACTAAAGTTATCAAGAGAATTAGAAGACAAGACACAGACTAGAAGAAAATATTTGCAAAAGACACATCTGATGAAAGACTTATTCAAAATACACAAAGAATTTTTAAATCTCAACAGTAAGAAAACAACCCTATTAAAAAAATGGACCAAAGACCTTAAGAGACCTCTCATCAAAGATACACAAATGGCAAAGAATTATATGAGAAGATATTTAGCATTGTATGTCATTCGTGAAATGAGATATACATACAAGGTTACCATATAGATTTATTACAGTGTTACTGACTGTATTTCCTATGCTGTACTTTTCATCCCTGTGATTTATTTTATAACTGGAAGTTTGTATCTCTTAATCTCTTTTACCTGTTTCACCCATTCCCCTACCGAAAATTAAACATACGCTTAACCATATAAAGAATTGAAAACTTGTCCCCAGCAGGACAAGGGTTCTTAGAAGCTTCTCTGGGGAAAATTCAGTGTCCTCAGAGGGCCAAACCTCTATATACTGACACTTGAGGTTTCTTTCAATTGAAAATATTGGGGGGGGGGGCAGCTTGTTCCTGATGACCCTCTGTGAGCCCCACCAGTTAACCAACCTCACTCATATACCTGAGTTTCTGCTGTCTTTTTGGTGCTTCATGTTCAAGTGTGAATGGGACAGCCAAGGGATCACCAGTCATTTGATGAAAGCCTCCAACATGGCTGCCAGTGTTTTTCAAGCTAAGTAAAGAAGGGGGCTTCGGAGATGGGAGTCGGAGTGCCTCATATGGATCTGATCCTTGAAGTCCAGCATGCTTTTTTTTTTTTAATTTCTTAATGTTTATTTAGTTTTGAGAGGGAGACAGAGACAGAGTGTGAACAGGGGAGAGGCAGAGAGAGAGGGAGACACAGAATCTGAAGAAGGCTCCAGGTTGTGAGCTGTCAGCACAGAGCCAGATGTGGGGCTTGAACTCACGGACCACGAGATCATGACCTGAGCCGAAGTCAGATGCTTAACTGACTGAGCTACTCAGGCGCCCTGAGCATGCTTTTTTTTTTTTTTTTTAATGTTTGTTTATTTTTGAGAGAGGCCGAGGGGCAGAGAGAATCAGGCTCTGCACTGTCAGCACAGAGCTTTGTTGAGGGCTCGAACTCACAAACCATGAGATCATGACTCAAGTCGAAAGCAAGAATCAAACGCCTAGCTAAATGAGCCACCCAATCACCCTGAAGTCCAGCATGTTTTCTGATTCATGGTTTCAAAAAAATTAATGTCCGGTCCTGTAAAATTAGAGAGGAAGGGCAGTTCTGCCCTGAGTGGGGTTAGGAAAGGAGTGTAGGGCTCAGAGTAGGGTCTGACTGCTTCTTCTGTGGGCTCTTAAGATAATCCTCCTGTTTTCAGCCCCATCTGCCATTCTACGTTGAGAGAGTTCTGGTACCTCTCATTCCTTAACCTTTCTTGGGTTCTTTGGTTCAGGTGAACTTGCTTTGTTTTGGATTTGCCCTGTGGCTGGCTTGGGATATCAGCTCTGCACTCCTCACTCATGTGTTTCTTCTGCTTTCCATCTTCCAGAACTGTGATGCTGTCATCTCCATGCCTGATATCTCCATGCCACATCTTCTGTGTGTATGCTTTTTAAGCACCCCCCTCCCCCATTCTTTGTTGTTTTGTTTTAGGAGTGAGCAGAAGTAAACAAAAGCATGGAAACCTTTATACTTAACCAGTCTGCTTACTTTTTTCCCCAGTGTTTTGTTGATAGCTTTCATTTGTTATTTCCTATAAAAGGAAACATTTATTTACAACCTTTATAGTTCTGTGTTTTTAACTAGAGATTGGGAAAATAGTTGAGATAAATGTTTATCTGCCTGTTTAAGTAGAACAGTTTTTTTTTAAATTAAAATTAGCATTTGTTTGAAAGTAAAAGATCTAGAGAACCTGCCTATCGGATTAAGTGTGCTTTTCCCTTAGTTGATTATATATTTTGCACTGGAGCAGTGATAAAGAATCTTCTGTCTAGTATTTGGAGGTTGATGATTACCTACATCCATTACATAACAATGGGAGAATTAATTTAATGGCATATTTTCTTTTGTTGCTGTTGTGTTGAAATACGAGTAATATAAAATTTACCACCTTAACCATTTTTAAGTGTACAGTTCAGTGGTATTAAATAAATACTTGCACATTGTTATGTAGCCATCCCCACCGTCCAGCCCCATATCTCTTCATCTTGTAAAACTGAAACTCTATACTTGTTAAACACTAACTTCCTGTTCTCTCCTCCTCTCCAGCTCCTGACAACCACTATTACACTTTCTGACCATGATTTTGACCACTCTAAGTGCCTCATAAAAGTGCTATCCTACAGTATTTGTCCTTTTGTGACTGGCTTATTTCACTTAATGTCCTCAAAGTTCATCCGTGTTGTAGCATGTGTCAGAATTTCCTTCCTTTTTTTTTTTTAACGTTTATTTATTTTTGAGAGAGAGAGAGAGAGAGAGAGAGAGAGAAAATACAAGAGGGGGAGGGGCAGAGAGAGAGGGAGACACAGAATCTGAAGCAGGCTCCAGGCTCTAAGCTGTCATCACAGAGCCCGATGCAGGGCTCGAACCCATGGACTGTGAGATCATGACCTGAACCGAAGTTGGACACTCAACCAACTGAGCCGCCCAGGCACCCCAGAATTTCCTTCCTTTTTAAGGCTGAATAATATTCCATGGCATATATACACCACACATTCTGATTTATTATATTTTTGGTACTTGTTTAAAAACAATTTATTATGGTATAAGTCTCTACCTGTTCTAAACACTTTGGGAACCTCAAAGACTTATTTGTTGTTATGAATTTCTATTAATGAAAATGATGTGCAGAGAATGTTGCTAAATTGAAATTGCTATTCAAGGCCCGGTAAATAATTTTTTGTTATTTCTTAAATGTTTTAAATCTTTTTTTTTTTTTTTTTTTTAAATTTTTTTTTTCAACATTTATTTATTTTTGGGACAGAGAGAGACAGAGCATGAGCGGGGGAGGGGCAGAGAGAGAGGGAGACACAGAACTGGAAACAGGCTCCAGGCTCTGAGCCATCAGCCCAGAGCCCGACGCGGGGCTCGAACTCACGGAGCGCGAGATCGTGACCTGGCTGAAGTCGGACGCTTAACCGACTGCGCCACCCAGGCGCCCCTTAAATGTTTTAAATCTTGAACAAAGGCCTTAACTGAGGTTATTTCTCAGGAAGGCAAAGCTGTAAGTGGTGAGTCTGGGGAAAATAGGTGTTGATTAAGCTTGATGGGAAGCAGTAATTGTTGGAGGATTATGAGGTGTAAATATATTTTTGACCTAGTTAAGCCATTTTGTAAAAGGTGACACTTGATAAATTTAATCAAATTTATGTTGGTGGGAACCACATAGAATTTTTTGTAAATATGCGAAATTATATACAGTAATTAGGTTATGTCCCTAGGGCGAAAAATTTAATAAAGAGGTAAGGAGCTCTAATTAACTTACATATTCAGCATATTATCAGGAAAGGGATAAGAAATTTAAAAGTCTGCAGCAGAGTTTGCAATGTAATTGAGAGATGAGAATGCTAATTGGTAAAATGGCCTTGACTTGAACTAAGTGATAACATAAAAGCCCTACTTTGCCTCAGTCCTCTAGCAGCTGATGTATTGCCTTAAAACCCACCCTATCAGAGGGCCTCCACCTTTAATGTATTTTGGCAGTTATAACTGTTGGTGACAATGACTAACTTGAGCCATGGTTGGCAGTGTCTTAAAAGAAAGTCGAATACATACATTGTCAAGTGAGAAGGTTCTCTTGGTTCTTGGTGGTCGAATTCCAACTTGCTTGTCCCTGAGGGAGAGAAAGATACATGGACCTCATACTGGGATGATACCAGTTAGCCATCCAACATGATTTTAATTTCGCAAAATTGTCTCCTTTTAGGAAAGGCAGTATGTTGATATCTTGATGCTTCTCTTTCCATCTACTTAGCAATTTTATTTTTCAAATAATTGGATTTGTGGTATATAAGCAGTCTCTTGTAACTGAAGTTCTCAAAACTTCGACTGAACTAACAAAATTAGTTTTCTGAGCATGTACATACAAGGACTAGACATTGGTTCTGGATCACCATTTATTTGGTAGTTTTAGCGACCGAGGTCTTTCCTAAATGTGCCAGTAAGCCTCTGATCACCGTTTCAAAATCACTTCACCTGTTTTTCCTGCTGACTTTGCTTGGGGAATCTTGAAGGTCAGACTGAGGAGTTTGTCAAAATTTCTGGAGCATAGGAGCAATATAATGACATCATGCTTAGACTAGTCTTTTAGCAGTTTGCCTGAGGTTTACAGTGTAACCTAGAACATGTTGGGGAGGAAAACTTTTCCTATACACTCTTACATTTAGTACTTGGGGGCCTGCAACTTAAACTGACACAAGACTAATTAGCAACCATAGGGGTGCTCAGCGATGAATAACCCAGATGGCTAGAATTTGGGACTTATACACCTAACTGAATAAGAGAAAGGTGCCTAGGAGAAGAGGCTTCTATGGGAAGAGCAAAAAAGGTTTTTTTGAAAAAACAAATGAGTTTTTAGGAGAAGAAATGGGTGATAAGAAAGTTTGTGATGATATTTGTTTAGGTAGGTGCAAATGGTCTTTCCCTTTTCTTCATGACCATGAAACTTCCCCCAGAGAGAGGATTTATGGTAGGTCTACTCCTGATCTCTCTCTTGGGAATAGATGCCAACCTGAAATGGGAATTTATGGCTGTCCTCATTTCTCAGAAGTTTCTGCTTTTAGTCAGATAAGGGAAGCCCGAGAAGGTTTCTTTCTACATCTGTTGAATCTCAAATGTCTTCAGCTAAAAATAAACTTTTTGCCAAAGTGGCTTATTTTGGGATGGCATATCCTGATCCTCTTCAAATGGAGAGTAACTAAACAAGTGAGTCTCTTCCAGATAAGAAATGAGACCTGGATTAAGGTGGTATCTTTGGAAATGAAAGAGTAGCAAATATAAAGGAGTTTGCAGAAACAAGAGCTTGAAGGATTTAGTAACTGGCTAGTATTAGTAAAGGGCAGAAAAAAGGACAGAATTCAATTGTAGGTCTCTTTTTAATGTTTGTTCCAAATTTCCCCTTTGTATTCCTTGGAACACTCAAGGAATTTTGCAAAAAGTAAGACGTAAGGTAGACTTTGTATTACATTCCTGTTGTAGCCTGTGAACTAACTGTGTGATAGACAAGGCCTGAGGGAACAACAAACTCTGATGCCTGTGAGATAGATAACTTTTTCCCCAGTCGAGATCTCACCCTTTTGGCTCAGTAACTAACTCTAGCTACATAATCCTTTTAGTGTTACAGTGGTACAAAAAGTCACAAGAGTCATTGTGCTGTTATGTTTGCATTGGTTGAAGTTCTGGTGGTGGGAACACAGTTCCCCACTTCAGTATAAAATAAGGGCAGTGCAATCCTCCAGGACTATTCTTATCTCAGATCTGTTGCTGGGTTGCTTCAGGGCTGTAAGCAGTTTAGCCCTTTAAAAGTTTTTTGGTTTTGTTTTTTTTAATTTTTACCATAACATTTGTTTGTGTTATTTTTAACCACAATTAGGAAGGTCTGAAGGTGGGTGGTATGTTTTAAATGCTGTCAAACATACAAATGGTAGTCTCCAAAAGGTAAGTCCCTTATAATTTGCATCACTTTAGGCTTTAACCTGTCCTTGTTCCCAGTGGACTCTCCTGTGGCTTCTGAGTCCGGGGATTGTTTCTTCTCAGGTATTTTATTTCTCCTTCATTGGTTTCTTCCCCCCACCCCATATAAATTTGCTCAGATAGCCCTGTGCTACAGAGAAAATCCTTTCAACAACACCTTGAGGTCTTTTTCTGTACAACTTCTCAGAAGCCAGTTGAATCACCACCACTCTAAGAACCAATCCTCTCAAAGGTTATTAGCAACATGCTGCCAAGTCCAGTGCCCTTTTTCTCACCTCAAGAATAAAGGAAATCAGAATGTGTCACTCCAAAATATGTCTCTTCGATATAAAAATTATTTTGACAGATCAAAATTAAGGCAATTAAGCAGCAAATGGAGGAGAACCTTTCTTTACCTTCTGCTTTTCTGCCTAAAGGTGAGATATAAATTCTCCTTTTCCTGGAGGCAGACTCTTATCAGCTCAGAGAAGGTACCAGTGGAATCTGCCAACACCCCTTACTCCATTAGTTTCCTCCCATATATTTATACCTTCCTACAGTTTGCCACCCTTGGAAGAACTGCTTTCCTTTGTCCCATCATTTCTCTAGAAATTTACCATTCTTTGTTGAAGATCCCATATAAGCAACAGTTCTAAGCCACCATATTGAATTATCTTTCTCTTGAGGTTTCTCTTGTGAGATGTGCACTGCAGGTGTTGATAAATTGTTTTTTTCCTCTTATTAATCTGTCTTTTTGTTAAAGAGGCCCAGCTGAAAACCTACAATGGGTAGAGGTAAAGTTTTGCCTCTTCCACAAGAGCTTTATATTATTTGGCCATCGCTTCAATTTTGAAACTTATTTCCTCTCGATTTCAGTAATAACAGCTCAGAAGTCTTTTTGCCTCCTATTTCTCCGATTAGTTCTTGCATTTCTCTTTATGGTTCTTTTGTGCCAATATTTTCTGGTGGCCTTTGTTATTTTTTTTTTTTCTGTTATCTTCCATGGTAATTTTATGTACTGCTATAGTTTTTAAACTATTCCTTCTTTTTGGAGAATGTCTACTTCTTCTACTTCTCCCTTCCTACTTTAACTTCAGTCTTAGTCTTTTCATAAGTTACAAATTGGGCATTTTCAGATAGATCTTCTGGTGTTACTAATTCAATCTATTATATAGTCTGAGCTGATTGGCTAAGACTAAAAATAATGATCCTCAACCCCAAACTTATACTACAAGAAAAATTAATTTATGATGGATCATGAATCTAAACATGAAATGTAAACAATAACATTTTTAGAAGAAAATGTAGAAGATTTTCATGAGTTTGAGATCAGCAAAATTTTTCAACAGAGCACAAAGGAGTGCTGAAAAGAGTTGAGAAATTGGACTTAAAAAGTTTAAGAACCTCTTTTAATCACTTTCAAAGACTCCATAAGAGGATACCACTCAGCAATAAAAAGGGATAAGCTATGAGCGTGGAACACAACATGGGTAAACCTCCAAATAATTATGCTAAGTGAAAGAAGCCAAAGAGTACATGCTGTGTGATCTAATTTGTATAAAACTCTAGAAAACACAGATAGGGATCTATAGTGATAGAAAGCGTGGCAGCGATTGCCTAGGGATGGGGCATTGAGGAGGGGCCGGAAGGAGGCATTACAAAGGAATATGAGGAAACTTAGGGATAGAGATGTTCACTATTTTCTGGTAGTGGTTTTACAGTTACAAATATATGTCAAAACTTACCATGTCTTACACTTCCAGATATTGTTTATTGCCAGTTATACCTCAGTAAGGCTGCTTTTAATGTAGAAATAAAGAAACGCCACAGATTAAGAACAGGTGAAGGCCATTTAATCAGAGCTTGTCATGGCAGGGGAGTTAGCCACCATCACTTGCACTGGCAGAGACTCACAGGCAGGTAGACCAGTGGAAAAAAGTGGAAAAAAGACAAAGCTTCAGGTATGTCCTGGTTTGGGGTTATTGGCATAGGAACACTGTAGGCAGCCTAACCACAAGTTGGGGCTTGGTTAGGGATGTGGTCGGTTAGGGATGCATATTTGGCCTTCCTAAGTTGGAAGCAGGGACAGAAATTGGGGAAGCTGTCAGTTATTAACCAGGTATTGACTGGGGCTTTTTACAGGGGTTATTGTTTGGCTTCCTGGACTACTTGCTAGAGATAGTCTGCCTTCCTTGACTGGTTACTGTAGGTAGTAGGTTGGCTTCTTGCACTAGGTGGCGAAGATATCAGTTTGGCTTCCTTCCTGGGCTGGTTTCTGCAGGTTGTCAGTCAGAGCTCTATTTTTATATATGTAGTCTGGCCTTTGTCTGTTAGCATATTCAGATTCTCATGAAAAAGATGTCATAAGAAAGGCAAACCACAAACTGGGAGGAGATATTTACAGTATATATTCAACAAAGTATTTATATCTACTATATATATTTTAGAAACTTCTACAATTCAGTAAGAAAAAGATAACCTAATTTTTTAAATAGGCAAAAGGCTTTAACTAGTACTTCATTAAAGAGGATTTCCAAATGGCTAGTAAACATGAAAAGGTGCTAGTAGGGAAAATTCAGTGGTCATTTAATCACTAATCATTAATCATTTAATACAGATTAAATGAGATAATACCACACCCTTACCAGGATGGCTAAAATTAAAGAATTAGTAGTACCAAGTATTATAGTAGTATAGATGTGGAGCAGCTGGAACTCTCATACACTGCTGGTGAGAGTGTACCTTGGTACAGATTCTAGAAAACTGTCGGTGTCTGTTTAAGTTTATGGGGGTGCCTGGGTGGCTCAGTCGGTTGAATGACTTCAACTCAGGTAATCATCTCCAGTTCATGGGTTTGAGCCCCGCCTCAGGCCTGTTGCATTGTTGCATGCTGTTGCACGCAGGGCCTGCTTTATGTAGGCCTCTGTCCCCCACTCTCTCTGCCCCTCCCCGCTTGTGTTCTCTCTCTCTCTCTCTCTCTCTCTCTCTCTCTCTCTCTCTCTCTCAAAGGTAAACATTTAAAAAAACACTAAATAGGGGCGCCTGGGTGGCTCAGTCGGTTAAGCGTCCGACTTCAGCTCAGGTCATGATCTTGCAGTCTGTGAGTTCAAGCCCCGCGTCGGGCTCTGTGCTGACAGCTCAGAGCCTGGAGCCTGTTTCCGATTCTGTGTCTCCCTGTCTCTCTGACCCTCCCCCATTCATGCTCTGTCTCTCTCTGTCTCAAAAATAAATGTTAAAAAAAAAAATAAAAAAAAAACCCAAACACTAAATATGTATACTCTGTGACCCAACATTAACACTCCTGGGTTTCTATCTGATGGCAGTGAGTATTTACATCCACCAAAAGACTTGTGTAAAAATCTTGCTAAAAATAGGAAGCAACCCAAATGTTTATCAGCCTGGAATTTATAGTTTATGGTATATTCAAGAAGTGGAATGCAACATAGCAGTGAAAAAAGAATAAAGTGCTACATACAACATTATAAACGAATCTCACAGGCATGATTTGAATAAAGGAAGCTACCCACAAAAGAGTTAATATTGTTTGATTCCATTTATATAAATGGAACAATTTGTCAAAATAGATAAGACTGATCTATGATGATAGAGGTAAGCATAATGGTCCCTTTTTGGTGAGTTTATTGACTGAGAGGACACAAAGGAGCCCTCTGGAGTATTGGAAATGTTCTATAACTTGATCTGACTTGTGGTTATATGCATGTATATATACAAAATTATGTATTATGTGTTGAAATAGAAATGAAAACAAAATATTTTTTGAGCTGTATACCCAAGATTTGTGCATTTCACTACATGTAAGTTATACCTCATCTTTATTTTTATATTTTTTTGTAATTTCAAGTTTTTATTTAAATTCCAGTTAGCTCACATAGAATGTAATATAGCTTCAGGAGTAGAATTTAGTGATTCATCACTTACATGTAACTTCCATTGCTCATCACTACAAACGCCCTCCTTAATCCCTGTCACCCATTTAACCCATCTCCCCACCCAGCTCCCACCATCAACCCTAAGTTTGTTCTCCATAGTTAAGAGTCTGTTTTATGGCTTGCCTCTTTCTTTTCGTCCCTATGTTCATCTGTTTCATTTCTTAAATTCCACATATTAGTGAAATCATATGATGTTTGTCTTTCTCTGATTTATTTCACTTAACATAAAACACTGTAGCTCCATCCATGTCGTTGCAAATGTCAAGATTCAGTCTTTTTTATGTCTGAGTAATATTCCACTGTATGTATATACCACATCTTCTTTATCCATTCATCAGTCGATGGACATCCATAGTTTGGCTATTGTTGATAATGCAACTATAAATATGGGGATTCATGTATCCCTTTGAATCAGTATTTTTGTGTCCTTTGGGTAAATACCCAGTAGTGCAATTGCTGGATCATAGGGTAATTCTATTTTTAACTTTTGAGGAACCTCTATACTGTTTTCCAGAGTGTCTGCACCAGTTTGCATTCCCACCAACAGTGTAAGAGGTTTTCCCCTTCTCTGCATTCTTACCAACATCTCTAATTTCCTGTTGTTAATTTTAGTCAGTCTGACAGGTGTGAGGTGGTATCTTGTCATGGTTTTGATTTGTATTTCCCTGATAAGTGAGGTTGGGCATTTTCTTTTTTTTTTTTTTTCTTTTTTTTTTAACATTTATTTATTTTTGAGACAGGGAGAGACAGAGCATGAACAGGGGAGGGTCAGAGAGAGGGAGACACAGAATCCGAAACAGGCTCCAGGCTCTGAGCGGTCAGCACAGAGCCCAACGCAGGGCTCGAACTCACGGACCGAGAGATCATGACCTGAGCCGAAGTCGGCCGCTTAACTGACTGAGCTACCCAGGCGCCCCAAGGTTGGGCATTTTCTCATGTGTCTGTTAACCATCTGCATGTCTTCTTTGGAAAAATGTCTATTCATGTCTTCTGCCCATTTCTTCACTGGATTATTTGTTTTTGGGGTGTTGAATTTGATAAGTTGTTTATAGATTTTGAATACTAACCCTTTGTCAGATATATCATTTGCAAATATCTTCTCCCATTCCGAAGGTTCCCTTTGAGTTTTGTTGAGTGTTTCCTTTGCTGTGTAGAAGCTTTTTATCTTGATGAAGTCCCAGTAGTTCATGTTTGCTTTTGTTTCCCTTGCCTTTACTGATGTGTCTAGTGAGAAATTGCTCTGGCCAGAGTCCAAGAGGTTACTTCCTGTATTCTCCTCTAGGATTTTGATAGTTTCCTGTCTCACATGTAAGTCTTTCATCCATTTTGAATTTAATTTTGTGTACAGTATTATACCTCAATTTAAAATTTTTCCTGTTTCACCTCTCTTCTTTTGTTTATATTTTTCCTTGAAACTAGCTCTCCTTCTGGCTTCCTTGCTTATTGTTAACTGAAACCAGTTAAATTTTTTGTAGTCAGTCCTTAAATCCTGCCAGCTCTTCCTTTAAAGTATCTCCATCCAGGGGCGCCTGGGTGGCGCAGTTGGTTGAGCGTCCGACTTCAGCCAGGTCACGATCTCGCGGTCCGTGAGTTCGAGCCCTGCGTCGGGCTCTGGGCTGATGGCTCAGAGCCTGGAGCCTGTTTCCAATTCTGTGTCTCCCTCTCTCTCTGCCCCTCCCCCGTTCATGCTCTGTCTCTCTCTGTCCCAAAAATAAACGTTGAAAAAAAAATTAAAAAAAAAAGAAAGTATCTCCATCCATACTATTTGAAACCATGTCTGTAGTAGAGTTTTAGCCATGACCACAAGCCTTCATTATTACCAGGGAATTAACGGTTTCCCTGCTTTTCATACTCAAACCTTTTCTACAATATGCCAGCAAAGCTATCTTTCTAAAGCACCATTCAGAGGATGCTAGCACCCTCACTATGTTAATTCCTTCCCTCATAAGTCTTGAGGAGGCTACCATTTCTTGTGTACTAGGTGCACATCAGGCTCTAGCATTGCATTCAGGATTCTCATGATCTGGCCCCAGCCAGCCATACTGCTTCCCTATCCATACACAATTCTTTGGAAAACTGGAATACTTAATCATTCCAAATCCATTTTGTTCTCTGTCGCTGATATTCTTTGTTCAAGTTCTTCTCTCCCTAAATGCTTTTTTCCTCATGCCAGCCCCATCTCAAACAATTTCAGCCTGAGGGGGCTATGGTGTGCCCCATGAAATCCAAGAACCCCATGAAATTATATTCAAACATTTCTATATATGTGCATTTTTATGGAGAAAGGCTTGTTTTCAGATTATCAAAAGGGGTCCATAAACCCCCAAAAGTTCAACTGATTTAGTGGCCCTTTGAAGGAATATAAATGATCTCATTTTGTTTTAACAAAGTTTTTATCTCGTTAAAATTTAGTCCTCTGGGCGTCTGGGTGACTCAGTGGGTTAAGTGTACAACTCTTGATTTCAGCTTAGGTCATGATCTCTCAGTTCATAAGATCAAGCCCCTTGTCAGGCTCTGTGCTGACAGTATGGAGCCTGCTTGGGGTTCTCTCTCTCCCTCTCTCTCCCTCTCTTTCTCAGCACCCCCCCCAAAATAAACATTAAAAAAAAAATTTTTTTTTAATGTTTATTATTGAGAGACCAAGAGAGACAGAGCACACGCGTGGAGGGGCAGAGAGTGGAGGAGACATAGAATCTGAAGCAGCTCCAGGCTCTGAGCTGTCAGCACAGTGCCTGACGTGGGGCTCAAACCGACAAACCACAGCGCATGACCTGAGCCGAAGTCAGACGCCAAGTGACTGAGCCACCCAGGAGCCCCAAACATTTTTTTAATATAAAAAAAAAAAAAGGCAAAAAAAAACCAGTCTTCATGGGGCATCTGGGTGGCTCAGTCAGTTGAACATCTGACTCTTGATTTCAGCCCAGCTCATGATCCCAGGGTCATGGGATTGAGGTCCGTGTTAGATTCCACACTGAGCATGGAACCTGCTTAAAATTCTCTCTCTCCCTTCCTTTTTCCCTCCCTCCCTCTCTCTCTTTTTCTCTCTTCCCCTCTCCGCACCTCTCCCCTCCTCTCTCTCTCTAAAAATTAAAAATATATTTAATAAATTAAATAAACATCTTCAGTATGCTGGGTACTAGAACTTTTTTTAATCAATAAGTTATATTTCAAGCTTAAAGTTTCAGATGCAGGTAAAATGGCTTGTCTTATTCATTGTGTAGGTCTCTAGATTTATTTCTTTGTGTGGAATTTATTTTCCTCACAAGATAGTATCTTAATACTTTTTACTTTGGTATCTTAGGGGGAGATTTTTTTTCCCCCTCCCACATGATTGTTTGCACAGCTAGACAATACCATCTCTGTATGCTTTGAATTTAAAAGATATTAGTCACATTTTTCAACACTTTTTTTTTCTGTTTTAGATTCCTATAGGCAATGGAAACTGATCTCAATTCCCAGGACAGAAAGGACCTGGACAAGTTTATTAAATTTTTTGCCCTCAAGGTAATATGTCTATTCTTTTGAGCTCAGAACTGTTAGAAATAACTTCCGTGCTTCTCCCTTTTTGGAAATATAGAATAACAGCTTGCAGCTTGCCCATTTTAAGGGATACTTCTGTCTGTTGTAAACCAAACTGTGAAGTTTGGGGGCGGTACTGGGGGTGTAACTAAAAAGTAACTTCCAATTTTCCACAGCTACTTGTTCAAAAAAAATTTTTTTTTGTAAGGCTGTTTGCAGAAATGTCAAACTATTATGCCAGGTTATTGGCACAGTATGTTCCCTTGGGTTGGGAACAAAGACTGTGGACTGGAATGGACATCATTTTGGGCATCTTTCCCAAACCGTCAACTAACTCTGAAATGTCTAACTTCCATTTATTATTTCCTTCTGGATAAATGAGGAATTAAAACTGAATTTTGAATGCTTTAGAAGTTATATTTTCCTAAATCTAAAAATCATTTCCACCTTTATCGCTTCTTCTCACGATTACCATGTAAAAAAACAATCCATGCTGTAGATTCTGGTTGTAAAATTAGTTGGGAGACTTTTGCCATATGGGCCAAATGATATGAATAATTGTGGAATCCTTGGTTTAAATCTACTATGATTACATAAGTGTACGGCAGTGAATATTTAAACCTATGGTTGGACTTGTTTCTTTATGAAAGTCAGAGACACCATGTGCAAATTTCCTTCTGCCATGTGAGAATATTATAGATCCCAAGCCTTGAACTAAAATTCCTCTAGTTGGTTGACATTATGCCCTCAAGAATATTTGCAGTATTAGTTTTGTATAGTGTTTTTTCTATCTGTCCTTGAATTTTAAAATCCTACCCTTTTCCTACAGTATAGTTATGGTCATTGGCATCTTTTTAACCCTGCATTCAGAGGATGTGAACCCTGATTGTGAGCCAAATCGATTTAAGACTCTTTATCTTTGATTTGGTTGTTTGTTTGCTTTTTTTCAGACTGTCCAAGTGATTGTCCAGGCTCGACTTGGTGAGAAGATTTGTACTCGTTCATCTTCATCCCCGACGGGTTCAGACTGGGTAAAATTCCCGTTTTTTGTTAAGGGATATACTATGGTGTCTGTTACAAGGAATCCTAATGCAGTAGGAATGAATACTATCTATAGTATTACTAAATCATAACATTAAAACAGTAATTCCATTTGATCCATTCACTAGGTCAGATGTTAGTCCTAGGTTTGTTTGGTTCTCGGCTTTCTGCTGCAGTAGGTGAAAAGCTTAGACTTCAGAGAACAAAAATATTTTGTTAACTAATCTTTGTAATAAGTCATTAGCTCTCTCAACCTGAGTTTTAGGGCTTTGATGTAGGATGTCTCTTCTGGGCAAGAGAGGAATGAATGGCTTCAATCACTCAAAGCAATGCATGCATTACCCAACATAACCATCTTACTGCTTTATGTTTCCATAATGTTTTTTGTGAGTGTTTCACACAGTCTCTTTTGTTTTCTAGTTCAATTTAGCAATCAAAGATATCCCAGAGGTTACACATGAAGCAAAAAAGGCCCTGGCAGGACAGCTGCCTGCCGTTGGGAGATCGATGTGTGTGGAGATCTCACTCAAGACTTCTGAGGTAAGGTTATGACCAGGGTGGTGTTTTCACTTGGCACCAGAGGTCTTCACATTCCAGTTTCAACTCAGCCTCATTCCTGCCCCTTCTCTCTCTGAACTTAGCATTCTCTGAGGAGGTCATGCTTTTTTTACTTATTCTCCCAAACACTTGGAGTAGGCTCTTTGTCTTCATATATATACTCTATAGATGAAATGTTTTTACTTATCCTTTAAGACTCACATGCTCTTGAAAATCCCCCCAATTCTTGGGGGAGAGATAACTACTTTTTTTAGACTTCCTATGTGTTTTATTTACATTGATCCTAAAGTATAACTTGATGTATTGTGATTTTTCTAGTTTTTTTTTCCTGGTGTGTTGTGATTTTACCTTATTTCACACCAGGATCAAGGCAGATATTGTTACTAGTATGTTTATTCATCTATTTCCACTATAAGATTGTGAAGCTGCATGGTATAATAAAAGGCAATTGGAGTTTAGAGCTACACAGACACAAGTTCAGATCCTAGCTGAGTGACTTTGGCCAAATTACTTAACTCCATCCCCACCAACACCACCAAACTAACATGACACTTCATAGTCTTACAAGGCTATGTTATTTTATTTATTTATTTATTTATTTATTTATTTATTTATTTATTTATATTTTGAGAGAGAGAGCGTATGTGCATGTGCATGGGGTAGGGGCAGAGAGAAAGGGAGAGAGAGGATCCCAAGCAGGCTCCATGCTATCAGTGCAGAGTCCAATGAGGGCTCGACCCCACTAACTGTTAGATCATGACTTGAGGCGAAATCAAGAGCAGATGCCTAACCGACTGAGCTACCCAGGTGCCCCTATTTTCTCACTTAATACTTATTTATAAAGTACCTAACATAAAGTAGGTGATCATTACATGTTCCTGTTCATACTTTACAAACACTTTTATTCTTGAGGTCAGTGGTTGTACCACATCTTATTTATCTTTGTAGTTCTTCAAATTGTTTTTTTTTTAATGTTTATTTACTTATTTTTAAGAGAGACAGACAGAATGTGAGTGGGGGAGGGGCAGAGAGCGAGGGAGACACAGAACCTGAAGCAGGCTCTAGGCTCCAAGCTGTCAGCACAGAGCCTGATGTGGGGCCTGAACCCATGAACTGTGAGATCATGATCTGAGCTGAAGTCGGACACTTAACTGACTGAGCCACCCAGGTAGCCCTTAAATTCTTTTTGAAATGAAGCAGGATGTAACTAAATCATCTCTTACGTATGCCTAGCACAGTGCCTGGGATGGCCCATAGTAGCCTCTCCATGAATTTTGTTGAATGAATGATGTTAATACTTATTCCATGGAAACTTTAGCACCCCACAAAAACAAAACTTCCTATTCTTCGTTGAATTGCCAGTTTGTACTATGAATTATTTTCCTTAGTGATCCATAGTGAGTCCTAAAGGAATCTCTAGAAGAATTATTTTCCTTTCCCGGGTACAATCTGAGTATAAAATGTTCTGATCATCCTAGACAAACTGCATCAACTTGTTTTGGATACTTCCGACTAGTTAGCCATCCCTTGATTTTGGGGAGCAGGGGAATTCAAAATTTATCATGTCATTTAAAAATGACAGTATGATGAAAAGGATATATTAAGGGTACATATTTCAGTTTGATCTAGAACAAGTTCGCTATTCCACAAACTAACCTAAGCTTACTCCCAAACCTAAAAGAATAGCTCTCTTCCAGTTGATTGGTAATAAGGTTACTTGTCTTCAAAAGTGTGTGACTATTCTTCTCACTGAGTGGCACACAAGAGTGTTACAGGGTTGAGGGATTCTGGCTTTAGTCTGTTTTTCTTTCCCACCCACTAGGCTAAGTCTGTTCAGAGTACCAGAGAAAGACTGAACAGTTTGGCTGAAGACATTACACAGCTAAAAAGATTTTTAAGCAAGCAGCTTGTTAAGGTATTCCTTAACTGTGGGTGTCACCTAAAAATATCCCCTGTAGAATTGGAGGGAAAGGCTGTCTCCATCATTTGAAGTATTGGCCTTTCTGAAGAGCAATTTGGATATACATAACAAAAGTCTTAGAAGCATAAATACTCTTGGGGCACCTGGGTGGCTTAGTTGGTTGAGTGTCCAACTCTTGATTTTGGCTCGTATCATGATCTCACAGTTCAGGGATCAAACCCTGCATCAGGCTGTACACTGGTAACAAGAAGCCTACTTGGGATTCTCTCTCTCTTTCTCTCTGCTCCTCCCCTGCTCACCCTCCCTCTCTCAAAATAAGTAAACATTAAAAACAAAAAAAAGAATACTCTTTAACAGCGCTAATTCTGAAAATTTGCCTTAAGAAACTAATACAGGGTGAGGACAAAGTTTTAGTCTCAAGGATATTTATCACAGTTTTGTCTGTAATAGTAAAAAATTAGAAATAACTTATATGTCCACGTACAGGGGGACTGATTTGATAAAATGATGGTCATATGGTGGAATACTATGCAGCCATTAAAAATGGTGTGGAACTTTTAATTATAGGGACATTTCATGTTACATTTATTAATAAAAATGATAAAAATAGCATATATAGTATAATCTCACATTATTTTTTTAAGTTTATTTGTTTAAGTAATTTCTACACCCAAGATCAAGAGCTACATGCTCTTCCAACTGAGCCAGCCAGGAGCCCCTCACATCATTTATTAAAGTAGCTGATTAGATTATAAATTGATTTTTTTTTTTTTGCTTTATTTATATTTTCCACATTTTTATAGTGACTATACAGTGCTTTGTAATAAGAGTAAATAATTTTTAAAAACCAAATAAAACTGAAATATCTTTCAATTGTCCCATCCACAGGGCGATTCCATGGAGCTAGAAATTTGGTGTCTTGAAATGAATGAAAAGTAAGTACTCTGTTTTAGGGTCCGTGGTTGCGGTAGCCGAGAATAAAACAGATGACATCATGTGAAAAGCAGGGCTTTGTTATCAGTTGTGGAGGGTGTTCTTCCCACTTAACAAAGCCAATAGCTCTTTGCTACAGTTTGCCTCATGCTTGGCTTCCAGCCCAGGCACAGAGATGACCTTCAGAGGGAGGTCAGTCCAGCCAGACTCAGACACCACAGGGAAAGGAGCAGAGCAAAGGCTCAAAAAGATTTGTTGTTTTCCCAGAGTACAGCTAGTTCTCTGATTAAATCCCTTGCGAACTCTTGTAACATGACTGCTCTGTTTTGTCTTTTTTTCTGTGTGGCAGATTTCCCTTCCCTACTCCTTTTTTACACCCTGTGTTGGTCATGGATTGGAAATGCCTGTTATTTTCCTTTTCCATTTTCTTCTTTCAAGGAAGATCAGCTTGCTTCCTGCCTGAAGCTTTAGTTTTCTAGAACAGTATATAGGAAAATTGAGGAAATGGCAACACATCAAAAGAAAAATCTTAATAAGTATGTGGGGTGTGGGCATTGTTTTTCTTTCTTAAATAGAAAGCAGTTGACAGGTTATAGTCCAAAATTTTAATACCAAACACACTTTTCTCCAGATTCCTATTAGATGCATAGAGGTAGATAGCTCATAAGATAGCATATTGAAATTGTTTGCACCTTCAATAGTATAATTGCAGTGTTGAATTACTTTTTTTAAGTCTGTAGCTTTATTTCTTAGATAACTGCTTCAAATCGAGAAAGAAATACAGTAGGTGCCTTTTGAGGTCTATCTGCCTAGTTCTAGAGTATGAGAAAGTAAAAACTTTTGCTTACATCAATAATCTGTTGATAAACTGATAGAACTCTAATTGCACTTTTAGTTCAGAACATATTTTAATGATAAATTTCATCTTACACAGTTCCCATGCTTAATTTGCAATTGTCTTTGTTGACTGTAATCTTCTGTGAAAGGTGTATTTGGACTGCAAAGCAGGTTATATTCTGTCAGAATTTATGCATAATACTAGCAGGTTAATCTGTCACTAGACAGAACATAACTAACACCTCTGTGTCTGTGCATTTCTTGGTTTTATGTTAGTTGAATGGGTGAATGCTGATAGTGTCTGTGTGTTTCTCAGGTGTGATAAAGAGATTAAAGTTTCCTACACGGTGTACAACAGACTGTCACTGCTGCTGAAGTCCCTCCTTGCCATAACTAGGGTCACACCGGCTTACAGACTCTCCAGAAAACAGGGGCATGAATATGTCATATTGTACAGGTAAACAACGTAGCTGCTCACCTTCTCGATTCACTCATTAGCTTTGTCACTTTGCATATTGTCTGACCAGCATATGGGTATTCTGTGATTAATTTTGAATAGGTGGTTTCTTGGATAGTTGATGCTATAGTTTTACTATGATTATCTATCCCTCCTCTTTAGTGAAGCTCCGTTTTCTGAAGCTACCAGGTTCTTGGCCCTTTTGTCTGTGCACAGTCATGAGTCCTGTGGAGTAGATTTTGCGGTTCTACTGATGCACATCTCAAAGCTGAAAAAGGAGCTTAAGACTTTAAAACAGGCTATCCTGGGAAGATTCCACAGCCTTCTACATTTCGGAATTAAATTAAATTTTGTCTTACAGCCTGCCAATTCAATTTGTTTTTTTTCAATTTGTTTTTAATTAGTTGTCTGTGGATATAAAGAACTCATCAATAGTTCTGAGAGTATTTCCCTTGGTAGTTCACCTCAACACATATTTATTGAGTGCCTTTTTAATGCAAGCATTGTGCTAGGCCCAAGGAAGAACTATACAGATGCCCTGCCCTATAGGTGTTTCTTTTTTTTTTTTTTTTTTCAACATTTATTTATTTTTGGGACAGAGAGAGAGAGAGCATGAACGGGGGAGGGGCAGAGAGAGAGGGAGACACAGAATCGGAAACAGGCTCCAGGCTCTGAGCCATCAGCCCAGAGCCCGACGCGGGGCTCGAACTCACGGACTGTGAGATCGTGACCTGGCTGAAGTCGGACGCTTAACCGACTGCGCCACCCAGGCGCCCCTAGGTGTTTCTAATCTAATGGGGAAACAACTTTTTAATAAAAAGCAAGATTGGAAAACTACATAGCAGTATCAGGAAAAAAGTACTAGGAGAACACAAGGAGGGAAAGTTTGTTCCAGGTGGGAGAAACCAGACAGGCTTCCTGGAGAAAGTGGCATTCAAGCTAGACCTTGAAGCAGAGAGAATTTCAGCTGGTAGAACTGAGAGAGAATGATCATTCCAGGTAAGGAGTGCAAAAGATAGCAAGGCATAGAAGTGGGGGATGGGATCTGAGCTGTGCTCAGGTTGTCAGATGGACCTGAGTGGTGGTAAAACGGATAAGTAGGAAAGTGTGAGAGCAGAGCATGGAAAGCCAGGAGTTCCCAAATCACCCAAGATTCTTTTGGCATATTAGTAATGAGCCATTTGTAAGCCTTTGGCTTATATGTATAGAGCTGATTGTGAGGAGAAATTAGTATAGCAGGATGGAAGGACTAAGGATTAGGGACTTAACTAGTTACGTTGAAACAATTTACTACCTGAGAATAGTTATCAAGTCATTCTGTAATTTTCTTAGCAGTAATCTAGCAATCTTACATCTAACAATCTAGCATCTTAAAGATGTTAATGTTTTAACATCTTTAAAATATTTTTGTTGTCTTCTCTGTAGTCTTCCCAAGTTTCAGGTTGAGTATTCCATTTGAAAATTACTGGACTTTTAGTCAAATATAACAGATCACTTTCTAACTCTTATGATAAGCCCTCTTCACTTTGGTTCTTTTGTAAGTAGCCATACTACACTACTAGTTACCAGCTTAGTTAACTAGGACTCCTAGTCCTTTTCATTACCAGTGTTTAAAGTCTTCCTTTAGTCTGTGTCTCTGCAGTAATACAGTATTTATTGCTTACAGTTTATCATTTATGAGTGCGTTTGGATACTGATAACTATAGTTTAAACCATAGAGAAATGGGTGGTCTCAGATGTAGAATTGTCTATTTTTTTCTCCCTTTTTATACTGTTTTTAACAGGGTAGGGGCACCTGGGTGGCTCAGTCAGTTAAGTGTCCAATTTCAGCTCAGGTCATGATCTCACTGTCCATGAGTTTGAGCTCCGCGTCAGGCTCTGCTGACAGCTCAGAGCCTGGAGTTGCTTCAGATTCTGTGTCTCCCTCTCTCTCTGCCCCTCCTCTGCTCGTGCTCTGTCTCTCTCTCAAAAATAAATAAACATAAAAAGAATTAAAAAAAAAACAGAGGGTGACAGTATAGTCTTATATCATTAAAGAATAATAGCCTTCTCTTTATTTTAAGCTATATTATCATTTTTTCCCTGGCCCTATAGATTTGATCATGTCAGTGTAGAATTACATCATTATAAGAATTCATTCTGAATTTGTTGTTCATCAAGACTGAATTAAAATAAATTATTGTCTACTATCTGTTTAAAAAAAATTTTTGCTCAGCATCTGAATGGTATAAAGAATATAGCCAAGGGGCATCTGGGTGGCTCAGTCAGTTAAGCATCTGACTGGTGATACCAGCTCAGGTTGTGATCTTGAGGTTGTGAGATTGAGCCCCACACTCTGTGCTGTGCTGAGTGTGGAGTGGAACCTGCTTGTGATTCTCTCTTCCCCGTGCGTGTGTGTATGTGTGTGTGTGTACACGCATGTGTGTGTACATACATGCTCTCTCTCTCTCAAAAATAAATAAACATTAAAAAATAATAGGGGGGCGCCTGGGTGGCTCAGTCGGTTGAATGTCCCAACTTCAGCTCAGGTCACAATCTCACAGTTCGTGGGTTTGAGCCCCGCGTTGGGTTCTGGGCTGACAGCTCAGAGCCTGGAGCCTGCTTCAGATTCTGTGTCTCTCTCTCTCTCTCTCTGCTCCTCCCCTTCTCATGCTCTGTCTCTCTCTGCCTCTCAAAAATAAAGAAACATAATAAAAAAAAATTTTTTTTAAAAAGAAAGAAAAAAATAATAGGGGCATCTGGGTGGCTCAGTTGGTGCCTCTCTGCCCCCCACCCCCCAATAAATAAACATTAAGAAATATATAGTCAAGAGAAAGGTTAGATAATTAGGTTACTTAGAACACTGTACCCAATATTCAGATGGGTATTGAGGTTTTTTTGGGGTGTGTGTGTATATGTGTGTGTGTGGTTTTTTTTTAGGGTTTGTTTTATTTTGTTTTGTTTTGTTTTGTTTTGTTTTTGAGAGAGCCAGAACACAGGCAGGGAGGGGCTAAGGGAGAGGGAGAGAAAGAATTCCAAGCAGCCTCCATGCCCAGCGGGGGAGCTGACATAGGGCGTGACCCCACAACAGTGAGCTCTTGACCTGAGCCAAAATCAAGAATCAGATGCTTAACTGACTGAACCACCCAGGTGACCCCAAATGGGTACTGAATATTTTTTTATTAGAAGGTTACTAGCAAAATATGTTTGCAGCATTCCATTGACATCATTCCTGTATTACTTAATGGCAGGAATCAGCAAACTGTGGGCAGCAGACCATCTGTTTGTTTTTATAGATAAAGTTATTTTATTATTTTTTTAAGTTTTTTTTTTTTTTTAATAATCTCTACAAAAGACTCAATATGGGGCTCGAACTCATGACCCCAATATTCACCTGAGCCAGCCAGGTACTGCAAAATAAAAGTTATTTTAGAACCCAGCCACCCCTTTCATTTGTGTATTATCAGTGGCTACTTTTGCAGGACAACAGCAAAGCTGAGTAGTCTGCTTCAGACTATATGGCCCACAAGCCTAAAATATATGATCCTTTAATGAAAGTTTGCTGACCCCTGTTTTATGGTATCTGTCACTTTGGTGCATGTATTTCAGATATTTATATACATTTCTTTTCTCCCATTCCAGATTATAATTTGTGAGTCCTAGGCTTCAGATTTATCCTGAATCTCATCCCTACATTCTCCTTATCTCATGCCTAACACCTAACCATAGGGCTTTATACATTGTTAGAGCTTAGCGTTTAATTCAACAAACTGCCATGTCTGTGTTTAATTGTTAACATTACTTGAAAAATATAATGTTATGTAGTATAGTTTGTAATGTTTTATAGCTCAGACTTTTGGCTAATATAGATAGGCCTTCCCAGGGCAATTCAAAGAAAGGTTCTGCTGTGCTTCTATCTTTATATTTTCAGAATAGTCTTATGTAATTATTCTACAGTGGAAAAGATTTCCTAATTTTTTTAAGTTTATTTATTTTTGAGAGAGAGAGAGATTGTGTGAGCTGGGGAAGGGCAGAGTGAAAGGAAGACAGAAGATCTGAAGCACTGACAATACAGAGCCCAGTGCGAGGCCTGGACTACCAACCATGAGATCACGGCCTGAGCTGAAATCAAGGGTCGGACACTTAACCGACTGAGCCACCCAGGCACCCCATGGTGTTCTAGTGTGTTCACTTTGGAATGACTTGTGACAAGCATGGAGAACTCCCATTAATTGAAGACCACTTTTCAAAATCTGGTACCTTCTATTGCATATTTGAAAGTTGCTAAGAAAGGAGATCTTCAGTGTTCTCATCACAAGGAAAAAAGCTTCTGTCTGTATGGTGATGGACATTAACTAGACTTACTGTGATAATTTGTAATGTAACTAAATATTTAATCATTATATTTACATCTGATACTAATATAATTTTGTATGTTGAACATACCTAAAAAAAAAAAAAAGTCTAGTACTTTCTAATAGTAGTTCCAGATCTATTTGCCAACCTTATTTCTATAGTATTTATTTCCCAGTAGTTATACTTTAAAAACACATGGCAGGAAGGGAGCCTGGGTGGCTCAGTTGGTTAAGCATCCGACTTCAGCTCAGGTCATGATCTCACATCTGTGAGTGAGATCTCTGCTCATGCTCTGTCACTCTCTCAAAAATAAAATAAACACGGGGCGCCTGGGTGGCGCAGTCGGTTAGGCGTCCGACTTCAGCCAGGTCACGATCTCGCGGTCCGGGAGTTCGAGCCCCGCGTCGGGCTCTGGGCTGATGGCTCAGAGCCTGGAGCCTGTTTCCGATTCTGTGTCTCCCTCTCTCTCTGCCCCTCCCCCGTTCATGCTCTGTCTCTCTCTGTCCCAAAAATAAATAAACGTTGAAAAAAAAGAAATTAAAAAAAATAAAATAAAATAAAATAAAATAAACACTTTAAAATAAAAAAAAATTTTTTTTTTAATCTTTATTTATTTTTGAGAGAGAGACAGCGTGTGAGCAGGGGAGGAGCAGAGAGAGAGGGAGACACAGAATACGAAGCAGGCTCCAGGCTCTGAGCGCTTAGCTCAGAGCCTGATGCGGGGCTCGAACTCACGAACGGTGAGATCATGACCCTAGTGGAAGTCAGACACTCAACCGACTGAGCCACCCAGGCGCCCCAACACTTTAAAATTTTTTAAAAAGTACATTGCAGGAACAGGAAGAAGAAACTGAAATTGCAGACTCAATTTATTATTTTCCTCATTTCTTTTTTTTAAATATTTATTTATTTTTGAGAGAGAGACAGAGCACAAGCAGGAGAGGGCGCAGAGAGGGACGGAGACAGAGAATCTGAAGAAGGATCCAAGCTCTGAGCTGTCAGCACAGAGCCCAACACAGGGCTTGAACCCACGAGCAGAGCTGTGAGATCATGACCTGAGCTGAAGTCAAATGCTTAACTGACTGAGACACCCAGGCGCCCCTATTTTCCTCATTTCTTAACCAGTTCTTTCCGTTTACATTCCTATGCCTGCAGCTTTATTGAAACAGTAATATTATTGCTCCATTAAGAGAGGTGTTCGTGAAAATAAGAAAAGGAGGGTTTGTTCTGTTTGTTTTGTTTCTAGGTGTTCGGGCTATAGAGGCCCTTAGAATAAAGAATCACTTCCTTTTCTTTCTTTCCTAAGGATATATTTTGGGGAAGTTCAGCTGAATGGTTTAGGAGAAGGTATGTATCAAGGGTGAAAAACACTTGTAGTGTTCAGAGCCCTCCTGACTTCAGAGATGGGTTTGGATGCTGCCTGTAATAATACGTAGCTTGTGATTTTAGTATGTGTGATATGAGTAAGGAAAAAACATGTAAGTAGTCCAAAGAGTTGCCAGGGAATGAATGAATGATTTTCCCCCAAGTTCTAGTAACTCAGTATTCTTTCTTACTCTTTATGCTATTGTCCGTTTTCCTAATTTTCTATAAGCATGTTACATGTTTCTGATGAGCATAAGCAATTTTGAAAAACTGGAAATGAAACCAAGAAAACCAGAAAGCTTTGTTGGAAGTATTGCCTGCAAGTCCCCACCTCTTTTCTGTACTTAGTTCTGGATGGGAACATGAATAGAAGTGCAGTTACTTCTGCACCTACGTAAACTAAGGTGTTTGTGTGACAAACCCTGAGGGCCCTTTACTGTCTCACTGGGCACATGACATATTGGGGCCAGGTTGGTTAGGATTTGCTCAAACTTTAGGACAAACAGTTGTTTTGTCTCTTTGAAGGTAGGTTTATCTGTAAATAGAATGCTGTTTTCCCTTCCAATATTAGGTCAACAAATCAAAAGAAAAAAATATATATGAGAAATTGAGGCAGCTGCACTCATGATACTAAGTAGATAATGCCAGAGATTGTATGATAGGCTGAATGATTCAGGGAAAGACAAACTGGGGACAGTGTCAGTATTCTCTGGCGAAAAGCTAATTATTTCTTTCTTCTGCTAGGTTTCCAGACAGTGCGTGTTGGGACAGTAGGCACCCCTGTGGGCACCATCACTCTTTCTTGTGCTTACAGAATTAACTTGGCATTTATGTCTACCAGGTGAGGAAAGAGCCTTGGAACCCAAAGGAGTCTTCCAAAGATGTTAAAGATATTAAAGTTTGTTTTTCCCCCAAACTCCATGGCTAAGCCTACAGTTCAGCTTTGCCATTGCTGAAATCAGTCCCCTTCTGAAGAATAAAATCGAGAGAGAGCCCAGGTTCCAGATTAGAGAATCTGAGCGTGTCAGAGCCACTAATGTAGAGTTGTGGTTTATATTTAGGGATACAATAGGTAAGGCTCTGATGGTTCCTACCTATAGTTATAAGGTGAGGGGTCCTCTGAAAACTTCAGGGGGGCTGGCAAGGCATTCTAACAAATATTGTGATCTCCTTATTGCATTACAGGCAATTTGAGAGGACCCCACCTATCATGGGGATTATCATTGATCACTTTGTGGACCGTCCGTATCCCAGCTCCTCACCTATGCACCCCTGCAATTACAGGTGAGGAATGTGAAAGGTACTTTCCCAAACTGCAGCTAGGGAGAAGTATTCATCTTGCAGGTACATAGCGCACCTTCATCAGCATTCGTTAGTGGGCAGAGGCAGTGATGGAAACCCCACGTGGAGAGAAATGGAGCGGTTAGGTTCCCTTCTTGCTGCTACCTGTAAGGCACATCAAGACTTGGAATACACAGACTGTCTCAGAAAAATTCTTGGACATTTTGGATTTTGATGGCAGTGATTTGACTTTCAATTTGATTTTCCTTAGAGACTACAAAAGTGGCAGTAATTAACAGAATATCCTTCACAAATTAAATGGTTTCCTGGTCATCATTGGCACCGTTCAGTTATACATTAGAATCAAATTCTTCAGGCCTACATCCCAGAAAACAGAATTCTGTAGAGGTTGGAACAGTTGTGTATCAGGAAGGATACTGCCTTTATGTGAAGGACTCTTGAAGTTGGATAAGTTTGTCTTTTGAGTCTAGACTTTTGTTTCACTGCATCTCTGTTGCTAATAATTCTTTGGCCCCACACTGGTCAGGCTTAAGAAAATATTCTCAAATGATATGTCAGGTAAGGTGTTTGGGTTAAAAATAAAAAGCTTGGTCAACCTCTAAATATTTGAAATTATCAAGGACTCAACATTATGGTCTCTCTTGCCAGAGTGAGCTCCGCCTGAAACAGTTCTTGTCACTATTGCATCCATATCTAACCTCCCTTTGTATCCTTTCCGCAATCAACTGCCATCACAATAAAATTCATGATTTATTTTCCCCCTGTCATAGAACTGCTGGTGAGGACACTGGAGGAACATATCCTTCTGTGGAAGATTCTCAAGAAGTGTGTACCACCTCTTTCTCCACCTCCCCTCCTTCCCAGGTAGGGGGAAACAGGTTCTGGGGTAGCTGTAGTTGGTACATATATGGGCCTTATGAAATGGTGTCAGAATTTAGATACAGTCTCTTTTGGTGGTGGTGGTGATTGTTTCTAGAGGATTACTTTGAGAGGTGAGGGAGAGCCTTCTTATCCAGCAGGTAATATTTCAGTGTTTCTGATCTATAACCATTCTTAACCCACAAGATTACACGTAACCTTTACTTTCCTGGAGACATCTTAAAATTCCTTTGAAAATTAGTCACAGGATTCCAAATGCACGCCAATACCAGAGAAATATTCTACCCTACACTTGTTAATTTGGTAGCCAGTTCACTTTTGAAGTGGTAAATATGGTTCCTAATAATGGAAAGAGCACAGAAAAAGCCAATAATTATTTAGCATAAAATGCCAGTAAGAAGCCATCAGGTCAGTTTTTGCAACGGTTGACACAAATTTCTGGCTATCTGCATTCTTTATCTGTACATTTGTGGTGTTTTTGTTAAATGTTTATTTTTTTGAGAGAAAGAGCATGAGCATGGTGGAGGGGCAGAGAGAGAGGAAGAAAGAGAATCCCAAGCAGGGTTTTCTTCCATGTCAGTGCAGAGCCCAGTGTGGGGCCTGATCTCACGAACCGTGAAATCATGACTTGAGCCGAGATCAAGAGTCGGACACTTAACAGACTGAGCCACCCAGGTGCCCCCTCTGTGAACATTTTTAACCATTAACTTTTCCACTTGAGTCAAACCCAGTTTCAGTGAAACACAGGCTCCAGTGTTCCCAGCTTCCCAAGTGGACATGCCTGTGTGGCCTTATTGTATAATGTATGTGATACAAGTCTGCTTCAGCCAAGAAGTTGTTTGTTGCCCGATGACTGAACTTCAGGGTGTGTTTCTTCCCTTCCACCCCGACTCATCCATCTCCCACCTCATGGCTTTGCAACCAGCTGGTCTGCCTGCTCTTCGTCTCTGTCGCTCCTCTCCTCTCTGACTCTCATGTTAGACACTTACTTCTAGACCTAATTCAGTTCCCTGTTCCTCTGAATTAGTCCCAGATTATCCCCTTTCACCATTTTTTAATTTTACACTTTATTGATTGATATTTTCAGGGTTTTTTTTGTTTGTTTTTTTAGAGAGAGAGCACACAAGTGGGGGAGAGGTGCAGAGGGAGAGAAAGAAAATGTCAAGCAGACTCCATGCTGAGCATGGAGTGCTCATGCATGGCTTGATCCCACAACCGTGAGATCATGACCTGAGCTGAAATCAAGAGTTGGACACTCAACTGACTAAGCCACACAGGCACCTCTGCCTTTCACCATTTTATTTGGGAAGCCCAACAAATTAATTCACTACCCATACATAAATTTTTATTTTCTGTGGGTTTTTTTGGAAACCATTCTTTTTTTTTTTTTTTTTCAACGTTTATTTATTTTTGGGACAGAGAGAGACAGAGCATGAACTGGGGAGGGGCAGAGAGAGAGGGAGACACAGAATCTGAAACAGGCTCCAGGCTCCGAGCCACCAGCCCAGAGCCTGATGCAGGGCTCGAACCCACGGACCGCGAGATCGTGACCTGGCTGAAGTCGGATGCTTAACCGACTGCGCCACCCAGGCGCCCCAACCATTCTTTTTTTAATGTGTATTTATTTTTGAGAGAGAGAGAAAGCGAGCATGTGAGCCAGGGAGGGGCAGAGAGAGGGAGACAGAGGATTCAAAGTAGGCTCCGTGCTGACAGCACATAGCCTGATGTGAAGCTTGAACTCAGAAACCGTGAGATAGTGACCTGAACTGAAGTCAGATGCTTAACTGACTGAGCCACTCAGGGACCCTCTGTGTTTTTTAATTAAAATATTTAGAAGCACTAGGTGTGGAACCTGCTTAAGATTCTGTCCCTCCCCCTGCCCCTCCTCTGTTCGCCCTCTCTCTCTCTCTCAAAAAAGAAAAAAAAAGAAAGAAAGAAAATATTTAAATTTATTTCATTCTAAGTTTTTAGGAGATACTGGATTAAAATTATGGTTCTGATCTGTTTCAAAAGCAGAAGTTAGACACAAAAGCTAGATTAATGCCTTTTGTAAAGGAAATTATGAAATCCATGGGTCACTACTATTTCTGCTGTTCCAATTTAGAGCTAAGGAGGTTCTTGTAAAGCTGCCTAGACAGTTAAGTTTGGGGGGGTGAGAACTGTTATTCCCTTCCCCTTCCCCCATAAATGTATGTAGGCATGAGTGTCACCTTTGCTCTGGGAGAGGGTAGCTTCTGGAACACTTACTGACATAGAGCAATACAGACCACAAAAGAGGGGAAGGCCCACTAGAGCACATTAATGGAAGTAGATTATTTTTTAGATAATCAAAATGTGAATATGTCAAGTTTGGTGTTCATTGAAGTTTTATTGTACAAGTGATAAATTCATAAACAGTAAATGAAATTGTGACTTGGGAGATAAGATGGTGAGGTTGGGTCTTAACAAATCAGTTTGTCTTTCTTGGATACAGTGGAAATTTGACCCGACCCCAAAAGTAAGGGGAAGTTAAGTAGTTCCTGATCTCGTTTTTGCACGGTTGGTTGACCTACGTAAGAGGAGCCTATCTTTCTCATGGTATCAGTTGCCTGCTGTGTCTTGTCACAGTTTGAAAGTAGATCATGCCAAGTTCTTATCAACACTGAGCATCCCATGGGTGAGCCCTGTCACTACCTTCTGAGTACCTCTAGTCAAGGCTGGTACGGTTTGGTGCAGCAGTATTCATTTTGAACCTTAATGGTAGAACAGAGAGAGAAAATCCTTTGCCAGCAGGTCTCATTCCTGTAAGTGTTGAAATGGTTTCTTCCTTGATTTAGCCTAGGGAATTGCGTCATTGTTCAACAACTTCTAGCTTTTCGCTAGAGTCCAGTAAATGCATGTTAATGTGGTGTTTGTTTTCCCCACAAAATAAGGACCATTGTGTCATGTGGGCACAGAGTTGAGTCAAGAAATAGTTGTGACCCTGAACCTGCTACTGTGATTTCAGGTCCAACCTCCAGTTCTAAGCACTGACTAGCTAATTGGTAAGACATGGAACAGCAAGACCCAAAATAATCATAATTAGCTTTGAAATCTAAGAGTTTTGAAAGTGCTCCAGCTTTTACTGCATCAAGTTGTCCTTCACCATCTGGGGCTGTAAAACACACACACACACACACACACACACACACACACACACACACACACACGCCTACACCTGTACACACCCCTTTATCCTGCCTGGGATGGTATAGTAAAGTATGCAGGTGGGTTCCTGAGCATCTTCAAGTTCCAGCCAACAAATGTCAGTTGTTTCAACCTGCCCCTGCAGATTCTGGGTCCCCAGCAAAAGGCCTTCAGTCTAGCATTGTAACCTCAACATCTTCATTCATCCTCAGCACGCCTTGCACCTGCTCTTGGGCCCTTCCTGCTGGAGACCACTCTAACACCCTTCCACCTGCTTTTGACTAAGGACACACTAATGCTTGGTGCAGGTTTCCCTGTTTTGCCAAGTCAAACCAGCTTGACTCAACTTTGTTTTCCACCTGCTCATCAAGGAGACAAGCATGCAGTGGAGCCCCTTGGGACAAATGTCTCTTCTTCAGACCCTTCCAGGCTGCCCTTTTAGGAAGGCATCCATGCAGCTTTCTCCCCACTTCATTCCTGACTTCCAGTGTGCATTTCAGCCCCTGTTGCTGCCGCCCCTTCTGGAGTTTTTTTCACTTCTTTCTCAAGTCCCTTTTCTTTTTTCTTTTTGTTTCTCCTGTCTCTGTGTGTATCTGTGCACAGTGTGTGTTTACTGTCACAAAGGCACATTTTCAGACCCCTACTCCTGTGGTGACGGACACTCTGAGGGTCCCCATGGCAGGACTGGCCTTTTCCCATCAAGTGAGTCCATACTGGGAGAAGGGGATATAATCAGATGGCATCTTTTTATTTGAAAAAAATTTTAATGTGTATTTATTTTTGACAGAGAGAGTGAGCGCGATCGGGGGAGGGACAGAGAGAGAGAGGGAGACACAGAATCTGAAGCAGGCTCCAGGCTCTGAGCTGTCAGCACAGAGCCTGACACGGGGCCTGAACTCACAAATCGTGAGATCATGACCTGAGCCAACGTCGGATGCTTAACCGACTGAGCCACCCAGGTGCCTCGGCATCTTTTTATTTAAAAATTATAAATAAAGTACAGGGTATAGTTATGTAAAAGTCCCCAAGTGTTCTGGGGGTTATTTGAGGCTTGGTAATTGATTCTTAACAGGACGCAGCCATAGCACAGCAGCCCAAAATAGGATTTCTCGTTTGCCCATCCTCTGCCATTGATGTAAAAAATACATGGAGTTATTTATATCTTATTTCCAAATAAACAATCCAAGAGTGTCATTCTTTCTTTTTCAATATAAATAGGAACCCTCCCATTCCGAGGGGTGATAGAGGGTGTGATTAGAGAAGATGCCTTCTGTTTCAAAGGGACCTCAAGGACAAAGGAGAAAATAGAATGACCTGGGAGAAACCAATGACTGGCTGCAGGTTCTGCCTGGGCTCATATTCCACAATCTGCTGGGCCGGAAACCTACTAAACAGCTGAGTCCCTGGGAAAAGGGAGCAGGGAACTCATTTGAGGCCTTTGAAAGGCTGCAGGCCTGGGAATCTCAATCCCACTGCAAACAAGTCTGTTTTCTTAGCTAAAAAGTGATGGCCTGGTCTATCTTTAACCCTTATGTCAGGCCCCCTGCACTGTGAGGATGTGGGCTGGGATCTATTCCTTATTTCTCCACGATCTTCATCATTAGTCATACTCTAGGATTGCCTCGTTTTTCCTCCTCCTTTCCTCTGCCCCTCTTTGTTTTTTCTCTTGCTTAGCTCTCAAGCTCTCGCCTTTCCTATCAGCCTGCTGCCCTGGGCGTTGGATCAGCTGACCTGGCTTACCCAGTAGTGTTTGCTGCTGGCTTAAATGCCACACACCCTCACCAGGTATTTTTCAAGATGGGGAAGACCCTGGGGGTTCCTGTGCTACCTCCCCTGCCCTGAGGCAGTTGAGGGGCCTCTTGAGACCCCAGTGTTATTCTAAGTGCTCTGAAGCAAAGCTCGTCTGTAACTTTAGAGGACCAGAGGTGACTCCGAGATGAAGGGCCTCCGAGAGTTCCGAAAGGAAAGAAGGGCTTCTAGTGTTTTCTCCCTCTCTTTCCTTTCCTCTGTACTCCTTACCATGCATGTCTCCCCTTAGCGGAGTCCCAGAGAGGACACAGATCCAAGGTTTCCCGCCCACTTGGTGGCAGCATTGGTGGTGGAAAAGCTCAAAAGCAGCTACCATGATGCTAGGACTGGATCCCCTTCTGCCTGACACTGCCATTATTCGCTGTATTTTTCCATTTCCCCCCAAAGCTCATGGTTCCTGGGAAGGAAGGTGGGGTACCCCTCGCTCCCAACCAGCCTGCACACGGTGCTCAGGCCGACCAGGAGAGATTGGCGACCTACACCCCTTCTGATGGGGCCCGCTGTGCTGCCACACCTTCTAGCAGGTGGGTTCACATGTTGATTGCTCAGGTCAGCAGGGGCCCATCCCCCCCAACACACGTGCTTATCCGTTGTCAGTAAGAGTAGCTTTCACCATTGCCTCGGGCTTGACATTTATGCCCCAAATGTGGAACTCTTAAAGTTCTCAACATATTGCAGCTGGTATGTAAGGAAGCTGCCCTGGGTTTGCTGTTACAGCCAACAACAGGGGCCTAGTTCTTAGCACCTTCATCCACTGAAGGGACCTTTCAGATATGTTTTTTATTTTACCCCAAGATTTATTCCCTTGGGGTCCACCTTCAGTGTTTCCTGAGGACCAGAGCAGGGTGTTTGCTATAATCCTGACGTTTGGGGCCATACTGTATCTATGGTGGTAGTTAGGATTGATTTTTTTTTTTTCTGTCTGCTATGTTAGTATCTCCTGGAGATTCTTTAGAAATAACTGCTTTCCTCATTAAAATTTTCTTAAAATGTTTGTCTTTTCTGATCACAGAAGTGATTAATTCTATAGATTTCAAATTAAGGAGACATTGGTTAGGTAGAACATGAAAGTTTTCATAATCCCACTCTGCACAAATCACCACTGTTACTGCTCTTTCAAAGATGAGAGGATCTCAGAGGGTTAAGTAATTTGCCAAAGAGCACTTAGCTCACAAAATGGCTGGGCGCAAGCTGAGCTCCTTGTTCCTACACTCCGAGCTCTCCCGTGGGAAGATGAGGCTGTCCTGCCCTGCCCTCCCTTGACCACAAGGCCCCAGAGATGATGATGTGGATTGCCCCACTGCATCCTAAATGAACTTTGGGATAATAGAAAAAAATTTTTGTTCATTCCCACAGTGGAGCAGTGGGAGGGAAATTATTTGAGAAGATATTTTTGTGCCACCATCAGGAAAAATACTTTCATTCCTGGTTTCCCAAACTTCCATCCTTTTATCCCTCCCCCTGTCAGATAATCAAAGGAAGATCCTGGTAGTCATTTTACACTCTAGTTTTCTGAGCCTTGACTCCTGGGGCATGTCTGGGATAGCTAGAGATAGAGGAACCTATCTCTGTAAGGTGAGGGGTTCTTAATGTTGGTTATCAAAGCTCAGGCCTTTCCTCAGTGCTGGTCTTCCTTGCTGGCTGGTGTCCAAGAGTCTGCTTAGACTGCACAGTTCTCCTCCCCACCTTGAGCCATTTCCCATGTTGGTGGGCCAGTGGCCAGTCCTATGCTGGACGGTGGGTTTATGGGGAGCCAAGTAGGCTCTGCTGTGCCAGAGTAACAACACTATCTTTCTTCTCCAGCGAGGATACTGAAACTGTATCAAACAGCAGTGAGGGCCGGGCTTCCCCCCATGATGTCTTGGAAACCATCTTTGTCCGAAAAGTGGGGGCTTTTGTCAACAAGCCCATCAACCAGGTGATTTTTCTGACACTGCCACCTGTGAGAATGTTTGAACTCTTAGGGGCAGGGCTCTTAACCTGGGGTCTGTGTGACCCCTAAAATTGTGTGTGTGTGTGTGTGTGTGTGTGTGTGAAATTTATGTGAAGAGGGTTAATAACCTGTGACACCCCTCCAGGAGAAGTTCAGAGCTGTTGTTCTGTGATCTTTTAAGCCTCCCAAAGGAGAAGGAGACTAGGCACCATTTGGTACAGACACATTGCACTGAAGTGTCAGTGCCTCAGCCTTACTCAAAATAGGAAGTTCCACCCCAGCTCTGCCAGTGCACAACCGTTGGTTGTTACTGAGTCACTGTGGGTCAGGCTTTCAAAGTTGCTTCCTGGGGTCTTGGGGAATCCTACCCCTGTTTGTGCTGTGGGTGTATGGTGGGAGGCGGAGGAGATTTGGGGTTCTCCGACAGGAACCTGAGATCAGCATGGTCAGCGTGGGTGTGCTAATCTACTGAATGTGCAGGCTTCTGGCTGCCTCTGAGGAAGCCTGTAGGCTGGGGCAGGGATGGGCAGTAACGTTTCTGTCTCTTCAGGTGACCCTGACCAGTTTGGACATACCCTTTGCCATGTTTGCTCCCAAGAATTTGGAGTTGGAGGATGCCGATCCCATGGTGAGTCCCCCTTTGATGGTAAGATGGTGTTGTGCTTATCATCTTCCTGGGTGAGTTACTGTTCCTCCACAGACCATCAGCCAGCCATGCTCTTGGTCTTAACACATTTTCAGCCATTGTTGGGTCTCTTACAAAACCCTTGATTATTAACAACAGCTTGCACCTGTGCATGGAACCAGCCCCTACCTCCACCTTATTCTGAAACAGGTGAATCCTCCAGATTCCCCAGAGACTGAATCTCCTCTCCAGGGCAGCCTGCACTCTGATGGCTCCAGTGGGGGTAGCAGTGGCAATACCCACGATGACTTTGTTATGATCGACTTCGTAAGTTACCATCACCTTTCTTGACCTTTGCTGCCATAGGGTAGATAAACCTAGAAGCATCCAGGGCCCTTGGACAGGACATCCTTCACAGGGATCAGATGGCCTGGTATAGACAGTGGGGATGGGACAGGTGGGCACTTGGCTGTGCAGTTCATATGGGGAAGCTGCCCTCATATCCTGCTTGGGGACACATTTGAAGGTCCATGAACAAGAAGGCGTTTTGTGCCATGTTATTGGTTGAAATTCAACTCTAAATGGGGATTTGCCAGGCGTATCCCTGTAGGTCCTATTCCTGCCTGATTAGATGGCCTTTTGCTAAGGAAAGGAATTTAAGGGAAGGGGACATAAACCAGGGGAGAGGGGTGTTATCACCAGAGGTAGGTTTCAGCTGCCCAGAAGACAAGGGTATCACGATTCCTCTTCCAAAGATGAGCCTGGAGGAACCGTTTCTTTGATGATTACTGGAAGGGAAGAGGGTCATTCAGAGCTTCTCTCCCCTGAGTTTCCTTTGTGATCTAAGACAAGCTAAACTGAGTCTGTCTTGTTTTCGAAGAAACCGGCTTTTTCTAAAGATGACATTCTTCCGATGGATTTGGGGACCTTCTATCGTGAATTTCAAAATCCCCCTCAGCTGAGCAGCCTCTCCATAGATATCGGGGCACAGTCCATGGCTGAGGACTTGGTATGAAAACTCCTTCCCCTGCCGTACCTCATCATCTGACCTCCTCTCCTCTTTTGATGGCCATTCCTGCTCCAAAAGCCTAGAAGTTTCTTCGTGTTACTCCCCCCACTCCCACACCTCCCATCCTCTATGTAACAGGAAAGAGACACGTTAGATCATTATGTTCTGTTGATCACACTCGAGATTTGCATTGTGTCTGGCAGTCATTATGTTGAACTTGCTTGCGCTGACTTCCTCCTCTTCCGTGCATGCGCAGCATTACTTACACATGCCTGCCTTTCGGTGCCTGATGTCTTCTGCTTGCTGCTGCCACTAAGCCACGTGGCTCCAGTAGCTCTTGCATTTGGCTGTTCAGCTTGTCAGGCAGAAGAAACGCAAGGTCCTGAGTATTGGTGTTCTTACCCTTTCCTCGGAGAGCTCCTTCCTGACTCAGCTAGTGGTTCTTGTGTTTAGCCAGATGTCCTGATACTGGCTGTAATTACCACATCTCTGCTTTGTGTATTTCCTGTGTCCGAAGGGCAGAGGCATGCCTCGGTGCCCTATGCCACTGTTGCCAGTGGACTAGGGAGACCCCTGGCCCCTGACGCCTCCACCGAGCCTGACTCCACTGAGTCACTGGGATGTCGCTGGAGGCTCTTAGTCTTGTTGCAAGAAAAGAATTCAAAGATGGACCAGACACAGTGGTTGAGCAGTGTAAGTGAAGAATTTATTGGAGGACACTCTCCAGATGTGAGAATGAGCGAGTTCAAAGGAGAGCTGTGCACTCCAGGGTTTGGGTCTCTAGTTTTTTGTTTTTTTTTTTTTTTTTAAAGTAGGCTTCAGGCCCAGTGCAGAGCCCAACACAGAGCTTGAACTCATTCCCTGGAGATCAAGACCTGAGCTGAGATCAAGAGTCAGATGTTTAACCACCTGAGCCACCCAGGCACCCCTGAGTCTCTAATCTTACAGCTGTTAACCAGGGATGGAATACTTATTACTTGGAAAGAGGATGTCTTTGGGAGCAGGGTTTTATATCTTTTCTCCCTTGGCCAGGGACTCTGGCCTTCTTTGTATTTGGCCTGTCTGGTTTGACCTGGCTTCTTGTGACTGTTTTTGGAATGCTGCCAGCCAGGATAGGCCTCTGACTCTCCCTCTAGCTGTCTCTCACTCTCCCTTTGCTGGTCTCCAGGTTTCCTGTTAAAACCTAACTAGCCACTTACTGTAATGCCACAAGATGTCAGGGTCCCTCTGCCTGAGGTGGGAATGTGTTGTGTTGACAGCAGCAAGCCCGACGAGGGTCTCAAACTCACGAACCGTGAGAGCGTGACCTGAGCCAAAGTTAGACGCTTAACCAACTGAGCCACCCAGGCGCTCCTAATGTTAAGCTTTTAACCGCACCTCATGCCTGCCAGGAAATCTCCTGTCTGTGATGATTCCGATCTTCAGATGCAAATTCATCAGTGGAGACAGAGCACCTGATTAGGGTCAAATTTTTATTAATACTTGATACTGGAGGGCAGTTAAACTTAACTCCTCAGGTTCTGTTTTCTTCTCCTGTTACTGTTTTCTCTCAACTCTCTAACTCACCCCTTCCTCAACTGATGTAAAGATACAGATTCATAGGCCTCACCACAGACCTGCTGAGTCAGAATCTCTTGGGAGCCTGATTGGGACTACCTTGTTCATGTGCCCCCAGAGGATTCTGGTGCCCAGCTCAGGCCACGAAGAAACCTCTTGTAAGCTTCAATCTGTAGCATGCTAAGCCTACTGTTTTATTCTGGTATTAGTCTAATCTGTGCCAAAGATACTTCACGTCTATTTCTCTGTGTCATCCTGTTGTTGGCATGGTCCTTTTCTAGCTCATTTAGTGTGTGGCCTGCTTGCATTCTCTAGACTGTTCTGCTAAAGCCCCTGACCCCCCACAAACCCTGCTGGACACAAGCCCTCTGTCCAGTGCCTGCCCCACTGTCCTGCATCTCCTGCTCTACCAGCCAGCACTGCTGAGCCGAGCTCTGTGCTGCACCCCTGTCTTCAGCTCAGGTGCCTGGGCTAGCTGCCTCTTCAAGACCCTACCTGAGTAAGCAGCTCTTCTCTCCCCTCCCGGTACAGGACTCACTACCAGAGAAGCTGGCTGTGCATGA
This sequence comes from Herpailurus yagouaroundi, assembly GCF_014898765.1. NCBI lineage: Eukaryota > Metazoa > Chordata > Mammalia > Carnivora > Felidae > Herpailurus > Herpailurus yagouaroundi. Next base: position 7,168,000 of record NW_024412418.1, on the reverse strand, counting down.
GAAGAATGTCCGAGAATTTGATGCCTTTGTAGAAACTCTGCAGTAAAAGTTGGTGTCCTCAAGTACCAGCAGCATCCCCTTTTTGTGGTCCCAGGAGCCAGAGCCTCCCTCTCATCAGCTGCTCCCATCCCTCATCTTGCTCCAGGTGGAGGAAAGGCTGGTTTCGCCCATGGGGACCCAGAAGTCTCTGTTCTTGCACCTCCTGGAGACTCCGTGGCGGCAGTCAAGCCCAGTGATAGCATTTGAGAGGACTCACCCCCTGGTCTTGAAGATTGGAAGATGCTTTTTAACAAAAGGGCCCTCGGGGTCGTCTGCTCACACCGCCCATCAGCAACTGCTTCACAAAGGCTGTCATCCTGTTCTTCCTGCCCACCCCTTGCCCTGGGTCCACCCTGCAGCTGGCCCCTTGTCCACCTGCCGTTACTGTCAACCACTTGACATTCCAACTGGTGGCCCAGAGCCTGGTGTGGAGGCAGAAAGAAGAAGGAGACAGTACCGGGAGGAAGAAGGAAGGCCTCCTTCAGTCTCTTTTTTTCTTTTCTTTTTTTTTTTTTTTTTTTTTTCGTCCTTTTTGGTTTGGTGTCTTCTCTCCCTCTCTCCGCCCCTGTGCCTATACTTTTGGCAATATGACAGGCCTCCTGCCCAAGGTGGCGAGAACTCCAAAGTCAGCCATTCCCACCCTTGAGGGTTGTGCTAGCCCATCCCTCAGCAGAGGGTCGAGCAGCCCTGGTGGCTGCCTGTGCAGCTCCTCAGCTCCATGGAAACAAGAATCTTGTGTCTCCAGGATTCTGTCATTGGGAGTCACAGCAAAAGTTTTTCTCTCCTTTTCCCCCCTGTTGCTGCTCCTTGGTTAAAAAACATGGTAAATATTTATTACTTTCAGAGAAATCAGATATTTTATAGAGAAAATATGTTTGAGGTTAGGATGTTTTCACTTGGGGAAGGTGGAGGGCCTCTTCCTGGAGTAGGGCCTCCTCCTGTGGAGGTTTCTCAGGTTCTGGGTTGCTGCTGTGAGGGTCTTACTTCCTATTTACACAAGGTGGGATCCAAGAATAGGACTGGCTGGGGGCGACAGAACCTCCCAGAATTGCTGCACTTGAACTGACGACAGGCTTTACCTTTGACTCCTACATATGCCTGGTGAGAGTCTTGAATCTCTCCCAGCTCCTGCAGAGTAACTGACTCCATTCTGGCAGCCCAGGAAATCTTGGGTGCTAAATGTGTACAACTCTGTGTGTACAACTCGCCAGAGTTGTACCATGCACATACAGTGCATTGTATGTGCCCCGCTGTGGCCATGGGGAAGGCTGGAGGGGCCCCTCCTTCTGGGGGCACTTGTTCCTGTTTCTCAGGGCTGGGTTATGGGCCTTTTCCTCCTTCCTCCTGGGCCTGGCCACCACCTTTCTTTAATCCCAGGGTCTGCACACCACCCTGAGGTTTCCTGGCTGGATTGGTTCCTTGTTGAGAAACCAAAGCTAGGCATATGACTGACTTAACCTTTTAGGTATCGTTACTTGAGTAAGTCAAGTGCCTAGCCTCACCCACCTACCATCTGTCCTTCTCCCAGCCTAACTGGCAGTCCTGGCCAAGGAAAACAAGGCCCACCCCTTTCCTCCTGGCCCACCTGGGCTATTCATTGGCAGCAGCTGTTCTGCAATGGAGCAGGTGGTCCTTAACTGCTTGTTAGTAAATGCATGTGACACTGGTCCCACCTACAAGACTGAGCTCTGAGGGCTGGAGTGGGCTCTGATGCCATCTCAGGCAGTTGGAGCCCTTCTGCCCCTGTTGCATGCATTCTGCTGCCACAAAGAAATGTTCCCAGCAGTGGTGTACAAATGGCCCTCCTATCTGGGCCAGTGTGCACCCATGGCCTGCTAAACCAATCCAGACTTACTCCCAAGGCCCCAGTGCTGAGAAGGGTGAAGCCCTGGTAAGCTATCGATTGCCCATGCCCTCAGCCCCATCCTGCCACAATGTCTCAGCCACTGTCCTCCTCCTGAGGCTGAGCACTGAACGGCCTGTTAGCTGTTTTCCTCTTTGGCTCCTAATTGTTGGCCTTTGCAGGCAGCAGCCTTTCCTTTAGGACCCCCATCAGTGAAAGGCCAGGGAAGCTGAGACCTGAGCTGAGCCTGGGAGGAGCAGAGCAACTGTCAAGGCTGGCCCTTGCCCCTCAGCCCCATACAGTGACAGGGATGAGCCCTAGACTGACTCCTGCAGCACCCCCTGGGACAGGGCTGGGACCCGTCACTCATCTCCAGGTGACAGAGTCCCTCCCCTGCCTCCATCCCACCTTGTTTGGAAATATTGAGCTATACTTTAAAATGTATTCAAGAAATTTCCAATAAATTTTTTCTGTACTTTACAGCCTCCTGTCCTACAAGTTTTGTAAAAAGATAACCCACCCCATCCCACTTCTGTGAGGATCCTGGTCCCTGACGGGCCCCCTCCATGGAAGTGGGGGAAGAGCAGTAGATATGAAGTGCAGAGTGGCTTTGGAGTCAGGCAGGCTGTTTTGTCTTGGGGTTTGGCCACCAAGCAGCTGTGCAACCTTGGGGCCAATCAGGAAACTGCTTGGAGTTTCATTTTCCTTGGCTGTACTGTTCCCATTTTGAGGGCTTATCTGTGAATAGTCAGGTAACGTGCATGAAGTTGACATGCATATGAAGTGTGGCCATGGCATCATCATCAGCTCTTTCTTGCCCCCTACACAGCCCAGCGCAGCCCAGCACTCAGCCTGGAGGCTCAGAGTGAGAAACAGCTGGCAGGTCTCCGCCATGTTTCCAGTGGAAGCAGACAGGGAATGTGGGGCTTCCCAAGCTGCCCAGTATCTGTTTGCTGATCTAGGAGGAGTTGTGGCTGAGCAAACCAGACAGGGGAAGGGGTTGAATGAAATATAGGGAAGTCAAGGGCCCGTCAAGTTTGTTGAGCTGCTCCGATCTGACAGCTTGAGCGAGGCCCTGTTGTGGTCTCTAAGGAGCCATGACAAGTAGAAGAACCCCGCGGACATTATTCCTGCCTGGCCCCCTGTGTGCTTCCGTAGCACACATCTCAGCCCTGGTAAAGCTGGCTCCTGCCTCCTAACTTGTGACTACACTGGGGGATGGGAGCGAGAGGTAGAGCCAGTATCGCAGAGGCAGAAATGGTTCTAGAAGCAAGGGACTAACTGCCTGACAGACCTAGGCAACTGTTGTGTGGGTTGCCTCCCTACACCCTTCAGGCTGAAGCCAGGGCAGTAAATGGTTAGCAAATTCTAAATTTAGCGCAAACCTATGGCTGAAAAGAATGAGGCTGCCCACTGCCATCGTTATGGGCCCTCGGAGCCCTAGCTTGTTAGTTAACTGCACATGATACTCGCCATGATACCTGACTGTGCAGCCAGTTGGGACAGTCACCGAACCCACATCAGAAATGGTGAAAAGGCTGTCCCTAGTGTCTTTACCTTCAGTTGGGATCCCCCCCAAAAGCAAACTAAAAGTGTTCAGTTGCCCCATGTCTCATGATGGTGTCCTACCCCTTTAAAGCATCTCCCTACACCCTGCCCCCAGAGACCTGCTGTTGCCAAGGCAGCAGTAAACTGCCTTTTGCGTCACTCAGAGGCCCTGCCAGGAGCCCAGCCCAAGTGAACAACTCTCTTGGTCTCTGGCTCCCCTCTCATAGTTTCCCTAGGATACTGTCCCTCTGTTCCAAACAGTCACCCAGCATAGAGCTGAACAGAGCCAGTGAGAGAGGCTGCCAGTGCCTTCCGTTGGACTAACTGGGTGAGGGCCAGTTGTGCAATGGGACTAGCTTCCTGCAGCTCGGTGCCTGTGTTTTTAACCAGCATCTTAACACCACAGCTTGATCCTGCAGTTCTGCCCTGGCACCCCCAGCCAGAGCAGGCAACGAGGAGAAAAAAGAACAGGCTCAGCTGAGGCCACCATAACCTGATTGCAATCAACAGGCAGGCAGCAGACAGGTGGAACTTGACCTTGACCATCATGCCAAGTGAAATTCTGATCTGCCCTCCAAGTGACAAACCATTATCTTTAACTTGTGGTAAAATACACATAACTTAAATTTTACCATCTTAATCTTTAAAAGCACAGCAAAACCTGCTCAGGAGAGGAAGGGAAAACTGGATATTTCCTAGTCTCTATAGGATTGGGTGGCAGGTGGAAAGAGCCAAGTCTTTCAGGCCAACAGGAGGGCCAAGAGAAGCAAATGGTCACATGAGGTTTCCAATCCCAGCTGCTCCACAAAATTGGGACCATCTCATTCCTTTGTGAAATGACGGTCATTCTGATCACCACTGAGCACTCACTGTTACATCCTGTGTGCATCATTTCTGATCCTTAGAGAAATAAGGAGACAGTCTCATGTGGGCTGATTATATGGCTGTTACCATTTGGAGCTGGTGGGAGGGGTGATGGGACTAGGACTCAAGACCAGGTCTGATTCTAAAGCCCACACTGCTTTCACCACGGTCCCCTCCATTCTGGGGACAGAAGAGTCCTTGGTCATAGGATACGGCACTTGGTGGCCAGTTGGAATGGTGCACACTTACAACATGGAGAGTGACCATTCACACGTCCAAGCCTGGAAGATGTCAGAAAGCTGGCTTCACACCCACTCCCCAAGGAACAAGACAAGGAAGGAAGGAAGGGGTCAGATGGACTGGGGAGGTGACTTCCTGAGGCCCCACCTGCTCATCTTCCACAACCACACCACACTTCCCACCCCTTTCTGAGACTCCAGGCCTACTTCCTAACATTCAGGTGGGTAGTTTTCCATCTCCTTTTTTATTGAAATACAAAAAGTGCAAAGGTGAAATACATGATTGGTGCCAAGGAAGTCATTAAGTGAATGTGAACACTTGATTCACAGTACTCCCGCCTCCCCCCCTTTTCCCTGCAGGTACAGACCAGTGGGACAGGGGACAGGAGAAAGACCAAAGAGATCCACGAGGCTCCCCAGTAAATGGGGCTGTGAGCAACACCTGATATACACAGGAGGGCAGAAAGCGGAAGCCCTGGCTTGGGCTAGAGATGCAGGGACTGTCAGGGAACCAGCAGCCACTCCAGGCCCCGGGAGTCCTGACATGCTAGCATCATGAGGAGAGAGCCCAGCGAGGTCGGGGCTCAGGCTGCACCCCCCTCACAGATGGGGCTGGGCTGGTCAATAAGGCCCCCCCACCCCAGTACAGGCTCTGGCCAAGGCTGTGGGGGCAGGGCCACTGTGCATCTAGTATCCTGCTGCCAGGGGACAAGGCTGCAGGAAGTGGGGTCCCCAGGGTTCACCAGGAAGGAGTATCATTCTAAGGGACACAGTTGGAATGAGAAGTACCAATCATTGGGGTCCATATTTTCTGAAAGATGACAGGGCCCTGGGGCTTGTAGTCCCTGGGGGAGGTTGCTAGAACTCCCCTGGCAGGGACTGATCTAATTGGCAAAGTCTCTGCTCAGCCCCTCCGGGAGTCCCTACCCACAGATCCTGAGGCACTGAGTCACTTCTGGCCAGAGCAGGGACCAGTGTGACTCCACAACAGACCTGTCCACAAGAGCCCTATACTGAGGATCTGTCCAAGTAGGTAGAGAGAAGAGGCAAGGCATGGGGCAGGGGGGATGAGACTGCTTGTCCCTGGCCCAACCAGACCGCCAAGAGGCTTTGGGGCGGGAATGGGGTGTATATTTCAAATGGATGCTGGGACTCAGCCCTGTCATCCAAGCTGCCAGAACAGGGGGCTAGAACACCCTGGGGGCAGTATCACTTCAGAAAGCCTGACCCAGGATGTGAGGACGAGAAGGAGGCAGAAATAGGAAGCAGACCCCAGCCTTGCCCGTCCTTAGCTGTGTAAAAACACAAGGCTGAACCATTAGAGGAGAGGACAGGAGCAGGTGCTGGCACACAAGGCCTTCACCCAGGGAGATGCCTCAGCAGGCAGGCCCAAGCCAGCATGGCCTCTTATTCCCCAGCAGCCAGGAAAGGGAGGATCAGCCCCAGCTACCAGCCCAGCCGGCAGTGATTGAGGCATCTGCAATTGCCAGGAAAAGAGAGGCAGGAGAAAGTGGGTAAGCAGTTTCTGGGGCCAGTCTTTTTCATACTAGAAGAGCCAAAGGCCGCCAGATCTGCAGAGCCTGGCAAGGAGCCAGGGGTTCAAGGAGGCAGTGAGAAGTATAAGGCGAAGAAAAATGTCTCGTGGTTACAGCGAGGTCTCCAGGGCTGGCCAGGTGGGCTGGACAGAAGGGGAGGAAGAGCTGCCCAACTGGCTGGCTCCAGCTTCCAGCTCCCAGGGCCTCATGGCCCCTTTCCTGGGCAGGAGCCCCAGACTCATAAGGCTGAAGCTGGGAAGGGTGGTGGGGCAGGGCTCAGAGCCCTCCCGAGTCAGGGCTGGGGAACAATTCCCCTTGGTGATCCAGAAGGAACTTGGTGAACGTGTTGATGGGATTAATGGCCTTGAGGGTGATGGCAGCATCCTTGGCCCACAGCAGGTTAGGGCCGAAGACAACAGCCAGGTTAGTGTTGGTCATCTTGTTCTGGTCACAGTGGGCAGAAATCTGTGGAGGGAATCAGGGGGCTGCAGCAGGAAGCCAGAGAGCCTGCCTCCCATTCCCAAGAGCTGGAAGGGTGGCAGCTCTCCCCTGCCACCCCGCCCCCCCGCCCTCCTCCAGGTGAACAGCAGAAGCTGAGGCCGGGTCTCACCTGCACCAGGAAGGCAGTGAGGAAACGAAGCACCTGGTAGTTCTCCTCAGGCAGCGTCCGGAGCACCTGCAGCGTTGCCCCCACTCTCTGGCTCTCATCAATGTCTACAAGGAATTGGGGCCTAGATCACAGTGGCCCGGGGCTGGGCCGACATGAGGCCAGAAGGGAGACCCCAACCAGACTTTTTTGGAGGACAGGCCAAATCTACCTGCTCTGAGTGCAGCCCTGACCCCAACCCAGCAGAATAAGCACAGAACTAGGGAGGGAAGACAGGGGCACTCACTGAGGAAGCCCACAACGTGGGGGTAAAGGTCAAAGGTGAGCAAGGGCTCAGGAAGCTCCCGGAGGAAGGTCTTGAGGATGACCGCAGGCAGGTGCAAATCATTGTACTGGTCAAAGTCCACAGGCAGCCCTGGGGGGTGGGGATGGAGAAGGAGCTGGGCCCAGCACGGAGGCCGGCGGCCTATCCAGACGGCCGATCCAGAGGCCGAGCAGACCATTGCCCGATCACCCTCAGCCACTGCACAACACCCTCCTCCTACAGAGCCCTTTCACACAGGCCTTCCCCTCCTCCTCTGTGATGAGGGGACCGGGTTGAATGGGGCCCCCCCAGCACACATGACACGTGACAGTTCTTCTTCATCTCTGAATCTAAACCCAGGACCCGGAAGCCTGACCGATGAGGCAGCAGGCCTGGGACAGCCAGGCAGGAGTGGGACCCATGTAATCATACCAAATGCCACAGAAACCTCTGACAGGAACAGAACGGAGGGCCCTTGCTTCCCAGGCAGCAGAAGGCAAAGAAGTGCCCTAACAGTGACACCCGTGCCCCATCTCCCCCCCTCCTCCCCTCCCACTGCGGGCCCAGGCACACCCCAGAGCACTCACCCATGTTGTACTTCTGCTGTACTTCCCGCACAACTTGAGTGTTGGCTGATCTCCGGAAAATCCCCTCAGTAGTGAGAGCTGGGAAACAGTGGGGCCTGGTGAGTCTCAGCTCTGGGGCAGTGTGCAGACTCTTCGACCTGTTCTGTCTTGGGGTTCCATTGAGGGTCAGTGTGGGTGCTGATGCTCCCCAAGGGGAGCTGGGAGACTGGGCTGAGGAGGGACCTACGGTTTCGGCTGCAGGGGAAGAAGCAGGTCCTGGAGGTCCTGCGGCCAGTGGCCTTGGCACTCACCGTGAGCCTGCAGGTAGGCAACAGTCTCCCGGAGCACAAGCGGAATGGGCTCCTGCTCTGGGTTCTTCTCCTGGAGGCTGTGGGGACAAGAGCAGTGAGCTGGGTCTGTAAGCCCTTTCCGGTCCCCACGTGCCAGGCCTGCCCACCTTTTGCATACTCACTGCTGCAACGAGACCCCAAACTGCTGGTTGGGCAAAGGGGGCCGTGGTGGCATGGGCTTGGGGGCTGTCGCAGGGCTCTTCTGTGTGGATTTGAGGAAGTCATCATACCTGGGAGAGCAGAGGGGAGGGTCAGGCCCTCGACTTGGCTTTGTCGTCACGTTGGCAACCCTGTGTGTTGGGTACTTCCTGTGCTATTGTACGTGGGTCACTTCATTCAGTCCTCATAGGAGCCCTGCTCTACACAGGACAGAGTGGAGACTGAAGAGAATCAGTCACAGAGTTTTTTAAGTGACAGGAATGGGATCTGACCTCACACTCTCTGACCCCATATGCTGTCTCTTACTCATTACCTTCACTTCCTCTGCTTCCTGGGGTTCTCAAGTCTTCCTCTGCCCTTGGCTGGCATGTCCTACCCCACAAACATGACACACAGGCACACCCGTGCCCGGCGGGCACACACGGCCCAGGCCTTACTTGAGCACTTGGCGAGGGATCCCCAGTTGCTCCAGCTTCACATGCTCGCTCAGCTCACTCAGGTAATTCACATAGAAGATCTTCTGCCCAAACTTGAAACTGCCAGCAAAATAACGGGCATGGGTCAGTGGGGAAGGGCCCATTTTGGCAGGCCCCCACCATCCCCTCGGCAGCCCCTCCAAGGTCAAAGGCCGAGCCCAAAAATGCTCTGTCTCCAGGATTCTTGGCCTCCTCAGGTATGTGCTTCAGAGCTGAGAGGGAAGTGTGGGGAGGTCACTGTTCTCCCCCATCAGCTGCTCACCTAATGATGGGCTTAAAGAGGATGAGCAGGGTCTTGATGAACATGGTGGGGTGCACGATGTACAGAGCCTTAATGTTCTTCTTGTACCTGCAGAGACAGAACAGGAAGTCAGCAGTGGGCGTGGTGGAAGAGGCACACAGCTAGGTTCTTCGTGCACATTTTCTGATTTGAGTACTCATGGAAAACCTGAGAGGTAAGTGCCACTGTTGTCCCATTTTACAGATTAGGAAATGGAGACTCAGAGAGATTAAGTAACAGGGAAGGGCAGGGTGAATAAGTAGAGAAACTGGGGGTTAAACCCAGGACGTTCCAACTTCAGATTCTTTGCTTTTACCCAATGCTGACAGCTCAGAGCCTGGAGCCTGCTTCAGATTCGGTCTCTCTCTGCCCCTCCCCCATTTGTACTCTGTCTCTCTCAAAAATAAACAAACATTAAAAAAAATTAAAAAGAAAATATTTAGCTTTTAGCGTCTGCCAAGCACATTATCTCCTGCTTTCCTCATAACAATTGGGGCTGGGATTATCCCCTCTTTACAAGTGAGGGCAGGGAGACGCAGAGAGGTCAAGCACTTATCCGAAGTCACACAGCTTGCGGTGGAGCCTGGAGATGAACTGGATATAAGCTCCTGAGCAAGCAGAGGGCAGCCCAGAACCCGGCAGAGCTGTTAGCTCCAGACCTGTCCCCAGGCCCCAACCCACTTGCGGTCAAACTCTCGGTAGGCATCCCGGAGCCAGCTAAGGGAGGGCTTGTTGTCGCTGGTCAGGCCATGGTGCAGGTACAGCAGTGTGTAGTCGCTCTCCACATACTGGTCCAGGGTGTGCTTCAGGTACCTACAAGAGCAAAGCCCATTCAGGCCCATCCTCGACACAGGCGGGGCCCCCTGAGACAGGACTCAGCACCCCAGGAGTCTTCTGCTTGTATCATACACCTCCCCACGAGCCCCTCTCCTGCACTGCCTATTCTGGCTGCATAATCAGTCACCGTGTTGTCGTGGAGGAGATTCAGGCTAGTGGTTGGGCTGCACGGAGGAAGAAGAATGGTAGTAACAGCCCAGGCCAGAAATCAGGAGATCGGGACTGTAACTGAGCCCTCTCACACACCCGCAGTAAAAATGGCAGTAACATTCTCTGCAGGACTGCCCTGAGTCAATAATAATGACGACAGTCACCATTCATCAGTATTTAGCTTTTAGGGGTGCCTGGGTGGCTTGGTCAGTTAAGCGTCCAACTTCGCCTCAGGTCATGATCTCACCACTCAAGAGTTTGAACCCTGCGTCAGGCTCTGTGCTGACAACTCAGAGCCTGGAGCCTGCTTCAGATTCTGTCTGTCTGTCTCTGTCTCTGTCTCTGTCTCTCTCTCTCAAAAATAAACATTAAAAAAATAAAAAATATATATATATTTAGCTTTTAGTGTCTGCCAAGCACTTTGTATACAATATCTCCTGCCTTCCTCATAATAATTGGGGCTGAGATTATCTCCTCCTTACAACTGAGGGCAGTGAAGCTCAGAGAGGTCAAGCACTTATCTAAAGTCACACAGCTTGTGGTGGAGCCTGGAGATGAGCTAACTCCAATGTTTGGTCCTGTTGACCGAAGGGCAGCTTATACACTCAACTTCCCATCATAGTCTATAAAGCACTGTGCCCATGAGAGGGGATTGGGGTGACTAGAGGGTCCCCTCCCCTGCTCTAGTCACTGGGCTTTTCTTGGACCAAAGAGCCACATCTCAAGTTCCCCATGCTCACAACATAGTACCTATCACCCCACACAAGCACATACATGCAGAGGTGTTGAGCACCTAAAGTGGATAAGTACAAAGGGGACAGATAAGAACTCTAGAATGGGAAAGGAGTCCAGGGAAAGTTCTTTCTGGTTGGCCAACCATGCTCAGACCCCAGCAGAACACCACTCCAGGCTGAGAGGCTGGGCCTACAGGAAGGCTAAGGACTTCTGGGGGGTGGGGGGGAGGGAGGAATGGTGCCGGGGGAGGTATTCAAGGATTTGAGTAAGTGCTCAGATACAGCCTGACCTAACCCAGACACAGTGCCCTATATCATGGCCCAGGGTGCTGGTCTGGCCCACACAGGCAGGCATGTGAAGTGTCTAATGCCGGATTATTACTGTGATTCCAATCCTTATTGCTACATGGTAATTACCCCTTATACACAGTGAGCACTTTGCAGTCTGCAAAGAGCTGTCACATATAAAGATGCCATTCTGTAACTATAAAATAGCAAAAATTGTGGTGAAAATACAGTCATTCTTTGATGAATGTTATGGCCTTTTTGTTTTTTTTTTTTTTTTTTAATTTTTTTTTTCAATGTTTACTTATTTTTGGGACAGAGAGAGACAGAGCATGAACGGGGGAGGGTCAGAGAGAGAGGGAGACACAGAATCGGAAACAGGCTCCAGGCTCCGAGCCATCAGCCCAGAGCCTGACGCGGGGCTCGAACTCATGGACCGCGAGATCGTGACCTGGCTGAAGTCGGACGCTTAACCGACTGCGCCACCCAGGCGCCCCTGTTATGGCCTTTTTGGAGGGCAGTAAAGTGATGTGTATCAGAAGCTGAAAGATGTTCATACTCTTTGATCCTATAGAAATATACCCAGGAATTTATGCTAAAGAAACAATCAGAAATGAACAGAAGCATTTTTGTAGAAGGCTGTTCATTGCATGTGGCCTGTTTTACAATGGAAAAAAATTTGAGCAGCAAGCTAACTGTCCAAAAACAGGGAACTGGTTAAATAAAATACAGGATATCTATAAATAGAAAACCTTACAAGATGTTTCTGCAGACAGAACCTATCTGTGAAGTTAGGTGTCAGAAGAGCAGTCACCCATTGGGGTAGTGACTAGAAGAGCAAAGGGAGGTCTGTGGGTGTGGATGACATGGTGTATTCCATTAAAAAAAAAAAACTTTTTTTTAATGTTTTATTTATTTTTGAGAGAGATAGGGCATGAGTGGGGGGGTGGGGGGGGGAGCAGAGAGAGAGAGAAAGACACAGAATCCGAAGCAGGCTCCAGGCTCTGAGCTGTCAGCACAGAGCCCGACACGGCGCTTGAACTCACGAACCGCGAGATCATGACCTGAGCCAAAGTTGGACACTTAACCAACTAAGCCACCCAGGCGCCCCTGGTGTATTCCATTTTTGGAAATTCTTTATTTTTTAATGTTTATTTTTTAAGAGAGAGAGAGAGCAGGGGAGGGGCAGAGAGAGAGGGAGACAGAATCTGAAGCAGGCTCCAGGCTCTGAGCTGTCAGCACAGAACCTGATGCGGAGCTCGAACTCACAAACCGCGAGATCATGACCTGAGCCAAAGTTAGATGCTTAACTGACTGAGCCACCCAGGTACCCCTGTGTATTCCATTTTTGAAAATTTATCAAGTAGTATACATAATTTGTTCACTTTTCTCTGCACACATATGCCAATAACATGTTTTTAAAGGATATCTTTAAAGAATGTTTAATGCTCAGAAGATGTTATATAAGATACAGAGGGGACTATACAAACACCTGTATATATTATAGAAAAAAATAAGAAGTGAATACACTAAAATATTAACACTAGTTTTCTCTCTGGGTGGTAGGTTTATGGGAGATTTTATTTATCATTGTATTTTTTCTTTATAGCTACTTACGTTTTTCTAAATTCTTGAAATCTGTAATACTTTACAATGATATACAATGACATTTCACGTATATTACCTTTACCTAATGCCCACAACAACCCTATGAGGTGGGCACTATTCTTATTTTTATAGGGTTCAGAAAAGAGCTGCCCCCAAGCACACAGCTAGTAAGGAGTACAGCTGAATCCAAGCTTCGGACATTTTCTATTTCAACCTCCCAGATCTGGCTGGACAGCTGGGAAAGGACAAGGCTGAGATAATGTGATTGATCCCCACTGAAAGTGCTGCCGTGCAGGCTGCATGGGGGCAGGGAGACCACTTTGGGAAGGGGTGGAGGACAGACAGGATGGATGCAGGGGGCTTCCAGAAATCAGAGGAAGCCTCCTGAGTGGTGGAGCGTCACTCAGCAAGCTTTCTCCTGAAAACTGGGTGCTTTCCCATCTCCTTCCTCTGATTTCCTCCCACTCAGACTATTATCTGGCCAGGAGTCTGTCACCTGCCAAATCAGACGGGCTGTGTTAAACCAGAGGGTAGGGGTGTGACTCAGCTACCCTCAGGCTGAGCTCCCTGGCCTGCTCCTGGCTAAGCCACGTGATGGGCCTGAACAAGGCTCGGCCTGCCTGGCTGAGGGGCGGCAGGAGAAGGGTTCAGGAAGCCAGAGAGGAAACTCACACAAGGCCGGAGAGACTCAGGCCTGGCTCACCAGGACTGCAGATGCTGCACTCAGGCCCTTTCCCATTCTGCAGCCGCACCCTTGGCCTGCCCAACCCCTCACCACCCCCTGCATGCACAGAACCATTCAGGATCCCAAAGAACTGGTATCAGTTTCAGGGAGTCCTTTAGCAGAGATCAGGAGAGAAGTGCAAGATGGTAAACGGACACACACTAAGGCACCTCAGAAGACCATTCTGGCCCGGCATCCACGGAGGTCCTGCGCCCAGGACCACATGCCCGGGTCCCCATGGGTCCACATGCCCGGGGCCCAGTGGTGGCTCAGCAGTGAACACTTGTCAGGTTTCTAGACCAATCAGAGCTATTACATATATTTGGCTAACAGAATCCAGATAGGTACAGAAGCCACTGGCACCAAATCTGACACAAAATTCACTGATTATTCATCTAAATGATGAACAACTGCAACCACATCAGAAGCACCACATCATAATAATCAGTCCTCCTGTGTGGATAGTATTTAACTTTTCCAAGCACATCCGCGTGCAGTATCTCCCACAAGGACGGAGGGCTTGATTATGAAAAGAGGCTTGAAGAGATGAAGACACCCTTCTAAGGCTGCAGTTTCCCAGACTAGAAACCAGGTCTGACTCCTAGCGCAGTGCTCTCCCCAAAATGTAAAATAGCTCCCACGGGAGAAGAGGAGAGGCACTGAGGGAAGTGACGGTAAGGAGAACGGCATCAGCCGATACTGGGTGTAGGTCCCTCCACCTTGCCCAGGGGTACTCACCCCAGGAGCTTGCTGTGGTCCAGCTGGTGGCTCGGGGGCATTCGGCAGGCACTAAACACGATGATCTTCCGCCCATACTTGTCGTCTCCTAGGTGTGGAGAAAGATGGAGCACAGTGGGTGGCAGATCAGCCGAGAGAGGCGGGCTGAGGAACTGAAAGGTGCCGGGCCTGGAGACCTGTACCACATAGTGCAGGGGCCAGAGGGGCTAACGCAGACATACCTCTGGGCAGCTGTCTGCACTCAAGGGTGTGTCACTGAAGAAAGAGGGACGGGTTGCTCGCAGGGCTACTGAGCTGGGGTCTAAAAAAATAACAGCTTTTTAAAAAGTCACACCTGGTGGAAACACCCAAATGCCCATCAACGCATGAACGCATGAAGAAAATGTGGTATATCCATGCAGCGGATATGTCGTTTGGCCATAAAAAGGAATGAAGTACTGATCCATGCTACATTATGAATGAACCTTGAGAACATGATGCTAAGTGAAAGAAGTCAGATGCAAATGCCTCCATATTGTACGACTCCACTTATCTGAGTTATCTAGAATAGGGAAATCCGGGGCGCCTAGGTAGCTCAGTCAATTAAGTGTCCAACTTCGGCTCAGGTTCATGATTCTCACAGCTTGTGGGTTTGAGCCCCGTGTCAGGCTCTGTGCCGACAGCTCAGAGCCTGAAGCCTGCTTTAGATTCTGTGTCTCCCTCTCTGCCCCTCCCCCATTCACACTCTGCGTCTCTCTTTCAAAAATAAATAAAAGGTTAAAAAAAAAGATGTTATGCATCCCAATGTTTATAGCAGCACTATCAACAATAGCCAAAGTATGGAAAGAGCCCAAATGTCCATGTCATACTCTCCATAATCCATCGATGGATGGATGAATGGATAAAGAAGACGTAGTATGTACATACAATGGAGTATTACTCGGCAATCAAAAAGAATGAAATCTTGCCATTTGCAACTAACTATGTGGATGGAACTAGAGGGTATTATGCTAAGCAAAATTAGTCAATCACAGAAAGATAAATATCAAATGACTTCACTCATATGAGGACTTTAAGACACAGAACAGATGAACATAAGGGAAAGCAAGCAAAAATAATATAAAAACAGGGAGGAGACAAAACATAAGAGACTCTTAAATACAGAGAACAGAGGGTTACTGGAGGGGTTGTGGGAGGGGGGATGGGCTAAATGGGTAAGGGGCATTAAGGAATCTATTCGTGAAATCATTGTTGCACTATATGCTAATTTGGATGTAAATTAAAAAAAATAAAATAAAAATAAAGTGAGAAAAAAAAGATGTTAGAATAAGTAAATCCACATAAACAAAGCAAACTGGTGGTTGCCAGTTGCTGGGAAGAGGGGAGATTAGGGATTGGCTCTTTATGGTTATAGGATTTAGAATGGGTATGGATGAAATTGTGGGACTAGATAGAGGTGGTGGTTGTACAACATTGTGAATGTGCTCAGCACCACCAACTGTAGGGGCGCCTGAGTGGCTCAGTTGGTTAAGCAACGGACTCTTGATATTGGCTCAGGTCATGATCTTGAGGTTCGTGGGATCAAGTCCCGTGTCAGGCTCTGCACTGATAGCACACAGCCTGCTTGGGATTCTCTCTCTGCCCCTCCCCTGCTCACACTCTCTCAAAATAAGTAAATAAATAAGCATTAAAGAAAAAAAAAACCAATTACATACTTTAAAATGGTTAATTTTGTTATTTAAATGTCACCTTAACTTAAAAAAACTGAAAGTCATGCCCATCAAAGCAACTGCTATCTAGCAAGTTATCTTAAAAGCTGATGCTTATTCCAGAAGTGCCCTCTCTGAGCAGCATATTTGGAAGACTTCTTGAAACTACCTTCTGAGCAAGTCCAAGGCCACTGAGGAAATGGGTGTGATTACTTAATGGTCCAGTCTCATCTTTGACCACTATCACATTTTCTGATTTTATTACTAGAATTATTAACCACACTTGGCTCTGACTCCTAGACATTCCTAAAAATCATACCCCTTCTCATTAAGGATATTATTTTTTTAACTATTTATTTATTCGGGGGAAAGTGCAAGCAGGGGAGGGGCAGAGAGAGAGGAACAGAGGATTTGAAGTGGGCTCTGTGCTGACAGGCTGACAACAGTGAGCCTGATGTGGGGCTCAAACTTACAAACCACGAGATCATGACTTGAGCTGAAGTCAGACACTTAACCAACTGAGCCACCCACGTGTCCCTCTCATTAAGGATATTCTAAAGAACATGGAGTTCAGAGGAGTTTGAAATGCTTTGCAAGAATGCTCATTTGGCAGTAATCACTGGGGTGTTTGCCCCAAACCAGTCACTATTTGATGGTCTAATCTGGCTTTGTCAAGAAGCTGGGCAGCTTTTGGGGTGCCTGGGTGGCTTAGTCAGTTGAGCATCCGACTTCAGCTCAGGTCATGATCTCGCAGTTCGTGAGTCCAAGCACCACGCCAGGCTGTGTGCTGACAGCTCAGAGCCTGGAGCCTGCTTCAGATTCTGTGTCTCTCTCTCTGCCCCTTCCCTGCTCATGCTCTGTCTGTCTCTCTCTCTCTAAGACAAATAAACACTAAAAGAAGCAGCAGCAGAAGCAGCAGCAGCAGGGCAGCTTTTGACACATCTCCTACTGCCCTCCAAGGTGAGATGCTCTTGCAGGGTCAGCACAGCACTCACCCCAAACAAAGCTCAATGAGGACAAGGCCTGGTCCTCACTGCCCCATGTCCCAGGGACCTTCCCTACATCTTTTCCTTCACAACCCTGCAGAGACACCAAACCACAACTGCCTAATCCCCATTGCTTCAGGGGCAAATGAGAAGACTACTTACACAACCCATGAAACACATTGCATCTGTCCTCCACCTACCTCTGAGGATTAAGGAACCCTCCCCTCTGCCCCCCGGCCCCATGCCTTGCTGACTGCCCTTCTCCATATTTAGTAAGCCATGATCTTGATGCTTCTTCTCGGTCAGTGACCTAACCCAGGAGTCAGTGCTTTTCCGAAGTGGTTGCCAAGGCTCTGACCCTTTTCTCCAGGGCTGGGGCAAGACTCAGAGGGGCTGAAGGAGGCTTCTGGAATGTGGGCAGCATGGCCCCAGGCCCTGCTGGCTGCATGGCTTGGTGCTTTGGCCTAATTTAGCACCTCACTCCCAGCTGTCTGACTACCATATCCAACTTCTAGATCAGCCCCTTCTTTGGAATGACTCACAGGATTCTCCAGGCTCACACACTTTCAACACAGACATGCTTGCAACTCAGTCCACATCAGGCAGCTTTGGGACACTGCTGTTTCTTTTGCCAGACAGAACTTCCTTGAGACAATTCCGCTCCCCTCCTCCAGGCTAACTCCTTGGAATCCTTAAGACTCATTCCAGAAGACTTTGTCCTCTCCTCCTTCCCCGAGACAGGTTAGCTGTTCCTCTGCCGTGATACTTTGACTCTTCTGTATAATTGTTTATGTGCTTGTATCCTCTACTGGCTTGTGAGCAGGAGCCATGGCTCATCCATCTTTGAAACTCCAGTGCTGGTCCAAAGCCCAGCATGTGGCAGATATTCAAGAAACGTTGGAAGCCTGCATAAAGTCATAGGTCAGCATTACGTGGTATGCATGGTTCTATTTTGGAATTTGTTCATGATGATATCTAGGTTACGAGATTGCTTTAGACGGTTTCCTGGACAGAGTTTCTCCAAACTTACAAGCAGAGAGCCCTCTGCAAGCCTGTCTGAGGAGAAGGTGCAGCCTCATCTCATCCAGCAACAGGTCTATTTTGCAAGACCACCTGCTGTCATACCCTAGCCCAGATCCCGAGGTACTGGGTTCCCTCCAGTCCAGTGGGGGCTGGCTCTCAGGCCTGTTCCAATCCCTTCCCATAGACTGACAGAAGAAGCAAGAGCAAAGTGGTAGGGCAGGGACAAAGGATCAGCCTGGCTGATCCAGCCTCATCTACAATCTGGAACCTCTGCCATGAGCATGTGAGGGGAGGGACACCTGCCTATTCCCCTCTAAGCAGAGGAAAGGCCTGGAATGTAGACGAAAATGCAAGGAGGAGCATGGAGGTTCCAAAAGATTCTTTTCATCCTGCCACCACCATCCCCCCCCCCCCCCCCCCCCACTGACGGATGCAGCCCTCATTGGTTGGCAAATATAGGGACTTTGGCGGGAGAGGGACAGGACTTCTGAGCTCACAGGGCTCTGGAATTTAAAGAGATAGTCACTGGTTAAGCAAACAATTGAGGTGAGGGGCCAGGGGCCTGTGGCTCCATCATGGCTGGCCTTGTCAACACCTTGTAAATGGGAAACTTTGGGTTCTCAACGACGGCTCCACCAATGGGCATCTACCAAGGCCAAGATGTGATATGAAAAATATTACAAACACATGCACATGTTCCCTAGGAGAAGAGGTCCACATCACTCATATTCTTAAAGAGGGCTCTGGCCAGTTCTAAGAACGACTTCACTGGACTGTGTGCTCCTTGAAGGAGGTGATGTGTGTTTTTCCTCACTGAATCCTCAGTGCTGACTACAGGGTTTGTTCCAGAGTAGGTGTTCTACAAATGCATGTTGAATGAAGTCAGAATGGGGATGGGGCAAAAGGGGGATCGGTGAGGGGCTGCAAGGCAAGACTCTCAGACAAGCAAGAATGAGATGTGGGTGACCCCAGGGTCTAGCCCCTGTCCTCCCTTCCCTGGGGTTAAGTCCCATTGCTCAAGCCCTTGAGTGGCTTGGCATTTGCCAGCAGAGAGGGCAACTGCCGCTACAAGAACTTTACTCCTGCTCTCAGAAGAGAACAGACTTCTGCCCTGGAGACTGCAGGGGGAGAAGGAGTCTGGTGTCTCCAGGGCACTGGGGGTGAGGACTCAATGAGAAGACACAGAGACTGTGTAAAGCACCAGGAAAAGAGGAGCGGCCTGAGAAGGGAGACTCTGCATTCCCCAGATCCCGATCAGGAACATGCCCAGGCTATCAATCAGCAACAGTGCAGTCCTCTAGCAGGCATTGTGGGAACCGCCAGACCAGCTACCACCCACCCGCAACCTGCAGAGCAGGCCAAGGAGATGGGAGGTGGGGGCTGGGGCACTGTGCTGGGGCCGGCTCACAGGTTTGTTAAACTGTTAAATGATGAGGATACTGTAGCCAGTTGACATCATGTTGGTGCTTGAAATCTGCTGTGGTCGAAATTGCAAATGCTACAAATAAATAATAGCCTTCCCCTCCACCCCCACCCCGCCTTCCCAGAGAGCCAACTGATAAACGTTTATCAGCACACCACTGGAAAGAACCACCTGGACGGAGTCAAATTTGACTGTGGAGAATGACAGCTACTACCAGCTCGGAGAACACAGGCTGCAGAGGAGATGGGGACATAATCCATCCTCCGTTCCAACACAGGCTCTTTCTCCAGTTTCTAATGCCAGGAAACTGGCCTCCCAGGACATCATCGTGGTCTCATCAAATGACTCCTGCTCTGGTGGTACCAATCCAAATTCTTCTCAGCAGTTAGAGAGGCACACCCTTGGGGGCACCCCCACCAGAGGGGCCTTGAGCCAGCCCTAAGGCCAGGCCATTGCTCACAGCCAGCCTCCTGCCCCCAGGGATGTGGGCCCTCCCTCCCCAGAAGCCCCTTTCCCTTTGGGCTCCGGATGTGTCCCCACATGGCACCACCCTATCAAACCTCCTGTAAACCTTTTGCTATTTCCGGCTCCCAGGTACCGCCAGCTCCCAGCTCCCTGAAGTGGGGCTGCAATTAAGCTGGCCCCCCCTGGCTTCCACCAAGAGCCCTTCTTGATCCACAGCCCAGAGGCCAAGCACAGAGAGCCAGGAACACACCTACCTGGCTGGGCCCCCTCAGGCTCATCACACCCTGGGGAAACAGAAACATGTTGCAGCTCTGTTTTGTAGTGGGAAAGGGGGTCACCAGGTGCCGGGGTGAGGGTGGGAATGGGGGTGCCCCCCCCTGCTCTGTTTTGTGTCTTGGCCACATAGGCCAGGAGGATAGAGACTATGTCACACCACATTAGATACTCCTGATGCCCCAATCAGGTCCATTTCTGGAAGTGAGGAGAGAAAGTTCTGAACCTTTGGGTGACTCTCTTGTGCCCAGGTAAGGACCCGGCCAGGTAAGAACTCTCAGCCTTGCTTCTGCATGGATGAAAGAAGTCATAGCCAAGGCTTCCAACCCAGGCTTGGGTACCAGGCAGGCACCAGGAACACAAATGCCATGGAAACGCCTCTGACATTAGGGGCAACTCTTTTAACTGCCCCATCCCTCTCTGAGCCCAGCATTCAGAGATATGGACCTCCCTATGGCTTCCCTACAGCCAGATGCCTCTAGGGCCCCCTTAAGCCAGCACCACTGGGCTCCAGAGCCATGGGCTGCCTGGCCTCCTTTGCCCACCCCAATGCCTCAGAGCAGAGCCATGCTGCCATGCTAGCTTACAGTTGCCTGTCCTTACCAGTGAGGACGACCATTAGGGGAAAGACAAAGAATCCTATCACTCTAATTTCCTCTTCTCGTAGTACAACCTTACAGGCAGAAATCAGGTCACCAGCATCCTTGCGACCTCCCCTACTCTGGGTCCGGCGTTAAGAACAGGAAAGTGGGAGCTCACTAAGGCTGAGACCCAAGGCAGGGCTCATACCCACTCTCACGAAGGTAGCACATCTTCCTGGGACCTGATGCTCCAGGGGGTCATGGGCTCCCTAACTTCTGGAAGGACACTCTGCCATTCCAGACTTCGTTGGAGGTAGGGCTTCCCCAACAGGAACTGGCACCTCCCTGGTTCCCCAGTAACTGATGGGATGGAAAGGCTGACATCAGGACAAAGGGAAGGGAGATCAACTGCCGCTCATTCAGGGCCAACTATGTTTCGGCTCCAGGCTAGACCCCGATAGACAGTCACTACTGTAATCCTCTCAGCGACCCTTTGAGGAGGACATGAGTTCACAGAGCAGAGCTGGAAATCAAACCGGGGCTTTCTGACTTCAAAGTCTCCTAAGCCACACCGCCTCCCACACGCCATTGGCCAATAGAGACAACCGGGTCACAGGTCAGGATGTGCTTGCAGGTGAACAGGCCAAGTGGCCATCACAATCAAGTGTGTGAGTTTAAAGAATGGTACGTGTGCTCAGGAGCCCCGGGGTCAGGGGTCAGACCACAGAGTGGGCACCCACCGGTCCCCCAGTCCCTACCCCCTGAGAGGCCGGGGGTGAGACCGGGAGGAAAACGGTGCACTGCTGGCTGTGCTCACCTGCCACCTCCACAATCTGGTGCCGGGCGATGTCGTAGTAAGGGTCATCCCACTTCAGGTGTGTCACGGGTTCCGGGGAGCTGCTTTTGGAGTCATCTGAGGAACACGGCAAAGGCAGAGGGTAATCTGGGGGACTGGAAGTGTTCTCCCCAAGACTTGTGTTCTTTGATCCTCCCCATCTCCACCATAGGATTTGTGCTACCGGTCCCACCCTGGAGCTGGTCTCCCTGCCCTCCTCCTGCACTCCTGGGGTCTTCCTCCGACAGGAAGGGAGTCTCCCCTTCTAAGGCATGTATGGCTGCCTGAGATCCGGCAGCACCCACCTGACTTGGGGAAGTCGGGCATCTCGTCTGAGGGCCAGTTCTTCTCATCAATGGAGGCTAGCTTCAGCTGGTTCAGAGCCTGGCTGGTGTCATCCAAGGTCAGGTCATCCTGCAACTCTGAAAGCGGGTCCATGACCAAGCCTGCCCCTCACAGCTTCGCTCCACAGAACCTGAAGAGAACCCGGGGGTGGGGTTAGCAAGTCAGGGGCACCCTCTTTTCCCCTGTGATTTCTACAGCGAGCCCTCCTGATCTCACTCTTTCCTCCCGCAGTGTCCCCTGTTCCTGTTCCTCAACACTTCGCATCCTTGCCAAGAGCTCCATGTAGCCCTGGGTTCTCCACAGGCATGATGCCAGAAAAGGCAGCTGGGGCAGAGGATGGTGCAGCTCAGGGCGTGCCCTCAGGTCCTCCAGTTGGATAAGGGATGAGCCGTGCCAGGGCCCATGCTGCCCACTGCCTATCTGGTTCAGCAATGCAGTCCCAGCTGCAGAGAGTAGAAGTCTATACCCCGTCCTCAGGGGTCATAGAGCACAGAAGCTTCCTAGGTGCCAGCAGTTAGAGGGTAGAGATGTTGCAAGCATCTACGGAGTACAGGGATATTCCACATGAAAAGTTATTTGTGGCCTTGTTTATTCCATCCCTCACTTTTGTCCTGGGAACAAGAGGTGGCCAGAGACCACAGGGTCCCAGAAAAAAGTCAATGGTCAAGGTGCCCAGCTGGGTTTGCCCCAGGACAGAAACAAGAAATGGGATGGAATCTGCCTGCCAGTCAGAGTGGGCAATCTTCAGGCTCTTGGGGGCTCCCAGGCCCACTCTAAACTGCAGGGAGCTCTGAATGCTAGTTTCAAGGTGGGAAAGGTCAACAGACAGTGCCAAGCATTGGAGAGCACAGATGGGAAAGTGGGAATCCCATGGCATTCAGAGTGTTAAGCTACAGGAGTCAAAAAACAGACCAGCAGTCACAGCAGACTGAGAGGGAGAAGAGCCAGCTCGGAAGCTGGGCTTGCCCAGGTCTAGGTCTGGCAGCAAGGATGTGGCCCCATGAAGCCTGAGAGCAGTACCTTCTGCCCTCGGCCCTAAACGGAGGCCAATCCCCTTCCGTCCCAAACTCACCCTGTGGGTCAGGGAGGGGATTGAATCCACTCAGTCCAACCCCAGAGAAGAGGCTGCTCTTAAGCACACTACATTCCTAGAGCCCAAAAATGACATATATAGTCAGAGAATCAGCAGGGCAGATACAGTCCAGACAAGACCAGGCACAGGGAGGGAGAAGAGGGGGGAACTGCTAGCTAGGATCCAGACCCCAAACACCTCTGGGCTCTAAGGCAACATGACAACCTCCTGCACACATCACGTCACAGCCGAGGACTCTGGCTGGTAAACCCGGCTCCCTGTGCCTAGCAACAACTACCCTGTTACCAGGGCAACCACACTGATTCAGTGGCAAAAGCTGTTCCAAGCTCCTGAGTCAAAGCCAAGCAGCCAAATAGCCAAACAGCCATAAAACAAAAACCAAAATCCAGAAAGTCTTTCTCCTCCTTTCCTCTGGCCTCTTCTCTGCTACACTTATTCACTACTGCTGATTACCACCAAAATAGAAATCCCTTCCATGAGCACAGAGAAAGATGACCCTCTCTTATCTGGGAATGCACTTCTCTCAGTGAGTGCTGCTGTGCCCCACACCCCTGCTCTCCCATTGCCCTTCAAGCCTCCACTGCAGGCAACTCTAAGTCTTGAGGAATCCACTCCTGATTCATCAACAAACTCCTCCCATTCAACCAGATGGCTGTGAGGATTCCCCGAAAGGGGACTCCACTGGGTAACAGGGACAGAACTCAGCACACAGTAACCCCTGTTAGGCCTGAGTCTTCTCTTCATGCCTTCTCTTCTGTCACTGACCAGGCACCAAGCGCTCCATTAGCCCTGCCCACAGCTATCCCAGAGAAGTCTTTCTGCACAATAGTGGGTCTTAACTCAAAAAAAAAAAGCATGGGATGAGGGATATGGAGAACTGGATTATAGTCCTGCTGGAGCCAATGAGTTGCAAAGATGCTGGGCAAGTCTTTTCCTAACTAGACTTACATCTCCTTATCTATAAAAGCACAGACTCCTTCCAGAAACATAATTCTCCAGTATTCTAAAATACTCACACTGAAGTGAACAACAGGGTTAGAAGGAACAGCTGCGAGCTGAAGTATGTGTGAGGGAAGGAGAGGGACACCTTCTAAAAGGGAGTTGAACTTGAACTCCACCTCTTTTCCAGTAACTGCTCCTCTGTTTTGTCTGTTCTTCCAAAACTGACCCCTCCCCCACCCCATAGCCTCCTTTTCCAGCATAACTAATCACAGTTGTTTCCACCTCCCAGCCAGACTGGCCTCCAACTCACAGCTGCTTTCCCCTGTGAACCCTGAAGTTTAGCTCCCACTCAGTGGGAGGGTGAGGGAAGCTGGCTCAGGGAAATTCTAATATAAAGGGGTGGCCATGAAGTATCCTGGCTGCCTAAGACTCCAGTCACCTACAAGCCCTGTTCCACTCTGTGCAAAATACTCCTTACTCTGAGATTAGTATTTCTCTTCTCCACGGGTAATATCTACTTTTACAAAGATCTTTGAGAATCATTTTAGGCAGAGGTTTTCACCTCTGGACTTCTCTGAAATTCTGACGAAATCTGTGGACTTTTTCCCTAAGAAAAATCAGCACATGCATGAAATCTTCTATGCAATTTTAAGGCCCTCTGAGAATCTAAGAATCCCTGACCTATTCAGCACACAGATGCTGTCATTTGTTGAATGACTGAATGAGTGAATTCGTCTCCTAAATGGAGAAGGGAACCAATATTTGTTGAGAGCCTCTATAGTGCTATAAAGTAGACAAATTACCTTTTAACTTCACAACAGCACCATGAGGTTTGCATTACCAGGCCCACTTTACTGCTCGAGGAAAGTCAGGGCCAGAAAAGATAAGCAAACTGTTTAGGCAGGTCATACAGCTGAGTCAAGATTTTAATCTATATCTGTATAAAGTGGTCTCTTGATGCAGGTCAGTCCCTCAACACTTCTTTAAATGACTGTCATTCGTGTGATTCTGAAGGTTCAGAGAGGTGCCATGAAAAAACAAAGTAAAGCCTCTCCCCTAATCTTCACGAAGAACTGAGATAACTTGAAATCGTATTCTCTGGCATTGGGACCGCCCTCCTAGTTGGGGCTCCAAAATTGCGAAAATGCAAATCCCATGATACAACAGCGAGACTTTCGACTACAAATGCATTTGTACAGAGCTTCGTGGTTTACAAAACCCGTAATAGGTGTAATTATCCCATTTCAGAGATTAAGAAATAGAGATGAAAGCGTGGCCTAATTAGTGGCAGGCTGGAATACTTCCCCCAAATTTCTTGCTCTTAGCGCTTCGCCAGTTCGGACCAAAGAGACTTCCCCTTACCGTGGGCTTGCTCGATGACAGGGATCTGACCTAGACTCTGCCCTGGGAAGTGCAGGAGGAAAGCAGCAAAGAAGACAAGTCACCTCGGTGCAGACCCAGGAGGGGGCTGAAACCCGCTGTGGGAAAGCCAGGCCCCATACCACTCCTGCTCCCTTCCTAGGATCCGCTCGAATCATCCCCCTCCTGACCCTATGCCTTAAAGTGACCTGTCTAGTCCCTCCCTTTTCCCCCCCACCACCCAGGAAGACCCCCGCGCTCCGCAGCTCACCGTGGTCGGGCACTGCTCCCTGTGCCACGCCTGTCAAAGCTCGGCAAACATCCGGCTCCGCGGTAGAACGGGAACCGCCCCCTCCGGGGCTCCTCACTCCCCAACCACTTCCGCCACACCTCCAAGCCACTTCCGGCTTGCTGCCAGGTCCAAACATGGCTTTCCAGGATCCCCTCCCACTTTCCTGCACGTGCTGGCTTAAATGCCCGCCTGGGAGAGGGACAGCATAAGTGTCCGACCCGTCCCTCCCAAAAGGAGGTGATTGGAACAATTAGTTCCGCTTTCCCTGGAGCTCGAATCCCTAGTGGTCCGCTGGAATCCTGTGGTTCTTATTGTTGTCAGACGGAGTTTTGCCTCGCCGGTATTCCCCACCTCCCGGTTCTGTGCATCAATGAGTCAGACTCTTCGGATTCTCTCCCGACAGGAAATTTGGAAGCCCATGGTTGTTTCCGGGAGGAGCGGAGAAGAAGACGCTCACTTCCGGCGGAAGGAGGCTTTTCTGGAGGGATGGAGGAGGCAGAGGAGCTGCTCTCCGGGGGCGAGAGACTGCAGTGCGGTTAGTGACCTGCGGCGTCTCTGACCCTCGGCCCCGTCCTTAGATGGACCTGCTGTTCCCTGGTCAACTCTCTACCCCCAGGCCCTTTTCCTCCCTAGCCTGGAATCCTCCGGTGCCCTCAGATGTCTCTGGGGGGTTAAGAGTCCTCGAATACCCTCAAACCTCCTAGGGGCTCCGTTAGAGCTCTAACATCCCTCAGACTGCCGAGGCCTAGCTGGACCTGCGGTTTCCCCCCGTATCTGTCCCCTCCCTCATGACCCTTTGGACTGGCTCCCTTACTGCCTTCCCATTTCCCTGCAGCCCCCGACCCGCGCCTGGGCCCGGAATTAGGATGGATCCCTTCTGGACAAGGCTTTGCTCGAGGCCTCAAAGATTTCCCGCCCGGGCCGACCCGGGCCTTCCTCGCTCTAAAGAGCCTTCCCCGGGGCTTGGCCCTTGGCCCTTCACTCGCCGAGGAACCGTGTTTGGGGGTCTGGTGTGTCGGGGAGCCCCTGCAGCCGGGACTGCTCTGGGGGCCTCTGGAAGAGGAGTCTGTCTCCAAGCAGAAGGAGGAAGGAGTGAAACTACGGCTGGAGGAGGTATTGAAAGATAGGACGTGTCTCCGTGACAGATCCTGCAAGAGGTTCAGCCATTTGTAAACAGCTCTTCAGTTTGTTAGAAGAAGCAGGGCATTTCAAGAGATAGGAGATGGTTATGCCCCTTCTTTCCAGGACTGCCTCTTCCCCTCACTTGCAGTAGTTAAGGAATCAAGGTGCAAAAAGTGCCGAAAGCTGGATAAAATGGCATGCCTCATTTAACTCATTTGTAAAAGTAAAAAATAGCTGTTTCCTTTTTTCCCCCCAACTTTCCAGGGTTATTTGGAGCAATAGATGAAATAGTGTGGGTAAAGGGTTTCATTGCATAGTAAGTCTTAAAAAGTAAAGGAAAGTTGATGTACCTCTTACAACTTTTTATTGTTTGGCACACTCACTGGAAGGCAGTAATGTATTCAACTTGTGATATTCCACATATTGGGAGGGAGGTGAGGGGAGAGTCTTTCGGTCTTTACTGAATGAAAAATCAGACAACACAGTCCTGTAGAGGAAGAATCAGAGACCGTTAACCTTCCAGGGGCTTCATATTAGATCTGTCTCAGGAGAGGTTACATACCCCCACCCCCACCCCCGCCCGGGATTCTGGTTCCCCAAACACATGGGAGAAGGACTCTTATTGGTTTATTTCAGGACGTGTCACTAGGCCCATGGGGAGACGTGTGTGCTTGTGAGCAGAGTTCAGGCTGGATCAGGTAAGTTACAGGAGAGTACGTAGTGAAGATGGTCCTTTGAGGCTTTCTGTTATGGCATGAGTTGGAACCAGAAGCCCACTGTAATTCCCCACCCAGCAATTTTTCTTTTTTTTTTTTTTTTTTTTGCAGTGAGTGTTCCAAAGGCATGGGGTCTTTTAGGACTCAGACTGCCCAGGAGCTGGGGCTTTAGGGAGGGTCACTTGAAGAGGGTCTCCTGAGCTAGCTCTTCCTCTGCTTTGCAGTCTGGTGCAGCAGGGCAGGCTGGAAGGTGAGGGAAACGTAGCCCTGGTGCGGATCAACGAGAAGCTCCATCTGCAGGTGTACCGGGTTGTGCTGCCAGGCTTTGAGTTGCTGCTGTGGCCCCAGCCTCCCTCTGATGGCCTGAGCCCCACCCAGCCCAGGCTAGAAGAAGAGGCAGCCATGGCTGTGGTGACCGAAGTGGACTCCGCTTCACAACAGGAAGTGGACTCCCCTGGGGAGGATGCAGCAGAACCTTGGACAGGTATGTGTCAGATACAACGCTGGCTTCCGAAATTATCGCCAAATCAACCTTGATATGACAAGGCAAAGCTGTGGCTCAGGGAGGTAAAGGAGAGCATCACAGAGTTTTTAATAGTTTCTCTGAGATGGAAGGGCAAAGCCTGGATATTTATTGAAATTTTGAAGTCTGGTAGATCTTTCAGTGTAGATGGGACAGGGCTTGATCAGATTGAATAAGGATCGTGACATAATGGCTTAGGGCTTGTAGATACAAGGCTAGAATTTGCAGTAAAAGGCTCAGAGAGTCTTGGGGTGTGACCTATCATTTGATGCTTTTATCGCAGTGTGATTGGGTCTTTTCCTTAGAATGAATAGTATTGATATTTGCAACTTTTATCTTCCTGAGTACGTTTTCTGGAATAGTAAGGTCATGTCGATGAAGACAGCAAGCTCTATATAAGGTTTCCAATTTCTCATGTTTCTTCTATCTGCGGTGGGTGTAGAGGTTCCTTTATTTTCAGATGAACTAAGGCGAGGAGGTGGTGGCCTAATTCGTCCTAAGTGTGCATCTCCAGAGGGAAAATAGGAGCCCGAGAGCCTTGTTCTAGGACTATCCAGAGTTTTGGGGCACTGGGGTTCCCAAGAGTGCTTCCCCAGGAGGCACCTAAGACTGAACATGAAGATAAACAGAGCACATGGTACATGTTCCAGGGAAGAGAGTGGTGTCATTGCTCCTGCTGAAGTTCAGGTTCAGGGGCTGAGTAGGAGGAGACACATATTCTTAGAATTTCCTAGTGACACCACTGCCACCCCCTGCTACAGTTTCTACTAACCCCAGCGCCCCCACTCTTGCCTTGCAGATCCCGGTCACCAGTCACCCCCCAGCATCCAGGCAGAGAATATGGTAAGCCCCGGACCTAAGCCTCAAACCCAGGATCAACTTCCTGAGGAGAGCCAACCACTTGGCCTGCTCCCTCGGGGTGGCAGCATGGATGAGGAGGATCCACCCCAGACACAGATGTCACCTGAACCTCAGAGCAGCTCCACTACCCAGCAGGGCCCAGAGAGTAGTGAGGCCAGTTCCTCGTCTTCTGCCAGGGCCACCCACCTGCATGCTTACCTGGTCAAGAAGTTATGTGGCCCCAGTGAGCAGTGCCCACCCAGAGCAAAGACCTCAGAGTTCAGGGCCCAGCAGGCTGGGGAGCAGCAACAGGCCGGCCTCCCTGCATGCTTGCGGAGCCCTCCTGGCCCAGGAGGAAGCCCCCCAAAACAGAGACGACGATACCGGTGTGGGGAGTGTGGCAAAGCCTTCCTGCAGCTGTGCCACCTGAAGAAGCATGCGTTCGTGCACACAGGCCACAAACCCTTCCTTTGCACTGAGTGTGGCAAGAGCTATAGCTCAGAGGAGAGCTTCAAAGCCCATATGCTGGGCCACCGTGGAGTGCGACCCTTTCCTTGCCCACAATGCGACAAGGCCTACGGCACCCGGCGAGACCTCAAAGAGCACCAGGTGGTACATTCAGGTGCCAGGCCCTTTGCCTGTGACCAGTGTGGCAAGGCCTTTGCCCGCCGGCCCTCCCTGCGACTGCATCGCAAGACCCACCAGGTGCCGGCGGCCCCTGCCCCGTGCCCGTGCCCTGTGTGTGGGCGCCCCCTGGCCAACCAGGGCTCTCTGCGCAACCACATGCGACTCCACACAGGAGAAAAGCCCTTCCTGTGCCCACACTGTGGCAGGGCGTTCCGCCAGCGGGGCACCCTGCGTGGTCACTTGCGGCTGCACACGGGGGAGCGTCCTTACCGCTGCCCGCACTGTGCCGATGCCTTTCCGCAGCTGCCTGAGCTGCGGCGCCATCTTATCTCTCACACCGGGGAGGCCTACTTGTGCCCTGTGTGTGGGAAGGCCCTCCGAGACCCACATACACTGCGTGCTCATGAGCGTCTGCACTCAGGGGAGAGGCCCTTCCCGTGCCCCCAGTGTGGCCGTGCTTACACACTGGCCACCAAGCTGAGGCGCCACCTCAAGTCCCACCTGGCCGACAAGCCCTATCGCTGTCCCACCTGTGGCATGGGCTACACCCTCCCCCAGAGCCTCAAGCGACACCAGCTCAGTCACCAGCCTGGGGCACCCTCCAGCCCACCCAGTGTGCCACCTGCTGCTTCCGAGCCCACCGTGGTACTGGTGCAGACTGAGCCAGAACTGCTAGATACATGCAGCGAACAGGACGTCTCCCCAGCCCGGGATGTCTTCGAGGTCACCATTTCTGGGAGCCAGGAGAAGTGCTTTGTGGTGCCTGAGGAGCCAGGCCCCGCCTCCAGCCTGGTGCTCATTCATAAGGACATGGGCTTTAGTGCCTGGGCAGAAGTGGTGGAGGTGGAGACAGGCACCTGACCCCCTCACCTCCTTCAGCAGAGTTTTACATAAAGCTAGTGTTTTCTGGCTGCCGGGCACCTGCGTCTTTCTCTTTGGATTGCCTGACGGAGTCTAGTCTATTCTGAGAAGCAGGTCGGGGATTTCCCTTCCTGTTTATGGACCACCACATTGTTTCCCAAGACCGTAAGGTAAACCTGTTCTAGATTTAAGAGCTTTTTACTGCCTTCCGGTAGAGCATGTTCTACCTCCTTCACCAGGAACTGCTCAGGGTGCTTGTTCTTTAAACACAACGGGAGTGACCCCACCCAGTGAGGTAGGGAGCTGGCAGCCGGACTGCCCTGCCCGGGTGCTTAGTGCTGGCATCATCGCTCCGCCCCCCCCCCCCTGGAGCTCCCTGAGGGACAGGCACTTTCATCTAGAACTAGACGGAATGATTGGAGGGTTAAAATGCCAGAGGCTGAGCTCAGCTCATAGTTCCCTCTAACTCAGGCTGTAGGTGGTTTTGGCAGACTTTTTCACCATCTAGGGGCTGTGAAGTTGGTTTTCTTTCTGTGCTGATAGACACCAGACTCACTGGAGGCAGCTAGGGCCAGATCTGAACCCTTCTGTGGGCTTGGGCCACCCAAGAAAGAGTCTGCTCACAGACTCCCATCCTGATATGCATAGACCATAAACCAGCACCCTGGGTGCCGGGATACAGCTGTGAGCAAGACTGAGGCGATGCCTTTTACAGATGGGCATCGGGGACAGTGTCCGCAAGGAATAATAATGATTAAATAAACACTCCACCCTGATTGTGGGCCAGTTCTTTGAGTTTATATGATCCTCGTGGCAACCCTGTGCGGTCGGTAGTGGTAGCATTCTGGTCTTACAAGTGAGGAAACAGCTTTAAGTGTCCTACTCAAGGTGGCACGGCTGCTAGGCTGCAGAGCTGAGACTCGGACCCTCCTGGCCCAGTGCTGGAGTAAGGCTGTTAACCCTGGCACTGCTGTGATCTGGTGGATGGGAGGGTGCGAGAGAGAGTGGGGGTGCAGGGGGCTGTGTGTGAAAAAGCCCTGGAGTGAGAGTCCGGTGACGTCAACAACAGACCATCGTGGCTGCAGCAGAGAGGGAAGGGGGCAGGGCCAGGTCATGCAGGCCTTGCTTTAGGAGTTGGGACTTTTTATTCTCAAAACATTGAGAAGCTCTTGGAAGGGTTTTGAGGAGGGGAATGACGTGGCTAGATTTATGTTTAAAGAGACCGCTGGAGGAACGGATCGGCTGGCAAGGTGTGGTTGTAGGGAAATCAGGAGGCAGCTGAGGTGGCGGGGAATGGGGTGGTAGCAGTAGAAATGCAGAGAAATGGAATTATTTATCTGACACATACGTGTGCACTTTATGTATACTAGTGAGGGATATAGTGTAGAAAGAGCCTGCTCTCAGGGTTACATCCTGAGGAGCACAGCAGACAACAAATACATTCCACATGATAGTAAATGCAGTGAAAAAAAGTCACGCGGGAGGAGAGGTTAAAATGGGGAATGTGATTTTACAGAGGGTAGTCAGGGAAGGCTTCTAATAACACGAACAGGAGCAGAGACCTGAACTGCGGAGAGGCGTGAGCGAGCTTGATGTCTGTAGAAGGAGCTGGGTTCCAGGCAGAGGGAACAGTACTGGCAAGGCCCAGTGGGTTCAAGCAAGAGCAAGGAGGAGCAGAGTGGCCAAGGCAGAGGATGGAAAGGGGTGAGGGCAGGCTGGGGACTGTAGGCCGTGGTGAGGACTTTGGGCAGATACATTGCCAGAGAGGGAGAAGGGACAGAATTCATGAACTGAGGGGAGAAGGGAGAGCTAACGCCCCGTTTCTGAGTTAGTATGTTGAGTGGCACTGGGATGGGAATGAGACAGGATTTTGGTTGGGGAGGCACCAAGTCTAAAGCGCCTGCAGTGGAGCTCACAAACCAGCTGCCAGAAATCGGCAGAGTTGGGGGAGGAAAGTCTTCCGTAGAGGGAATCACAGCAGACTAGTGACAAGGTGGGCATGGAAGCTGTGGGAGTAGCGGGAGCAGAGGGGAGAGGCGCCGCCCTCCAGGTTCACTTGCAGGAGAAAGGCTCTGCAGGGGACATGAAATCTGCATCCAACCAGATAGAAAACCCTGCAGATTATGTGTCAGCAGAAGTGGAGAGAAAAGCATTTCACGAAAAAAGTGAGTAAGAATGTCCACTGCTGTTGAGGGGGTTGAGGTTTGTAAGGTCACTGAGGAGCTGAGTGAGGGCAGTGGGAAACCACAGTGGATTGTTCTGAGGTGAGTAGGTGGCAAGAGAGGCAGGAAGAACTTATATTCTTGTTCCCTTCTTCTGTCCTGCAGAATAGGTGTTGTGACCTGTGTCACAGCTGAGGAGAACTAGGGGTTGGAGAGGGTAAGTAGCTGGCCGACATCACACAATCCGTGAACAGCAGAGCCAGGATTGAAACGTTGAGTGTTCTCTGGCTTCCCAGCACTTGACAACAACATCACAGGCAGCCCCGTGTCTCCTGCTTTGCCACTGGCATTTACCCAGCACCTGCTCAATCTGAATAACTTCTTGATAAAGCCGCATTCTGAAATTATCCATGGGGAGTGAGGATAGCAGGAAATCGAGGCAATCTGTGGAGGGAAAGATCACAAGGTCCAAGGGCTTGAAAAGTAGCAGCTAATATTTTAGTTTTGAGTCAGCCAACTCTTTTTTGGAGCCTGAGTGAGGCTTGGTAGTCCTATTTTCCAGCTCCTGCTTCAGGCAGGGTCATGCCAATTCAGGTGACTGCTTAACAGTCAGTGTCAGCCCAGTGTTTTTAGGTATTCTGGGGACCTTCTCATTACTCGATACCAACCTGTGTAGGGAAGGACATACTCATCACTTCATAGTGGACTATGTGGGCAAACTGGGCATCGTTTGGGTTGCTGAAGAGGCCTGTCACCCCACACCCCTGGGATGCTTAGGCCAAAACCTGGGATGCTCACACCCCCTACCTACATCCCCCACACAGATGGAGAACTTTTCTCTCCATGAAGCCTGTCTCTAGTGATGCAGAGCAGCGTCAGATCAAAGGCAATACATCCAAAGGTACGTGATGTGGGAACCTCTGCTCTGCCAACACTTGTGGTTAAGAGGAGAGTGGGCATCAGAGAGCTCTGTCTGAGCTCCCATGTTACACATGAGGAAACAGAGGCCTCGAGACAAGTCATTTGTCAAGGCCTGAGACCAGTTTGTAGCAGAACAAGGACAGGGCCCTGGTCTAATCCCTAATTTAGTGCTCTTCCAGTTAAAATGCAGTGACTACTTGAAAAGATTGATCACTGGAATAATGCTCGTTAGGGAAATCTTTTCCCCTGATGTCAAAATAATTCTTGGTAATCCTAATGGTGACATCTCTTTATTCCCTACTTCTTTCCTCCATTTCCAGATAAAGTCACTTTTAAAAAAATAATCTTTTTAAAAAATATTTATTTATTCTGAGAGAGAGAATCCCAAGCAGGCTCCGCACTGTCAGTGCAGAGCCTGATGTGAGGCTCGAACCCGTGAACTGTGAGATCATGACCCAAGCCGAAATCAAGAGTCAGATGCCCAACCAACTGAGCCACCCAGGCACCCCTAGATAAAGTCACTTAACAGTTTGGTGTATGTAGTGCTGAATTCGAATGCTGCTTCTAGCCAGGTGGGCAAAGGTGCTACAAAAATGTTGCTTGGGCACCTTACACCTGGATGCAAGCTTAACTGAGTGGGGTCTATAGCTATAGATGCTGAACCAAAATCAAAGGTGCAGGAGATAAAGGATCTTTTATCCCCATTTGCAACTTGAATAGTATGAGAAAATCTTACAGTAGAATAAAATTTGAGTCCTGTTTAGGGACCTGCAAACCATGCAAAGCATCATGGACTGTAAAGAGTTCCACCTCTAGACAGATTCACGTGTAGCTTGTGGCTCTGCTCTTGACTAACTGCATAAACTCAGACAAAGTACTTGACTTTTCTGTGCCTCAGTTTCCTCATCCCTAAAACGGGGATACTTATGGTACCTACCTCATCAGTACTATGTACCCGGCACATGGTGAGCAGTTAATAAATTATAGCTGGTTAGTAGTATTGTAATCAGCCTTCCTAGGTTGGAAGACGAGATTAAAGTGCTTGCATGTTTCCCTTAGGTGTTGCTTCTTTGGGGCAGGTCAGCATCACTCACAGTAGTTCTGTACTTTAGGTGCATGTTCAGTGGGCGTGCTTCATAGAACAGTGAGGCTGTACTCTAGCAGAATGTCAAGGGATGAAGGTCATGCAAGGTGAAGAACAGTGGTCTTGAGAGGCAGGGGTTCTGGCTCATCACCAACCCTACAACCTTGATCAATTAGTTTGCCACCTAGGAGACTCCCTTTCCTTACAGTGACCTGGGGAAATTGGACCAGATCAGTGCTTCTCAATCTCGGCTCCAACATTGAGCCCTTTTGCTAGCTTCTTCTATGGGCCCAAATTTTAAAGGCTTTTCATTAAATAGAAATTGACTTATTTTTAAACACTGATCAGATTGAGGGGGAAAAAAAAACCAAGGCAATTCGCCACCTCAAAAGACATAATTTCAGCCAAAAAGGAAAAAATATATATATTTTTGTCTTAAGGTAAACTTACAATTTTTGAGGGTTTAAAAAAAAAATACACAAAAGGCCAAGGTCACCCTGTAGTATATGCCCAGAGCCCTAGGCTTTAAAACATCTGGATTTAATGATATCTGACCTTCTTTCCAGCTCTGAAACTCTGTCTTGAAACATAATTTTACTGTTTTCAGTGATTACAGAGCTTCACTTTACAACATAGCATTGGCCTTGCCCGTGATTCTGTTTGACGCCAGCTTGTGAGAAACACAACCCCTCATCATCGCTTTGTGCTTAGAGGGAAACACGATCCCCTTTACATGTGCAGGCATGTGCTTGGGGTGAGAAGCAAGAAGGACCTTCAGTTGCATGGTACCCGGGGAGCTGGTAGTGAACCCTGAAGCCTAAGGATGTGCTGGGTCTTTCGGTGCTCACCCGTGGTGGTGCCACCCTGGTCTGGCAGAACTCTCGGATCCTTCCAGAGCTACTTTCCCAGAGGGGATTCTCTCCCTCGATCATCTCTGTAAAATGGAAGGGGTAAGTGTGGTCTTCTCTCACCCAAGAAAACAGAGGCTGCTCTACTGGAACCTACTTAATAATACCAGCCTCCACTTACTAAAGAATTAAGTTGACTTGTCATTGTGAAAATTTTGAAACACAAAAAGTTTAAAAGTTTACAAGAATGATGTACCCAATCCCCTCACCACCCAGATTTAATGATTGCTAACATTTTGCCATGCTTGTTTAATCTGTCGTAAGTTCTTCTGTATAACTGTAAGTCATAGGGATTGAAAGGATATAACCACGTGTCCATATAACACTTACAAATTAGTAACTCTTTCATATCATTGAATACCTAATCTATATTATTATTGTTTGTCCAAGGAAAAGTCATTTTACAGTTCTTTGGTTCAAAAGTCTAAACCAGTCATGGTCCCGCTATTCCTTTTGTGCATTTGGGTGTTAGGTCTCTCCTTGGCTTCTATTATCCTGAACAGTCTCTCCAACCCACCCTATTTATTTCCGTGTCATGAATTTGTCAGAGAAACTGGAGCCATTTGTCCTGGTGAATGTTCGTCATTCCTTGTGGTACTGGATACCACAAGGTACTCCTTTTTATCACCTATATTTCCTATAAACTAGTAATTAAAGCTAGAGGTTCGTTTAATTCAGTTTCACTATTTTAAGAAGAGCCCTTCACAGGCAGCGTCATCTATTTCCTGTACCATCATGTGTAACAGTGGCATTTATTGGGCGCTTCCTTTGTGGCAAGCACTGTAATGCTTCACAAACATTATGATGTGTTTTGAAGGGGTAGCTTAGTATCTACTTCACAGTGATAAACTTAACTCTGACTCCAGCTAGATCAGAGGGAGACAAGGGGTATATGGAATCCAAAGAATTGCAGCAATCCAAAGATCACAAGCTCTGAGAGCTGGGGGTGGTTTTGCAGGGACAAAAGGAATGGTGTAGATCAGATCAAACACAAAACCAAATTTATCAGAATGGCCTAGAGTCTTCTTGCTGGTCTTGTCATTCCTGGACCCAAAGCTCCCATGGTCCTCGTAGTATTCATGCTGTCTCTCTCCTCGCCAAAGAGCCCATGCCTGTCATTCCAACCCATCAATCTTAATCATGCAGATGACAAACTGGGGGCCATTTTGGTTGGGTCCAGCATTTGCCATGACAAGATGTCAGGACTCATACTCTTCAAAATGAAGTTCATGTCCCGGCAGCTGGTTCCAGAGGGCGTGGGATCCTGCAGAGTGAATATTTAAATCCCAAGGTTATGGGCAAAACATCTGAAGTTCATTGCCAGGACTGTGATGGTACAGGAAGGAAACGTGGAAGGTGCATGCAGGACCCTAAATGGAATTCTCACCATGGATGGGCTCATTGAGGACATTAAGCTACGGCGGTACTATGAAAAGCCTTGTCGTCGACAAAAGAGGGGAAGCTATGAAACCTGCTGGCGGATCCACAACATGGAAATGGCTCGCAGTAGCAACTTCTTGATGCCTGAAGAATCGGGCAGACCCATGGCAGGGCTGCTGAGGCCTGTGGATTGTAGGCCCTCTATGAAAATCCCTCTCCAGCTGTCTCCTTCCTATCTCAACCCCATTTTTTTCTCCCCTTTCTTATAATAATAAACTCAAATCACGTATATGCAAGAAAGCCTGCATGTATAGAAGCAATCCCATAGTTACCAATGGACCCTCTCTTTTATTAAGTGAAAGAGAAACTGAGTCAAAAAGTAGTCTAGGAGTAGAATGGTGATTACCAAGGGCTAGTGGGGAGCGGGGAATTATTGTTTAATGGGTACAGAGTTTCAGATGGGGATGCTGAAAAAGTTCCAGAGACAGATGGTGGTGATACACAACAATGTGAATGGACTTAATGCCACTGAACTTACTTAAATGGTTAAAATGGCAAATTTTGTGTATATTTAGCTATAATACTTAAGTAGTCTAGGAGAGGCGAGAAACTTTTCTAAAATATAGCGGAATAGATCTATGATTTCTTACCCAGTTCTTACGAAACCCAAACAAGACCTTATTATTGGAAAAGCACCTGCTACTCTTTACTGAACTGTCCCTTCCCACCAACTGTTAGATAAAAGGAGAGGAAGCATGTATGTATTTGGGATAAATTTTGCTACTGGAACACCCATCAAAAAACAAAAAAACAAAAAATAAAATGAAGTTCTCATCAGCAAAGTTCTCCCTGCTAATTGGATTTGCCACTGGTACCGTGGTGTGTGAATTCGTCATCATGACACGTAAACCCAGGCATAAGTCTGGGAAAGCAGGAACCAAATCTAAGCAGAAAGCTTCAGTTATCTTCCCAGTGAGAAGAACCAAGAGAACCAAGAAAACCTTAGAGAACCAAGGTTTTCTGCCTTGGAATATTGTCTGCAAAGAGCCTGAGGACGATGTGACCCAAGGCTTGTCTGTTAATGGCCATGTCTGCACATGAGCAATCCATAGGTTGAGCAAGTCTTCAAAGAGGCCAGTATGAGTTTTTCAGCAACAGGCTTGTGAGGCAAATATTGTTCTTACTCAGATTCTACAGCTGGTGAAACCCAGACCGGGCCTCCGGAACCAGCATTCCCTTCTACCGCTATCGTGCTTGTCTGTCCAGATTCTGCCAGCAAGGGAGCAAGGGGGCGATCAGCAGGCCCCTAGCTCTGAACCCTCAGTGGAAGAGCTGCTATGTGTGGTGTGGTTTGTCCTCCTGGCCAAACGCCCTCTCCTCTTGCCTTTTCGCTCTCTCCTGGTTGACTCAGCACTGGCCTCAGCTGATCCTCGGAAGAAAAGAGGATCGCCTGTCTTGAACCAGGAAGGATGAAGCCACACCTGTCTTCTCTTCACTTCTCAAGAGCCCTTCCCTTAATATGTAATTTTTTTAAAATTTTTTAACGTTTATTTATTTTTGAGACAGAGAGAGACAGAGCATGAACAGGGGAGGGTCGGAGAGAGGGAGACACAGAATCCGAAACAGGCTTCAGGCTCTGAGCTGTCAGCACAGAGCCCGACGCGGGGCTCGAACTCATGGACCGCGAAATCATGACCTGAGCCGAAGTCGGCTGCTTAACCGACTGAGCCACCCAGGCGCCCCAATATGTAATTTTTTAAGAAATGAGTGAAGTAAGATCTTTTCAGTATTCCACTCAAAAAAATAAAAGTAGGCTCAACATCCTTAATCAACAGGGAATCCAAATTAAAGCCACAACGAGACACCTGCACCTCCATCAGGATGGATAATACGAAATGGATGGATAATATAGAGGGTTAGTGAGGATCTGAACGACTGCAGCTCTCAGGCATTGCTGGTGGGAGTGCAAACTAGTACCCCCACTCAGGACAACTGTTTGTCATAGCGACTTGGGCAAAACGTATGCCTGCCTTATGACCCAGCAAATCTACTCTTGTGCATGGATGTTTACAGCCACACTATTCATTATAACCAAAACAGGAAACTAATCCAAATGCCCGTCAACAGGTGAATGGATAAATAAAACGTGCTCTATTCATGCAGTGAGATGCTATGGCAGCTTCACTGATACACACAACATGGATGAATCTGAGAAGCCAGATACATAGAGGTATATGCTGTAGGTTTCCATTTCTGTTAATTTCAAAAATAGGCAAAACTGTTCTAGGGTGATGGTGGTTACAACAGTGACACTTAGGGACAGCATGCAAGAGACTGGGGTTAAAAATGTTGATCTGGTGGTTACACGGGCACATGCATAAAAATGTGAGCTAAACACTTAGATTTTTTTCTAACATTGCTGCATATAAGTTAAACTTCTATTTAAAAAACAATCAACCGGGGGCGCCTGGGTGGCGCAGTCGGTTAAGCGTCCTACTTCAGCCAGGTCACGATCTCGCGGTCCGGGAGTTCGAGCCCCGCGTCAGGCTCTGGGCTGATGGTTCGGAGCCTGGAGCCTGTTTCCGATTCTGTGTCTCCCTCTCTCTCTGCCCCTCCCCCGTTCATGCTCTGCCTCTCTCTGTCCCAAAAATAAATAAACGTTGAAAAAAAAATTAAAAAAAAAAACAAAAAACAAAACAACGGGTGCGTGGGTGGCTGAGTCGGTTAAGCTTCCGACTCTTGATTTCAGCTCAGGTCATGATCTCTCAGTGTGTGTGTGTGTATGTATATGTATATATATATACATATACATACACACACACACACACATATATACGAATAAAACTGATTTGTGGGAGTCCTGACCCCCAGCTCTGTGCCAACTGTCTTTCTGCTCTGCTTGGCACTGGGCCCTGCCCTGTGATCTTCCCAGACTCTACATGATGGCAGTCTAGACCCAAACAGCCAGGCCTGAAGGATGGCAAGACAGGAACCTGTGCTCCCTGTGTTCCTGCTCTTTGTCCTTCTGTCCTCATAGATGCAGGACTAATATTTACCTTGCGGAATGCAAACAGAAAATGGGGGAGGGATGGGAGTGGGGCTGGGCGAGGGGCAGGGTAGGGCCAGCAGTCACTCTAGGCCTGGCCCACGACAGATAGGCAGGAGGAGAGGGAGGGGCCCTGCCGAGGAGTCCCAAGGATTTGGGCTGGTCCCTGTTCTGGGGCCAGCAGCCGGTCCTAGGAGGTGAGAGGAAACAAACCAGAGGCCCAAAGGCCCTGGACCTGGCTCCTCCTCCCAAGCAGCCACTACTGGTGGCCACACCTCCTCAGCTCCCAGGCAGGAAAGTGGTTGAAAAACACCCTTGTCTCTGGTTTCATTTGTCTGTGTGTTGTGATTACATAAACCTCCCACGGGTTTATACATAATGCCTGCTGATTATTAAGCACTTATTACATTTCATGGGCATTACATTCATAATTGCCGTTAGTTCTGTTCTCCTTGTACAGATGCAGACATTGAGGCTCATGGAGATTAAAGCAACCATCACCATGTGTGAGGATTGGAAGGAGCCTCAGGAAGATCTGGTGTGCCCACTAGCCCCACTTGGCCCATGTCTCCAGGAGGGAGGGGCTGGGCGATGGTGGGCACAATGACCTTTCCTTTGTGACTTCCTCTCAGACCATCTATCCCTGGTCCCAGGAGGGCCTGTCTTCCTGGATGGTGGGGGGTGGACTATCTCCACTAGTCCCATGGCCCTGACTTGGTGACCTCTCCCTCTTGGCTGATTTCTTCATGTTAGTTCAACATTAACCCAGAGGGATCAGGACAAGCCCTCAGAGTTCCAGGAGCTGACACACTATGGCGCACATCCGAGGCCTGTGGTTACCTGGCTGCCTGGCCCTAGCTGCCCTGTGTAGCCTTGTGCACAGCCAGCATGGTAAGAGGGGCTTGGAGGTGGAACAGGCTGATAGCCTGGGATATCGGCCCATGGGCCAGGGTCTCCTGCCTTGACCGAGAACACAGGGCCAACCCCAGGTGGGTCTCAGCCTACAGCATACGGCTTAGGGAAGGAGTCAAGTGCTCAGGTCTGGATGTCCAGTGACTGCTCCCCTCCTTCAGGATGGGGAGTGGGGTGTCCAGTGAATGGAGAGGAGCTGGTAGGCTACTGATAGCAGCCTTTTGGGTCCTGCTGCTATCCCAGGCATCCCTTTTGGAAGCCAGCGGGGCAGGCCAGGCTCGCTTCCTGCCACCACAGAGGCCAAGACGGCCTGGCTCGCTGAGGCCGCTGTCCCACGCCCCTCCTGCAGTGTTCCTGGCCCCTCAGCAAGCACTATCGCTGCTCCAGCGGGTCCGACGTGCCAACAGTGGCTT
This sequence comes from Herpailurus yagouaroundi, assembly GCF_014898765.1. Taxonomy (NCBI): domain Eukaryota; kingdom Metazoa; phylum Chordata; class Mammalia; order Carnivora; family Felidae; genus Herpailurus; species Herpailurus yagouaroundi. The sequence goes on along the minus strand of NW_024412418.1, from coordinate 7,127,294 downwards.
CCTGGAGGAAGTGCGCAAGGGCAACCTGGAGCGAGAGTGTGTGGAGGAGCTGTGCAGCTACGAGGAGGCCTTTGAGGCCCTGGAGTCTTCCTTTGCCACGGTGAAGGCCGGCTACGCGGCAGGGTTGGGGGGGGGGGGGCGGACAGGGGCCATCCAGGCGGGCCCAGCTCTGGGACCACAAATGAGGCAGCAAGGGACGTCTCAGCTCTTAAGCTCTTGGTAACCTCAGGTCCTCTTGGGCCCCATTTCACTGGGTTGTGGAGATGAGCGACCTCAGCCTTTCTTGGAGGGCTCGACACCCGGGCTGTGTCAAGATCTGGTGGCCTGGTGAGGCTCCAGATCATCAGGGGCTGCTCTGTCTTCATATGTCTGTCTGCACATGTGCACTGAGGTCTCTGGGGGCCCTGGCCCTGGCTCACACGGCCTCTCAGCTCCAGCTCTTCTGCGGTGGAGCAGTGGCCTGTGGAGTGTGGGACTCTGGTGAGGCCTCGGGGTTCTGGGTGCTTGGTGCAGCCTTTCCCTTCCCCAGGGCTCTGCCTGGGCCCCACGTACCCGCCTTTTCCAGTCTAGCCCACCCATGGTTTTGGGTGGTTGGGGGAGGGACTCCCCTCTCCTCAAATACTCCTCTCCTTAGTGGGCTTGTTTCTGAAAACAAAAATAGGAAAACTACCACAAACCTCCCCAGAGCCTGCCCCCTGTGTGACCAGGGTGAGGGAAAGAAGGTTTAAGGAGAAAATATAAAGTGTATTGAAAAACAAAATGAAACAAAACAGAATGTGCCACAAACTCATGCCAGCCCTTATTTTTCAGGATGTATTCTGGGCCAAGTACACAGGTGAGCACTGGGAAGGGCTTGCTCTTGGAAGGAAGTCCTGGGGACCCCAGTGAGAGGATGTTCTACTCTGAAGAATCTTCTGGTCATGCACCTATCCGTCCCTCCACCCATGCCTGTTTCCTCCCTCCCTCCTTCCCTCCCTCCCTCCCTCCCTCCCTTCCTTCTTACCATCTGCCTGTCCCTCTCTCTGATTTTGCATTTCATCTCACCCACCCTCTACTTGAGCCCATCCTGTCCCCACCCCAATCCCAAAAGTTTCTGGGTCTTTTCCAGCTTGTGAGTCAGTGAGGAAACCTCGAGACAAGCTCATGGAATGTCTGGAAGGTGAGGAGCTAATGCGCGGGTGGGGGGCAGGATGCGAGCAAGCAGCCTGGGAGAAGAGCGAGGTCAGGTGGGTTAAGGTTTGTGGCCCAGCAGTGGTGGCCTCTAGCACCTGACCTTGCCTTTCTGTTCCTGTGGTCAAGGATGTATCTTTACACCTGGCTCTGTACCCAGCAATGAATTAGATGATTAATGTTGGAGGAACAAATGAATTAGTAGATAATGAATTCATATTTAAGGCCTATTCTCATCTGAGCCTCCGTCCATGCCAGTCCGTCTTCCCCAGGTTCCCAGGGCAGAGCTCTGATGATGTCACATTCATTCTTCAGGACGTTGAGGGGTGCCCATTGCCCCCAGAATAAAGCACAGGCTTGTTAGCCTGGCAAACTTTGCAGGTCTGGCCTTAACCTTCCCTTCCAGCCTTATCTCCCATTGTACCAACCGTAGACCCAGACCCCCAGCTACTCCAACAGCAAGCACTTCTCCAACAGCAAGCTACTCCAACAGCAAGATGTTTCTACTTCCTGGCCTTTGCTTTCATTGTCATCTTCCCCTGGAGCAACTGTCACCACTTACTGAAAACATGCCTATCCTTCAAGGACTAGTTCAAAGCCATCACCTTGCTAAGCCTGCAAGGAGCCTCCTCCCTCCTCCACAGCATTCTGAATACATCTTTTATATAACAACAGACCCTAGCTCTTAACAATAACTCTTTAACCATTGGCCTTTTATTTGTTAAAGAACTTATTCAACAGACATTTTACTAAGCCTCTGCTATGTACCAGGCACTGTGTTGAATGCTTGGGATTTTAAGAGAGCCAAGGATCTCACAGTCTCATAGGGAAACAAAAATACAAAATATCAGTGTGATTGCTGGAAAAGCTCTATTCCGGGTGCCAAGACAATGCCAGGAGAAGGAACATTTAGTTTGCTGGCAGAATCAGGGACAGCCCCCCAGAAGAGGCAGAGTTCCACCTAAATTTGTGGGAAGCACTGATGAACCAACCAAAGAGCATTCCAAGGCAAAGGAAACAGCATGTGCAAAGGCCCTGATACATGAGGAGCTAAGATAACAGGACAGATAGACCAGGGCAAGATTAGAAGGACCTTGTTCACTTTGTCATCCTACTGGCCCTGAGGGGTCACTGATTATAAGCTCCACGAGGGCAGGCACCTACCCTGACTATGTCTTACTATTCACGATGTCCTTAGTACCTGGCACAGTGTCTGTCACATGGGTGTCACATGGTGGGTACTCAGTGAATTTTAGGTGAGTATTGTTAAATAGACTGGTGAACTGCTGGGTACAGAGGAGGTGGCTGAGGAAATGCAGGTTAACGGTTGTGGAGAAGTAGTTTGGAGGAGGTAGACAGACAGAGCTTTGCTAAGTGGGAGAGGGGACAGATCCTTAGGGTAAGAGATGTGGGCTGGGGTCTCTGCAGGTAACTGTGCTGAAGGTCTGGGTATGAATTACCGAGGGAATGTGAACTTCACCCGGTCAGGCATCGAGTGCCAGCTATGGAGGAGTCGTTACCCACATAAGCCTGAGTGAGTGATGGGTAGGCCTGTCGCCAGCGGGGCTGAGCATATGGGGCTAGGAGACATTGGGTGGGGGTGGAGGGGGCATGGCCTCTGCTGAGCAATTCCCTATTCCAGAATCAACTATACCACCCACCCTGGGGCCGACCTGAAGGAGAATTTCTGCCGCAACCCAGATGGCAGCACCACTGGGCCCTGGTGCTATACTACAGACCCCACCGTGCGGAGGGAAGAGTGCAGCATCCCCATCTGTGGTGAGCTGGGGATGAGTAGGCAGCCCATGGCCAAGGCTCAGGTGCCTAGCAGCCTGGGACAGGAAATGAGAGCCTGGCTACCTTTAGGCATGGGTTAGATATTTATAACATATTTGGGCCTGTGGGTCAGTGAAGTCAGCAGACCAGAGAGAGCTGACCTCACCTGCCTCCCCTGTCTTTGCTTCCTTATGACCCAGGCTGTGGCTCATTCCAAATATGCTTCCCTTCCTGCTTGAGGCTCTCTTCCCTTCAGGATGCCCTCCTTAACCATTTCAGTCCATGGGCCCTTTTCTGAGCACTACAGAGTGCTTTACGTCCAGCCTCATACGTCCAGCCCAGAATGATTCTGTTGTTATTCTTTCGCATGATGTGTCAGTTAGCTCTAGCCATAATAATGCTGCAAAAACCCACAAAATCACAACCAACCACAAAAGCTCAGGGGCTTACACCAATAAGCATTTATTTCTTATGTGTCTGAGGGTCAGCTTGGGTGCTGTGCTGATCTCAGCTGTGCTTGCCTGTGTCTGTGGTAGCCACTTATGCAGGCTTGGCTGGTGGTTCGGCTTCAAACATTGGGTCCAGCTGAGCTTGGCTCCTTGGGTGGGTTGGATCCTGGTCTGCTTCACATTACTCATCCTGGGGCTGAGGCTGAAAGTCACCATCTCCTAAGATGACGGTAGAGGTACAAAACTGAGTAGAAACACACAGTGTGTCTCAGGCCTAGACTCATAGCTGGGGTATCAGTCTGTCACATTCCATTGGCCAGGGTGAGCCACATGATCAAGGCCAAAGTCACCAGGTGGACAAGTACACCTTTGCCTATAAAATCACAGGGCAAAGGATGTGGAGCCAGGCAGGGGTAAAGAATTCGTCCACCAAATATGGATTGGTGTTCTTTGTCTTTCATGCATTCCTGTTGGACCCAATACTTGATCTTGGGACTTACAGCAAATTACTAGTCATGGTAACAAAAGCAGCTACCATTACACAAGCCTGCCCCCCGCCCCCACGTTGCAGGCATCCTCACTCAGCCTAGCTACTTTTCCTGCTGTGCCCCTATAAAAATAGAATCCTTCTTTAAATACTCCAGGCAGCCACTACCAACAGGTGGCAGATAGCCCAGGAGGTGAAACCTAGTTGCTATTTCTGGCCCATGTTGCACCCCACCCTTACAGTATGTATTTTGTTTAAATTTCTCAACACCCCTGCAAGAATGGCATTAGTCACCCCTTTTATGGGCAAGCAAAGTAAAGCTCGGAGAGGTCAAGTGACCTGAGATCACATAGGAAGAAGGTTGGAAGGCAGGGAGTCAAACCCTATGCGTCTGGCTCCACGTGTGGTTCCACCCACCCTGCTCCCCTGCCTCCCCACCCACCAGGCCAGGGGGACGTCACTGTACAGCCGACCCCACGCTCCAGAAACTCCACGGTGAATCTGCCACCTCCATCGGACTCCTGCATCCCTGAGCGTGGCCGGTACTACCAGGGTCGCCTGGCGGTGACCACACATGGGTCCCCCTGCCTGGCCTGGGACAGCAGTCAGGCCAAGGCCCTGAGCAAGAACCAGGACTTCACCCCTTTGGTGCCGCTGGAGGAGAACTTCTGCCGCAACCCGGACGGGGACGAGGAGGGCGTGTGGTGTTATGTGTCCGGGGGGCCTGGTGACTTCGAGTACTGCAACCTGGACTACTGTGGTGAGGCGGGGCCGGGGAGCCTGAGGCTGGGGGCGGAGCCGAGCAGCGCCTCTTCTGACTCAGGGCTGCCCCACCGCTAGGGGGCGCGGTCCGCGGCAGCGCCTCCTCCCGGCGGCAGGGCCGGTCTGGCCCCACGCGCAGCTGAACCTGCTCGGGCCCGACGCAGAGTTCCCGAGGCCGCGGTGTGCTGGGCTCTCAGCGTCTTGCCCAAGGGCCTCCGAGGCCGCCCGGGGGGGGGGGGGGGGGGGGGGTTGGGGAGGCTGAAGAGGGGCTGCGCGCAGGCTGGCCCTGCCACAGCCGCGCCTGCTCTCCGCAGAGGAGCCGTTGGAGGACGTGAGCAACGGACTGGCCAAGGACCCGGACGCGCCCATCGAGGGACGCACCACGGCCGAGGAGTTCCAGACCTTCTTTAACGAGAAGACCTTCGGCGCCGGGGAGGCAGGTGAGGTGGTGGCGGCGGCGGGGGGAGAGGCGTGGGGCTCGGGGCACAGCTCGGTTCCTCACACCGGGCTTGCTGTGCAGACTGTGGGCTGCGGCCTCTGTTCGAGAAGAAGTCGTTGAAGGACAAAACAGAAGAGGAGCTTCTGGATTCCTACATCGACGGGCGCATCGTGGAGGGTTGGGACGCGGAGATTGGCATTGCACCCTGGTGCGTCGTGGGGACCGCCGGGGGGGGCGCCCGCCGACACCCGCCGGGCACTCTTCCCTCACAGGCCTGGGCTTCCCAGCTCAGGACAGCTGACACTCCTCTGAGATTGGGAGTATTGCTTCTTACACGCAGAGGGTGAAGCTGAGGCCCAGAGAGCTTAAGGGGTCTGCTTACTTCAGTCTGTTTCTCTGACCCCAGAGCTATGCCAGGCTGTGCAAATTCTGGACCTGCAGAAGCTGGGGAGGGTGCAAATAGCAGGAGGCTGCCCCTTGGGGTCATGTGGAGGCTCCAGTTCTCAAGGGCAACCAGATCAAGCTGGGTTCTAGGCCTAGCAGGCAGCTCTGTCCAGTTGTTGTTGGTGTGTGTGTGTGTGTGTGTGTGTGTGTGTGTGTGTGTGTGTTTAATGTTTATTTTGGAGAGAGAGACAGAGCATGAGTGTGGGAGGGACAGAGAGAGAGGGAAATACAGAATCCGAAGCAGGCTCCAGGCTCTGAGCTTGAACTCACCAACCTCGAGATCAGGTGCAGAGAGATAATGACCTGAGCCAAAGTTGGACACTTAACCGACTGAGCCACCCAGGCACCCCTGTCCAGTTAGTTCTTAAACCTGGGACTTTTCTACTTTAGGGCAGGTGGAGAGGCAGCCCACCTATCTCCTAATGCTGCCCACTCCCCCTCCCAGGCAGGTGATGCTTTTCCGGAAGAGTCCCCAGGAACTGCTGTGTGGGGCTAGCCTCATTAGTGACCGCTGGGTCCTCACCGCTGCCCACTGCCTCCTGTACCCGCCTTGGGACAAGAACTTCACCGAGAATGACCTTCTGGTGCGCATTGGCAAGCACTCCCGCACCAGGTACAGGATGGGGGCCCATGGATGTCTGCCAGGGCTCAGAGTCCTTCAGAGTGATGGTGAGGGGCTCTGGTGGCTCTGGGGCATGTGGGAAATATCTGTACATGTCCCACAGTAGAAAACCCAGCAGTCTCTGCTGTGAGGTCCATTTGGCCATGTCTCCGCTGAGGTTTGGAGCTGGGGATAGAGAAACTAAGGCTTTGCAGAGAATGAAATCCTGGCCAGTCTCCAGCTCCCCTCCAGGCACCAGGACGGGGCCCAAGTGTGAGCTGTGAACAGAGACTGTTTGGACCAGGGCCTGCAGCCTGCATTCCTCCCCCACCTGCCTGGACTCTTTGACTCCAAAGCCCTGAGCAGCTTCAGGCCGGAAGATGCTGCCAGGGCAGGAGCCAGTGCTCTCCCTTCACTGGTGGCCCGAGGGTGGCCCCTTTCCTGGACCCCGAGGGCAGGTGGTTTCTCTTCTCAGGGACTGGCTGCCCCCCACCAGGTGGCTTACAGCTTCTCCGTCTCCCTGTTGGGGTTTGCACAGGTACGAACGAAGCATTGAAAAGATCTCCATGCTGGAAAAGATCTACATCCACCCCAGGTACAACTGGAGGGAAAACCTGGACCGCGACATTGCCCTGCTGAAGCTCAAGAAGCCCATCGCCTTCAGCAGCTACATCCACCCCGTGTGCCTGCCTGACAAGGCCACAGTGGCCAGGTGGGGTTCAGGGGCTGGGGGGCCCCCGGGCTGGGTTCTGGGCCTGGGGGACACTGCAGCCTTGCAGAAGTTCCTTCCCCTTCCAGGCCTCGGGGGCTCAGAGTAAACCCAGAAGTTCTTTCTGTGCCGGTGTTTTAGATTCGGGTCTCCAAGGGAGTGTTGAGGCCAGGGGGCTCCTGGAGGGGCCAGTTCTCACAAGGTCCTTCTCCTTTCCCCAAAGACTGATCCAGACTGGATACAAAGGGCGGGTGACAGGCTGGGGCAACCTGAAGGAGACGTGGACGGCCAGTGTTGGTGAGGTGCAGCCCAGTGTCCTGCAGGTGGTGAACTTGCCACTTGTGGAGCAGCCGGTCTGCAGGGCGTCCACCAGGATCCGCATCACGGACAACATGTTCTGTGCTGGCAAGTCCCCCGGGCGCTTCTGGGCCTCAGGGTGGGGGGGACCGAGACATGTGAAGGGCGCAGGCCTATTCCAATCCTGGATCTGGTCACTTACAAGCCAAATGGCTTCGGGCAAAGTTGCGTAACCTCTCGGAGGCTCAGTTTCTTCCTCTGTAAAATGGAGATGAAAGTCTCTATCCTGTAAGGTAGTGTGAGGGTTAGATTAGATTGTGTGTGTGTGTGTGTGTGTGTGTGTGTGTGTGTGTGTGTGATATGTATATTATAAACTACTAGGTGTGCTAGTCACTGGTTAAGTTGTTGACGTAAGTCCACACAGCATGAGGCCATGGGTGGAGGAAAAGCCATGTGTTCAGTCATTAAGCAAATATTTATTGAATGCCTATTGTGATCAATATTCTACAGTATACAACAAGGACCCAAGCACAATGCCTGTGTCCTCAGAGAGCTCCCTTCCTAGGAGAGAGTGTCCGTAAACAGATGTAGAATAGCAACCTCTGCTAGGAAGAAAAATCAAGCAGAGTAAGGGAGAGAGAGATGGGGACAGGGTAGGCTAAAGAGAGTGGTTGGTCAAGGCTGGAGAAGGTCTCTCTGAAAAGAGACTAGAAGAAGTGAAGAAGAGCCAGTCTAGGGGAAGTGCACTTCAGGGTGAGGGGAGAGTAGGTTCAAAGGCCCTGGGGTGGGAGTGTGCTTAGTGTGTCTGAGGAACAACAGGGAGGCTAGTGTGGCTGGAGTGCAGGAAACATAGGCAGGGCAGCAGTAGATGAGGGGAGGGAGGGAGGCAGGCATAGATGGGCACTTCTTTAAGGGCCTTGAAGGACTTTGGCTTTTATTGAGATAGGAAGTTTTGGAGGGTTGGGGACAGGTGAACAGATGGTCTAACTTAATTAAAAATTTTTAGTTTAGGGGTGCTTGGCTGGCTTAGTTGGTGGAGCATGGGACTCTTGATCTCAGGGTCATGAGTTCAAGCCCTACATTGGGCACAGAGCTTACTTTAAAAAAAAAATTTTTTTTTTTTTAGTGTGATTTCAGACTCATAGAAAAGTCACAAAAATAATTCAAAGAATTCCTGTGTACTGTCATCAAGATTCTGTCCCCCACTTTGTGTGTGTATTTATAGACATATAAACACATATACACACACTGTTTGAGAGTAAATTATACATATGCCTTTTTACCCACATAGTTGAATAGATCCAAAAAACAAAGATGTTCTCTAACATAACAAGTACAATTGTTAAAATCAGGAAATTAATAATGATATAATACCATTATTTAATCTGTGCACCTTATTCAAGTGTTTTCCAGTTGTCCTACTTACTAATGTCTTCTAAGGCAAAAGGGGAAAAGGTTTTTCTCATCTGTATCCAATCCAGGGTCACACACCGTCTTTAGTTGTCAGTCTTTCTTCTTTGTCTTCCATGGCTTGGACATATTTGGCAAGTGCAGCCCAGTGAATCTCTAGCTTGGCTCTCAGTTCAGTTTATCTAAGGTTTTGGTTTCCTTGTGATCAGATTCAGGCTGAGCCATGCTGTGTCCTTCTAAGTCTGCTCCGTTAGCAGGCGTGTGACATCAATTTGACCCGTACCTGGTGAGATTAACTCTGACTTCTTGGTTAAGGTAGTGTCTGCATCTGGCCAGTTTCTCACTCTGAGGTTCTGCTAATAACTATCTTGTGAGGAGAAACTTTGACACTATGTATTCTGTTTCTCATCAAACCATTCTTCCAACTCTGGAGGGCTGCCTAATGGTGATTTTCTGTCATTCCTTCTACATTTATTAGTTATTTCATTGTAAGGGAGCCCTCTCCTTTCTTTCATTCTGTCAGTGTGGACTCCTGGGTCTTTATTCTAAGGGCTATAATTTGCTACTATCATTATTTATTTTGATTTTCAAATTTGCCAAGTTTGGCCAGTGGGAGTCCCTTCACCCTGGCTTCTGTGACTTTTGATGTCCCTGTCATTCCTGAGTACTTTCTTACATTGGCAGAGCGAGATATTCCAGATTCAACCCACCTTCTTTCTAGTGGAGAACAGTGCTTAGAAACCAATATCTGGGTGCTAGGTGTGCACATTGCTACTGGGATGTCATTGCTTCTATGTCCTCTCAGCAGACAGATCTAGAAAACATGTGTATTATGCATACACCAACATCTAGATTGATTTTTCTTTCTATCATCTATCAGTTTCTCTATCTGAACCCGCCTACTGCAATCCAGCAGGATTAATTTTAGTTTCTCCCTTCCCATATTTGTAACTCTCTGTTGTAGGGAGAAATTTGACTCCTGTTATTCATATGATACTAACTTATTTGATCAATACTAGAATACATTGTTTCAGAATCACCCATCCATCTCACAGCAGAAACACAATCCTACTAAGGATCAGCATTTCTTCACAGCGTTTCTGTCTTCAGCCTACGGATACATAGTTGAAATGCTGTGTTCAAAAGTAACTTGGGAGGTATCTGGGTGGTTCAGTTGGTTGAATGTCAGACTCTTGATTTTTGGCTCAGGTCAAGATCTCATAGTTTTTGGGATCGAGCCCTGCATTGGGCTCTATGTGGACAGCATGGAGCCTGCTTGGGATTCTCTACCTCCCCCCCTTTGACTCTCTTCCTCTGCTCATGCTCTCTCTCAAGTAACATGGGTTAGTTTTTTCTTCCCTTCTCTGTGTTTGTATTTAAAATACAGTTAGGCTTAGTTGTTTCTATTTGTATTCAACTTTGTTGAATCCCATTTTGTCATTTTTATTTTTGGAGTATTAACATGCTTCTGAAACTCAGACAATGACACTCCCCTTTCCCTTCTATCCTTTTACCCCCTTATCCTTTCCACTCCATTGCCATCCAGGCTGTTAGTCACCCAATAGCAGTAGTTTGTGTTTTTTTTTTTTTCTTCCTGTGTTTCTTTTAGCACAAATGAGCAGACACGTATGTATTTTATTCCCCTGCTTTGTTTTAATTAAAAACAATTTTTTTATTGTATATTCATTTTTGAGAGAGAGAGAGAGCACGAGCAGGGAAGGGATAGAGAGAGAGGGAGACATGGAAACCCAAGCAGGATCCAGGCTCTGAGCCGTTAGCACAGAGCCCGATGTGGAACTCGAACCCACAAACTGAGATCATGACCTGAGCTGAAGTCAGAGGCTCAACTGACTGAGCCACCCAAACACCCCTTTTTAAAATTAAAAAAAAAAAAAAGTTTATTTATTTTTGAGAGAGAAAGCGTGAGTGGGGACAGGGGCAGAGAGAGAGGGAGACACAGAATCTGAACCAGGCTTCAGGCTCCGAGCTGTCAGCACAGAGCCCGACGCGGGGCTGGAACTCATGAACTACGAGATCATAACCTGAGCCGGAGTTGGATGCTCAACCAACTAAGCCACCCAGGTGTCCCTTTTATTTCCCTCTTTTTACACACACCGTAGCATGCTGTAGACATTCTTTTGTATTTTGCTTTTTTCACTTTTTACAAAAACTTTAAACAATAAAATTTTTAAAAATTTTTTTATTTTTGGGGCGCCTGGGTGGCGCAGTCGGTTAAGCGTCCGACTTCAGCCAGGTCACGATCTCGCGGTCCGGGAGTTCGAGCCCCGCGTCAGGCTCTGGGCTGATGGCTCAGAGCCTGGAGCCTGTTTCCGATTCTGTGTCTCCCTCTCTCTCTGTCCCTCCCCCGTTCATGCTCTGTCTCTCTCTGTCCCAAAAATAAATAAACATTGAAAAAAAAAATTAAAAAAAAAATTTTTTTTTTATTTTTGAGAGATAGGCAGAGCATGAGCATGGGAGGGGCAGAGAGAGAGGGAGACACAGAATCAAAAGCAAACTCCAGGCGATGTGGGGCTTGAACCCATGAACCGTGAAATCATGACCTGAGCCAAAATCAAGAGTTGGATACTTAACCATTTTGAGAGAGAGAGAGAGAGAGCAGGAGAGGGGGAGGGAGAGAGTGAGAAAGAGAGAATTCCAAGCAGGCTCTGCACTGTCGGTGCAGAGACTGATGTGGGGTTCAAACCCACAAACCGTGAGATTATAACCTGAACTGAAATTAGGAGTTGGACGCTTAGCGGACTGAGGCACCCTGGTACCCAGGCACCCTGCTTTTTTCAGTTTATATATCCTGGAAATTCACTCCATATTGGTTATAGACCTTTTTTCCTTATTCCTTTTTTTTTTTTTTTTATGTTTGTTTATTTTTGAGGTGGGGAGGGGCAGAGAGCGAGAGGGAGAGAGATCCCAAACAGGCTCCACACCATCAGCACAGAGCCTGATGCAGGGCTTAAACTCACAAACAATGAGATCATGACCTGAGTCGAAATCAAGAGTCAGATGCTTAACTGACTGAGCTACCCAGGTGCCCTTTGTTTTCCTTATTCTTTTTAAAAAAAAAAATTTTTTTTTCAACGTTTATTTTATTTTTTGGGGGACAGAGAGAGACCAAGCATGAACGGGGGAGGGGCAGAGAGAGAGGGAGACACAGAATCGGAAACGGGCTCCAGGCTCTGAGCCATCAGCCTAGAGCCCGACGCGGGGCTCGAACTCACGGACCGCGAGATCGTGACCTGGCTGAAGTCGGACGCTTAACCGACTGCGCCACCCAGGCGCCCCTGTTTTCCTTATTCTTGGAAAAAAAAAAAAAAAGCCACACCATGTAGTCCATTATGTAGACGTACCATAGCTTATTCAACTGTTTCCTGTGTGGGGGCATTTAGATTGTTGTCAATATTTTGCAATTGAACATCTTTTCACATGCTTGAAGACCATTTTTATAGTATTTTTTATGAATTATTCATGGTTTTTTGCCCATTTTTTGTCCCTTTCCCATCAATTGTTGAGAGTTCTTCATGTATTGGCAGTATAGGCCTTTGTTTGTGATATATGTTGCAAATATTTTCTCCCAGTTTGTTCGGTTTTCAACGTTTATAACCTTTTACCATTTCTTTAAAAATTTTTTTTAATGTTTATTTATTTTTGAGACAGAGAAAGACAGCATGAACGGGGGAGGGGGTCAGAGAGAGGGAGACACAGGCCCCAGGCTCCAAGCTGTCAGCACAGAGCCCAACGCGGGGCTCGAACTCACAGACCATGAGATCATGACCTGAGCCGAAGTCGGGCGCTTAACTGACTGAGCCACCCAGGCGCCCCAGCCTTTTACCATTTCTAATTAAAAATTTTCTTTAGGTAGCCAAAGGTATTAATATTTTACTGCATCTGGATTTTGATGGAGTTAGAAAAACTTTCCTTACATCCAGGTCATAGAGAAATTCACTCACGTTTTCTTCTAGTACTTAGTTTCATTTTTCTACACTTGGACCCCTGAGTCATTTGGAATCTATTCTTGGGTATGATGCAAGGTATGGATCTAACTTCTCTTTGTCCAAATGGCTAACCAGCTGTCCCCACACCATTTATTAAAAATTCTATCTTTGCCCAGTGATTTGATTTTTTTTTTTTTTTTAAGTAAGCTCTACACCCAGCGTGGGGCTTAAACGCACAACCCCAGGACCAGGCCAACTGAGCCAGCCAGGCGCCTCTGCCCCAGTGATTTGAGATGTCACACTTGTCACATACTAGGCTCTATTTGTGTTCAAATCTGTTTCTATTCAAAGACATTCTATTTGGTTCTCCTGGTCTGTTGTCTATTCTATTAAAGTACTGTCTTGTTTTAATTATAGAGACTTTAGCGTATGTTTTAATATCTGGTAGGGTTTGTTGTCTCCTGTTTTTCTTTTCCAGTGTTTTCCTGGCAATTCTTGCAGGTTTGTTTTTCTGTATGAACTTTGGTATCAATTTGTCTAGCTCCATTAAAAAAAAAAAAAAGCCTATGGATATTTTTGTTGGGATTGTGTTAAATTTATAAATTATTTAGGGAGAAGTGACATCTTTTTGATGTCATTCTTTTCAAGGACAAGAAATGCCTGCCCATTTGCTTAAGTCTATGTTGTATCTTTCTAGAGTACTGCAATCTATTATTTTTTTTTTTTTTTTACTCCTTAGCACCTTATTTTATATATTGTGTTTTAACAATTTTTTTTAAACGTTTATTTATTATCGAGAGACAGAGAGACACAGAGCGTGAGCAGGGGAGGGGTAGAGAGAGGGGCAGACATAGAATCCGAAGCAGGCTCCAGGCTCTGAGCTGTCAGCACAGAGCCCGACGCGGGGCTTGAACTCACGAACTGAGATCATGACATGAGCCAAAGTCGGATGCTTAACAGACTGAGCCACCCAGGTGCCCCTACATTTTATTTTTAAGTAATCTCTACACCCAGTGTGGGGCTCGAACTCACAATCCCAAGACCAAGGGACACAGATTCTACTGACTAAGCCAGCCAGGTGCCCTCTTATTTAGGTCATTTATATCCTTACTTATTTTCAGTTCACTTGATCTTTTACTGAGTTTGTGTTAAATTCTATTAATGTATTTCTGTCTCGTTGCATTGCTTACAGTCTCTTTATAAATGTGGTTGTTGTGCTGTTTAGCACAGATAGTGGTAATTGTTATTTATTCATTATGAATTGTGGCTTTTAGCATTAAAAGTGTACTACTTCCTTAAATTATTTTCAACTTTAGGATCACTGTTTCTTCCTCATTTTTTGTTTCCATTCACTTGATATACCTTTGTCCATCCCTCCAACTTTAGCCTCTATGAATCACTTTGTTTTGTCTCTTATATCTAGCATAGTTAGGTCCTGCTTTGTGAGTCAAATTAAAAATCATTTTTAGGGAGGGGCACCTGGTTGGCTCAGTCTGTTAAATGTCTGACTTGATTTCTTTTTTAATGTTTATTTATTTTTGAGACAGAGAGAGACAGAGCATGAATGGGGGAGGGTCAGAGAGAGAGGGAGACACAGAATCTGAAGCAGGCTCCAGGCTCTGAGCTGTCAGCACAGAGCCCGACGCGGGGCTCGAACTCATGGACTGCGAGATCATGACCTGAGCTGAAGTCGGATGCTCAACCGACTGAGCCACCCAGGAGCCCCTATCTGTCTGACTTGATTTTGGCTCAGGTCATGATCTCACCATTGTGAGATCGAGCCCCATATCAGGCTCTGTGCAGAGCCTGGAGCCTGCTTGGGATTCTCTCTCTCTCTCTCTCTCTCTCTCTCTCTCTCTGTCCCTCCCCTGCTCACGCTCTTTCTCTCAAAATGAATAAACTTTAAAAAAAAAAAAAAAGAGAGGAAGAATTAAAAGAAATCTTTTTCTTTTTTAAGTGAGTTAAGCCCATTCACATTTATTGATATGATTGAATTTGTATTTATATTTTGTGATTATCACGTGTATTATGTTTCATTTGCTGTATTTTTTCCCATGTGATCTTTTCTTTGTGTTTTTAAATTTATATATTTACGAAGGTTTGCATTTTTGTTCTAGTGATTATCTTTGGGCTTCTACCTTTTTGAAATGCCTTTTGTTCCTTCTTTTCTTATATGACCTATTAATTCTTAACTCCCACCTGTTGACAACAATCAGTGAGTTTACTCTCCTCTTTCAGGATCTTTGATATTTTTAGCTTCATTTTTCTACTTGTCAGGACAGTTAATCAGCCCTTTTGCTAAAGCATTCATCTCTTGGTTGGATGAAGCAGGTTCTTCAACAACGGTTATGGTGGTAGAATTTCTTGAGTTTGTGTTTGTTAACTGTTTTTCTGTAGTCTCGACACCGGAAGCTCTGATTGGCTGTGTATAAAATCCATGGCTTACGTTTTCCTTCCCTGAATTTTTTTTTTTAAGTTTTTTTTTTTTCAACTTTTATTTATTTTTTTGGGGACAGAGAGAGACAGCATGAATGGGGGAGGGGCAGAGAGAGAGGGAGACACAGAATCGGAAACAGGCTCCAGGCTCTGAGCCATCAGCCCAGAGCCCGACGCGGGGCTCGAACTCCCGGACCGCGAGATCGTGACCTGGCTGAAGTCGGATGCTTAACCGACTGCGCCACCCAGGCGCCCCTCCTTCCCTGAATTTTTAAAAGAAGTATAGCTTTGTTGTTGCTTACTTACTTTGTATGTTGGTTTTGAAAATCTGATGCTGGTGTCATTCTTTAGAACTTGTGAGGTATTTGGTCTTTTGTGCTTGGAGGCTTTGAGGGTTTTTTCCTTCATCTTTGAAGTTTTATTGGGATATGTCCCAGAGCTGAGTGTTTCAGGTCATTTTTGCCAGCTACCCCGTGTGGATCCTTTCAATGTATACCTTTAATCTTATTTTATTTCTGTAAGTTTTCTTGGATTACATAATAAATATTAGTTTTGTTCCAAGGTCTTATTTTTCTCTTAAGGGACTCCGATTTCTTCTTTGGTCTGAGTTCCACTTCAGTCCCTTTCTTTGTGCTTCTTCCTACTGATTTGTCCATTTATTTAAAATTTTTGGATGTCTGATTCCAGGTATTTTGTTACATCCTACACTTTTGCTTGAGGAAATTTCATTCAGTTAGTTTTCCTCTGTTTCGTGGTTGTTTGGGGGGAGAATTTTTATTAGCCAAGGTGCTTTTTATTCTTATTTTTTGTTTCCCTAGTATCTTGGTATGGATCTCTTTAGTTGTCATCCATTCATTTTGTAGATTTGGTGTCATTTACAAGGTTCCAATTCAGTTCTACCCACTTCTTTTATCTAGTAGATATTTACATTCTCCTCTCCACATAAGTGTTAATATTAGATGCCCATTAAATACACTAAATTGATTTGAAGCTTGGGTGTTTTCTGTATTCCAGTGATGATGATGGTGTGCGTGCGCACGCGTGCGTGAGATAGGGAAACTAGTTCAGGGGAGAGATGTCTGTGCTGTGACCAGGGATGGAGGCGGTGAGAACTAGCTGACTGGGATGCGTGCTGAAGACAGAGCCGTGATAAGGACTGGATGTGAGGGGTGAGGAAGTGAGGAGTCAAGGATGACCACAAAGGGTCAAGTGGACACTCGCCAGCTGTCTCTTCCAGAGGAGGGGAGGGAGCACGAGCTCTGCGCCTGAGCTCTACTCTTCTTTCTCAAGGTTACAAGCCCAATGAAGGGAAGCGAGGGGACGCTTGTGAAGGCGACAGCGGGGGACCCTTTGTCATGAAGGTAAGCATCACTGAAGGCCAGGAGCTGGTGGGTGGATCTTCTGAGGGTGCAGGGGGGTAAGGACGGACCCAGTTTTCAGGAGGAGTTGCCTGCCACTGCCTTGGACTTGACTCTGTTGGAATCCCCATGTCTCTTCCTCAGAGCCCCTTTAACAACCGCTGGTACCAAATGGGCATCGTCTCATGGGGCGAAGGCTGTGACAGGGATGGAAAATACGGCTTCTACACACACGTGTTCCGCCTGAAGAAGTGGATACGGAAGGTCATTGATCAGTCTGGAAGTTAGGGGGCCGTTCGCCTTCTAGGCTCCTCGCTGCAAAATCGCAGAAACCAAGTCGGAGGAATTATTTTTGTGCTTTGTTCCTAAAAGTATAGTTCTCAATAAAAGTGCCTGTCAACAAGCCTCAGCGCTCCCAGTGCCATTCGTGGGCAGCTCTGGAAGAGCCAGTCCGACTGGATGACAGGACTTAGCGGGTCCCCCAGTCCTAGAAGGGGGGGGGCAGGTGATGGGGAGGTGGTGGCCTGAGAGTAGGAGCACTGAAAATGTTCCGGACTTGGGGCCTTTGTGGGTTAGCTCATTTCGTGCTCGTAAGAGGTAGGTGAGGAAATCAACTAGGAGAAGCGTCTTGTCCAAGGTCATGTAGTTAAGAAAGGTCAGAGTTGGACTTGGAGCACAGAAGATACTAAAACCTGTGCTTTCAGTCGCTCTGCTGTCAGGGCCGTAAAGCGATTGTCCCAGGACCAGAGAAGAGGCGGGAGGAAGACTGGAGCGATGAGGGGTGAGTAGGTACACCTTTCTCTTTACCTCCCGCTTTCCTTGGAAGTCCCTATGTGCTTCTGCACGTCATTAAAATGACATCAGATTAATGCCCCCAACAGGCTCAGTTATTTGAAGTGCCTTCATCTGAGAGTCTTGTGGGATATGGTGGTTCGGAGTGTGGGCCCCAGCGTCAGACTGTCTGGGTTCAGTGTTCTGGGATAGGAAAGGGAGAACCACGGACAAGGCACTTGACTTCCGTGGGCCTGCTTCCTTACATAGAAGATGTATGCAATGACATTACTTGCCTCAGTAAGGTTTTGAGGAGTAATTTAGGTAACGTGTATGGTGTACTTAGCCAAGTGCCCAGTACCTGGTAAGCTGTGCATAAATCACGGCCGCCTGTATGCTCACTCCTGCCTGGTGTGATCAAAGTTGCTCTGCCACTCCCCTCCTCTGGCCCCTGCAAATAGCACGTTGGTGGGGTTGTTGCTTCCTGGGATTTCTACTCACATCATCGGTATCAGACCTGAGCAATTTGTTTCTCCACGAAATGGGACTTAGAGGGTGTATGAGTAGATTCAGAAAGGGTTTGGAGGAATGTCTGAGTTCTAAGAGTCACAGCATGTTCTTGAAGGTTGCTCCTGGCAGAGGTCGTTGGTCTGGGATGGAGCACGGCGGACGTACCACTGCCCTTCTGCGCGGCTCCGCCGAGTTTCCGGCTGCACCACGGCCCGCTGCCACTCCTGTTCGGTGCATCTGTGGCTGGGGAGTGAGGCACCGCAGCCTGCAACAGGCACAACACTGAGTGTCAGCTGGCGTGAGATGCCGATCACTTGATACTTCTCTGGGGACTGTGCTGTGAAGTCTCATCCCTGAGCTGGTTGGGGGAAGAACATGGATGCCACCATGATCACCATTTGTGACCTAGAATCTTCAACTAAGATCTATAAACCTCATGGTTTAGAGTGGGAAGGGACTGGAGGTAAGTACTTTTGCCCCCTTCCCTCCTCTTTATTTTCCCTTCCCGTTTTTCAATACTTTCAGGAACAGAGAATTGGGACTAAGTTCCTTTGCCCTTGTTTGGTTCTGGTTGACCAGAAAGCAGGGGGAAAACTGGGAATTCAGTGAGTTTGCAGGACCTTGGCGACCCAGAGCTTTTTTAAAATTTATTTTTTAACGTTTATTCATTTTTGAGAGACCGAGACAGAGCATGAGTGGGGGAGGGGCAGAGAGAGAGGGAGACAGAATCCCAGGCCGGCTCCAGGCTCTGAGCTGTCAGCACCGAGCCTGACGCTGGGCTTGAACTCACGAGCCATGAGATCGTGACCTGAGCCGAAGTCGGACGCTTAACCGACTGAGCCACCCAGGTGCCCCCAGCCCAGAGCTTTTAACCAGATTGGGGAAATGGATTAAGAATTCGAGTATCCCAACTCTGCTTTTGAAACAAGGGTACACATTCTCAAGATCGCTTCCCTTCAACACAGCTGTCAGCATACAAATCGCTGACCCAAGCACAGCCACTCTTCCCAAATACATTGTCCTAGCACAGCAGCAAACTAACTCCTTGGTCTTCCTTCCAGGGAGCGCCTACTCCCATGTTCCCACTGCGGGGGGCAGAGGCGAGTGTGATTCCAGGCAGCACGGGGGCCACCTGAGAACCACACTAGAAGCAACTTTCCGCCAGCCTTTCATTTCTTGAGCACCAGCTGAGTGAAAGGTAGTCTAGAAAAAAGTTCCTTGACCCCAGTGGCTGCCCAAGAAGTTGCCCGTGTGAATCCAGAGCCTCTTAGTGCTAAAGGGTTTTTCTGACTGTGGAGGGAGGCCCTGGGGAATTTTCCCGGAGGAGACTCCTCCGTTCCCTTTCTGGTCCTCAGACTGAGCATGAAGCAGCTGTGGGTTTAGACTCAGACGCCAGAAACCAGGCAGGAAGCTCCTGAACGTCCTCCCACCTCCTTGAGTCAGATGCTCCCCAATCCAGTCCCCGTGTGAGAGGCACCGCGGCCCGGCCAGAACGGGGCCCATCTTGCGTGCAAAGTGGCAGGAAGCCCGAGAGCTCCTTGGAACCACAGTGCTGGTGGGAGGGAAGTCATGACCAGGACCTCCTCAAAATGGGGAAGGGACTCCTCTGCTCTCCCGGGGGCTACAGGCGGAAAGCAGGAAAGGTGCTCTGCTGCTCCTCCCAAGGGAGCAGAAGCCCAAGCCTGTGCACCCGGCCCCGGCGCTGCTCCGTGAGGGGGCCTCCCTAACCGTTCTGTGGCTGCCGGCCAGGCCCAAGAACCGATGACAGAGCTGCCCAGATACGGAGCATCTTGGGAGACAGTTCTAGTTAATGCAAACTTTATTTATAAAAGACTCTTAAATTAGTTGTATCATGCCATGCATTCATACAGAATACAGTGACCCTTCAGGGCTACAGGGAGAAGAGCTCACAAACTCAAAGGAAAAACTATTAAAGTTTCTAATAGTTAAAAGCTAGGAAAGATCAGGACGACTTTACAAATGAGCAGTTAAAAATAAAAGACAAAGGCTATGGAGACTAGTCGGAGCTGAGAGGAGGGCAGCTGTTTACAAGTCTGTACACTAAACTACTACACGGACAGTCTTCTAGAGGCAGGGCGCTGGCGGAGAAGCAGAGTATGTACAACGACTCGCGCCGCGGCGGCTCCTCCCGGACCCGCGGTGTGTGCAGCCGGCCAGTCTGTGTGCTAGGCCTGCCGAGGCCCTTCGACTAGGAGGACTCCGAGTTTAGTGAACTGAAGCTGCGGGGTGCCGGGGGCTGGGGCGGCTTCACTTGCGACTGCTCTTTATTCTCTCCAGTCTCTTTTTCAAGTCGTCAATGTTAGCCGTGGAGGACGAGGACGTGGTCGTGGTTCCTGAAGAGTGAGTCTGGTGAGAATCCAGGTCCAAGTGCTGGTGCTGCTCCCGGGACTCCCGGAGCTGAGAGAGTTTGCTGTGCAGCATGTCTGTGGAAGAGGCAACCGTGGGAACTGCTGGTTTGGAGAGCAGAGAGGTCAGCGGAGGTCGGTCATCTTGCTGTGGAGACAAGGGGAGACATTGGTCAAGCGGGTCGGTGCGCAGCTCTGGAACGGCAGCGGCCACTCCGTCCCCGAGCCACACGGAAGGAAAGGAGCGGTACCTTTGTATTGTCCAGACCACACCGCTGTCGGAGGATTTTGAGTCTTTCCAGGTAGACCGACGGTCCCACCTCCTCTCCGTTTGTGTTACCAATGGAGGACACCGTGCTTGTGGGAGCAGACATACACGTGACCTCCGTCTGAGGGGAGATGCCTAGAGAGGAAGTGTGGAAAGGACACTCAAATGTACCCACGTCCCACTTCTAGACTGGCCTGGTTGATCTGCCACCACAGGGAACGATTTGGGACCTAGATATCGCCATTATAAAGACTGAAAAATCCAGAAGAGTCCATCTGGAGTTGGTGATAAAGGGTGCTCTGAAATTCACAAGATAAGCTGAGCGAGAGCTTTAGGAGTCAACAGAGAAGAGCAGACTGTCAGTTGGGCCGGCCATCTACATCTGGGATATGAGGGGTTGGATCTTGTGACCCTACGCCGACCTGGGCCATCCAAAAGGCCCACGCCACTGCTGGGGCTACGGGAAGTGTCCAGCCGAGGAACCTAAGGACTTTAAATGTTGGCAACGATTAGACGAGGTCTGGACGAGGTGACACACAGGAGGAAGTGCTTATTCAAACCGGGGGAGAGAGCAGGAGCTGAAGGCTACAGTGTATTCAAGGGGAAGAGGCGGAAACGGAGGTGTCCTACAAACACCCAAAGAAGGGACAGGAACGGGAGCATCTGTCACCCCAGCGTGGAGAGCAATATTCTGGCAGGAGAGGGGGAAAAACCAAAAAAATCTGTCACAGTTCTTAAATTCCCGAGAAGGAACAATAACAAAATGCAGGCATTTAAAACACCCAAAGATAATGCGTTACAAGATGCATTATCTAAACCAAAAAGATAAGGTCCTGGGACGACAAACTTCCTTACGGTAAACCAAAGAGTCGCACACAAGATTCCTCTAGGAAAACAGGAATCCCTAATGTAAACGTGAGGAGAATGCTCTGACGGAGAGTGAACGAAGAAGGACGTGACAGTCAGCAGTGAGGGACGTGTGAATGCTTTCCACACAAAACCGCTCAGGCATCAGTGGGGACACGCACGTGTGTTGCAAATGTGCTGTTCAGGCCCAAAGTATCAAATGTTGGATATCACCAGAGAGGACTTTGGGAGTGAGAAAAGGGGGCTCTGCCTCGATCAAGCAAACTATGGTATGTCCACTTACCACTTCCAACACCCCACATAACACAGTATCTACTAGGTTAATTGTTCGGCGTCTGTCTCTAGCCTTGTGGATTATTAATTTATTATCTATTATTTATTTGTTAGTTTACATATTTGAGACAGAGAAGTGGGGCTCATTCGAGGCTCGTGTTTATACCCAAAGCAGGGCTCGAGCTCACCAACTGTGAGATCAAGACCTGAGCCAAGTCAGATGCTTAACGACTGAGCCACCCGGGCGCCCTGCTCTGGTGGATGTGAAATTCTAGCAGAGGCTTCTCTCTGTTTGCTGCCTGGCACACACAACAGTACTTGCCGAGTGATAGGAACGAAAGCTTCTCTGAATGTTAAGCTGAAACATTACTTCCCCACAGTGGAAAAGCCAAGTATCTGCAAATTACTGCTCACAGGATCTAGAGACAAAGGAAGACCTTGAAGGTGTCAGTTATAGAAAAGAGCTGTCAAGGGCCTTATTACACCAAAAGAGAGATCTCTGTCACCATGCAGAGTAGAGCTCTCACATTTGTCCTGCATCTAGTTCTCTGTGAGTTCCGTGAAACTCCTCCTCTAACATTCCCAAATTTGTTTGCCTGAAAAACCGTGTTCCTTTGTGGTTTTCACACTTGATCTTAGCCAAAAGGCTGAGAAGCCATCCTTTGTGGTTTTCAGATTCCAGTCATGTTCTCTCTCACCACGTATCTTGCTAGGCTGAAGCTTCAGTTATATTCTCTGAAATTATTTTTCTCTTCTTCTCAACACCTTAAATTATGCCCCTCCAAGACCTTAAGATGTTTTTTCTTGAAGTGTAATGAGCAGAATGTCTACATATGGACATACCGTGGTTTGCTTGATCAAGGGGTGGGGAGTAGATGACAAATTTTAAGGAAGGTCTGAGACAGTGGTGTCTGGACAAGGAACTGATGGAACAAAGAGAGCCAGTCACAAGACCATCTTGTGGAAGAGCAATCTACATGTAAGAAACGGTTGGTGCAGAGGTCTAAGCAGGTACATAAATGCCTGGTGTGTTCCGGAACAGCAAGGAGGCTGGTGGGGGCTGGAGTATTCGGAATGGGAGTCGGAGTGAGTAGAAGACGCGGCTCTAGTGGTGGCCTTACATGTAGGGCCTCGTAGATCTCTAGAAGGCCTTTTGCTGAGAAAGGGAGAGCCTTTGGGAAACATTTGAGAAGTACTGTTTTGGTGCTATGCGTGGAAATGGGAAGGCGACAGTGGAGGCAAGGGGTCAGCATGAAGAACAGTGCCATAAACCAGGTGAGCGATGACGACTCTCACACCAGGGCAGTGGCCGTGAAGGTCATGAGAAGAGTGTGTGGATTCTGTACATGGTTTGCAGGCAGAGCCAAAAGGATTTCCCGACAGAGAGGAAGACAAGACTCAAAGGCTCTGGGTCTAAGCAAACTAGAAGGACAAAGTTGCCATCATCTGAGATGGACAAGAAAGGAAACAGCAGGTCTCCTCCTGGCTTGGAGGAATATCTGGAGCTTAGCAGTGACATGTTGAGTTTACAATGCCTACTAGAGACCCAAGTGGAGGCATCATGCAGGATGTATCTGTTGGGATTAGGAAGAAGGTCTGAGCTGGACCCAAAACAACACTGGGCCTCTCTGGCACGTAAACGGTATCTCAAGTGATGAGACTACATGGATTAGTTACGGGAATGAGAGTAAGAAGAGATGGTTACCGACTGAAGCCTGGGGAGCGCCAACATGAAGAGTTCAAGGAGAGGAAGAATCGGAGACCAAGAAGGAAGAGGCCAGGAAGGCTGCGTAGGAGGAGACCAAAGAGAGCACGGACAGCTAGAAGCCCAGAGAAGAAATGGTTTCAAGGGCAGGGAACACTGTCCTTGTCAAACACTGATGATGGGTCAAGTCAGGTGACAGAGGTGACCACTGTCTGTAGCCATGTGAACATCGCTGGTGACCATTAAATATTGAGGAGCAGAGGCATTAATTTAAATGTGTCAAAGCCTCCAGTTCCTGAGCTGGGAGATATTTTGAACTCATCCCTGAAGCTACTAGAGGAAACCATACCTGTTGATGAGGGAATACGGCCTTTGCCTTCTCTCTCCATCTCAATCACCCGAAGGCCTCTTTCAACATAGCTCTGGAAGAACTGGGAGGAATTTTTCAGAAATGGTTCAATGTCGGCATCTGAATATTTCTTCTTATATTCATATAACTCTGCTAGGCCCTGGTTAATAAGAAAAAGGAAGAGGAGGGAGAAATTAGTCAGTGGCCCTTCTCTATAAAGCAGAAGCCC
Organism: Herpailurus yagouaroundi; assembly: GCF_014898765.1. NCBI lineage: Eukaryota > Metazoa > Chordata > Mammalia > Carnivora > Felidae > Herpailurus > Herpailurus yagouaroundi. The sequence continues at coordinate 7,103,671 of NW_024412418.1, read as the reverse complement.
ATTTGGCTAGACCCTTTCCCTTTTACCTCTTTGGTGTTCTCTTTAGAGCCAATCTTCTTAAAAATCTCAGCCAAGAAATCATTCACTTTGGCCTTTGATGATTTTTCATCCTGAAATTGAAAGGCACAAAGGACCGGCTAGACCCGAGTTATTAATTAGGAACCCCCCATGGTTGGATAAGAACTAAAGATATCTCAAAATCCAGACCTTACTGGTATGTTCCTGTGGCTAACAGAAGCACCAATGTCTACAGTGGAAAACACTAACATTCTGAGTTACTGAATGCCTGCAGCTGCAGCTTTTCAACTAAACTTGAGGAGGAAGGACCTTGGCCCATTCCTCCCTAATTAAGTAGAGCTCACAGTGGATTTATTTGGCAACCAAAGCCTTAAGCACAAGTAAAGAAACCTTTCTTAGGGACCAAGAGGCACATGGTTAGAACTAGTTCATATTTGAAAACTTAAAGGTGGAAAATGGTTATGACACCTCAGCAGGAGAGTGGTCCCATCCCTGAGCCTTAACCTTAGACCCTCAGAAAGATGGGCTCCAGCGTTTACATCTGTGACAGGATCACCACCCTTAGTCTTTCGAGTCAGGACACTTACTATTCGAGATGCTCCCTTTTCTGTTTCCTTATCAGACTTGCTCCCGGTCTGGTCCATGCTGTGCTTCATCATCCGGCAGAGGTGGGCCTCCAGCTCAGATTCGTTCTTGTTGTCAATCATTGTTAGGTGGTCTAGGATCTGTGGGAGACAGACGCACATTGAAATGGCAGCAATGCCGTGATGTTCTCTCAAGCTCCCTCAGGGACCAGCTGCTGTTCTCACATACCTTGGGCCCTTTTAATTTGCATAAAGTGTGCAGCAGCGTCTTTAGGGTCCTTATGGGAAATTCACTTTTGCATTGCTTCAGTTTCTCTTTGGGGAAGACCTTCATGAAAATATGTATGTCCAGAAGAATTCTGTCCAGATTAATGCTGTTGATGGTATCAGGCAAGAGTCGAACCATTCTCCAGAGACACTATTGGAAAAAGAAACAAAGTTAGGAGGAGTGGCTGAAGAATGAGGATCACCCCTGGTACCATTCACCTGTCCCAAGCTCTGTGGTCACTTCCAAAAGATGGTCAGGGATATAAGTGTGGAACACCACCATGCCTTTTGAGTTCAGCTGCTATAACATGAACAATTTCACTCATTTCAAGCACATCACGGCAAGAGTGTGACCAGCCATCCATGTAATCATCCCCACACCTCCTTCACACTCCCTGGAAACGGGGGCCTTGGTGAGAAGGTATGGAGAATCGGGTGTGGAACCCAACAGTACAGCAGTTCATACAGCTTAACCAAACCTGACCCAAGGACACAGACTCAATTACAGTGTAATAACAATGTTATAATGTTGCAGATACGTTCACTTAGGGTTTTCCGTTCAAGAGGCTAAAATATTACAGGACAGGGCTATACTTACTATTTCCCAAAAAGGTATAACATTTGTCTCATGAAACTAATTGCCTTTTGCTTCTAGGATAATTCGTCTTTCCCTTTTCATTGAGGCCAAGAACTGTTCAGGCCTGAGCCTGGGGTATAAACTCGAGACCAAGTATATTTTTTTTCAGGTGTTCCTTGGTTGATCTGAGTCTATGTCTTACTTTCAACTCCCCTCTCTGCACACTTTAACAAGTATTGCATTTTGGAAAGAAAAGAGATCAAATTATTTCAACTTTACCTTCATAACAAGCTCTGAGAATTTGGGAGAACTGGCTGTTGCTAGCAGGCTGTCTTGGAGCAAAACAAGTAGGGCACTAGAAAAAAAAATCCCAACATGGTAACATTAATAAGTTTTAAACATGCATTCCAATTAAAACCAATAGTTGAAAGGCCAAGTGTAAATATTCTGTATCCATCTAACAAATTGAGAGCCTATGGATCAGGATTGTCTCTGATTACTTGACATTCAGCTATAAAGAAAATAAACATCAATCATTTAAGCTTTCTCAGTTACTACTTGGTAAATGGTAAAGCTTGTCACTATTTTTCATTGTCACTGGTAGCTGAGAAAGAAATGTACCTGAAATGTACGTGGAAGGAGAGGTAATCAACAAACATGATAGTTCTATTCTAGAAAATTCTTTATAATTTTTTTTAAAGTTTATTTATTTTGAGAGACAGTGCAAGTGGGGGAGGAACAGAGACAGGGAGACAGAGAATCCCAAGCAGGCTCTGCACCGTCAGCTTGGAGCCCACTGTGGGGCTCAAACTCATGAAACCATGAGATCATGACCTGAGCAGAAACCATGAGTCAGATGCTTAACTGACTGAGCCACCCAGGTGTCCCTATTCTAGAAAAGTCTTGATGCTGGCTGGCTTACTAAGTTGTTACTAGTTTTAGCTGCTGTCTCGGGTCAGAACACTTTAGGTTCATGAGGAAGAGAAGAGTAATAAACAAACTTATTAGGCAAACCTAAAGTTATAATTGGTCTTAGTGACTTTGGTTTCCATGGGTAGACAAAAGAGAGGCTGTTTCAGGCTCAAATGGTGAGAGCATGGATATACCTCAGGATGTTGGTCTGGTCTGACTTCTCCAGAACCTTCACCACCAAGAGGTTCACAGAGCGGATCACCTGTTGTCCTTCCTCTAGATCTTCAATCCTAGAGTCCAGCATTAAGGTGATGAGGCCATGCATCAGGTCTTTCAGTACTCCAGTGGAGGCCTCCCGGGCAAGGCTTTCTATCTGAAACAGCTATCCAATCATACTTGTGTTAGGTATGAAAGCCAATATATAAAACAAAGAAGATAAATGTGGGTGGCACATTCTAGTAAACAGTTACACTGTATTAAAAAAAAATGCAGAGTATTAGGGGGAAAAAAACCATCAGACTTCCTCAAATCTCCAGAAATAGCCAAAACTAATTGGAGTGCTTCTTCCTTCCTGTTGTAAAAGTACTTTCTGTGTGAGTAGTTATCTGTGACAATGCAACCAGGGGTCCTACCATGCCTAATGAAGACACTGGCAGGAAGCAGAAATCTAGGTAGTATGTAAGCATTCTATTTTGTGTCCTAACAGTAAGGCACCCAACATCTAATGAAAGTAGTCCGTAGTCTGCAAGTAAAACTCTGTAAGTGATGTAGGATTCAACAGAACATCTACACAGATTCAGGTTCTAGAACCCAGGTAGGATGAGACTGAAAAGAAGCTCATGTTCTGTAGAGGTGGCCTTACCGAAATCATGTTGCCAATGATACAGCTATAAAGCTTGATGATCTCATCTTTCTCCAATTTCTCATCTGCCATATGTGTGTTGTAGATGAGTCTTAGCTGCATGAACGTGGCTATCAGAAACTGATCAATATGGCCAGACATAGCTTCAGCTTTGTCTTCCTGTCTCAGGACCTCATCAATCTGGTAACAAAAACCCCAAGATATGTTAACTAAAATTAAAAACAAAAACAACAAAACAACCCCCAAGATACAGTCTCCAAGCTTCATACTTAGAAGTAGCAGGAAAATGTTATGTCTATAATATTTATTAGCAAAGTACTTATAATAATATCTAACCTAGAAAAAAAATCCAGTCACTTTACACATAAATAACTAGTCCTTAGGGATTCAAACACTCAGCAGATACTAACTGAGCAAGATACTGTTAGGTAAATTAGTCACAGATCCTATTGTAAAAGGTTCACTATCTAGAAGATTAGGGAATATAATCCCTATGTTTAAATGTCTCATCTATTAAAGTGAATACCCATCATCTCATTTGATCATTCAACAGCTCTGGAGAATCAGTAAGGTAAGTTAGTAAGATCTCCATTTACTACATGAGAAAAGCAAGGCTCAGAAAGATCAGACTACTTAGTCCAAACTCAAAACTCAAGTTTTCCCACATCCTGATTCTGGTGTTCTTTTTGGTTTGGTACATTGGTTGTCACTAACAGTAAAATGCACTACTGTGGGTAAAACATGTATTTCCCATTCACTACTGTAAAAATACCTAATTTTTATGATTACATAAATACCACCCAGAGACAAACATGTCAATCTTCAATAACCGCCCCCTCCCCCATCTTTTTTAAGAGAGCATGAGAATGGGGGAGAGGGAGAGAGAGAGAGAGAGAGGCATACACACACTGGGAGAGAATCTCAAACAGGCTCCACACTTGGCACAGAGCCCAACTCAGGGCTTCGTCCCAAGACCCTGGAATCATGAGCTGAAATCAAGAGTCGGACACTCAACCGACTGACACGCCCAGGCACCCCTAATGGCCCTACTTTCCGGCAGGGTTGTCCTATTGTGCAACTCCAGGGAGCACCATTTTGACAGACTGCAGTGGGAATGGTGCCTGCTGGTGTTGTGGAAGCCAGGAGTCCTACTTTCATTTGCATCTTTATGCGTGTCATACCTCATTGGCACATACAATTTTATATAACTGGAGCTGTTTAACAACGTTGTGTCAACAAAAACACCATAAAAAATACTTTTTCTCCCCCCAGGGGAAGCTTACCCTTTTTCTAAGGTAATTAACATTAACAACCTGGTCCACATCCTTTCACATTCACAGAGTCATATACAACCACATGTGCATGCACAAATGGGGTCAAGGTTTAGGTTGTTTATTTTAAAGAGGATTATAGTTCGTACATTTCTCTGCATCTAGCTTTTCTAGCACAACAGAAAATTATGAAATTCCCCAAAGGCCACAGGAATAGCTCTATTTTTAAAGACTGCATTAACAGTCTACATATGCATGTGCCAAAGTTTACTCAATTGTTCCCTTACTAACTTTCAATGTGTTTCCAGTTTGGTTACTTTGTTTACTATAAATAAGGTTTCAATAAACGTCTTTGTACATGTATCCTAATATACTTGTGTTTTTATTTCTAAAAGAATGATACATTTCAAATGATGGCATAATACATATTACTGTGTGGTTTTCTTTAAAAAGGCACATTGGGGCGCCCGGGTGGCATGCAACGTCCATCCGACTCTTGGTTTCAGCTCAGGTCATGATCCCAGGGTCATGGGATCAAGCTGAGTTGGGCTCTGTGCTGAGAGTGGAGCTTGCTTGGGATTCTCATTTTCTCTCTCCTTCTGCCCCTCTCCCCTGTTCACACGCAAACTCATGCTTTCTCTCTCTCAAATTAAAAAAAAAGGCACTAACATTGCATTTGCATTTCTACATTTAATGCACAAGTACTGTTTTTCCACAAGCTCTACTGCCTGTATGTTATTACACTTTTTATTTTTTGCCACTCTGATGGCAAAACATGCTATCTTATTGTTACTTTAGGCTCCACACCCAGTGTGGAGCCCAAAGGAGGGCTTGAACTGATGACCCTGAGATTAAGATCTGAGCTGAGATCAACAATCAGACACTTAACAAACTGAGCCACCCAGGGGTCCCTTATTGTTACTTTAATTTGCATTTTGTGGCAAAGGAGGGCCTGGACCTCTTTTCACATATTTACTGGCCGTTTGGATATCTTGTGTGATTTGCCTATTCACATCCTTCAGTCATTTTTCTATTGGGTTCTCCTTTTCTCAAGAGTTAATAAAAGCTCTGTTTAGTGTAGATATTAATCCTTTATTGGTCATCTGGGTTGCAAATATATTCCACAATATGCACGCAATATACTACTTGTTTACTGATAGTATATGGTAGATTTCTGCAGATTAAAATCTTAAAATTTTATATGTTCGAATGTGTCTTTTCTTATTCTTCTTAGGTTTCCTTCCTTGTTTTTAAATGTTTTCCCCAAGTCCCCTGGTTATTTCAAAAATTTAGGGGGGCGTGATGAATTGTTTAAAATTTTCACAGGGTTACTTTTTTTTTTTTATCTCTTCCACATCTATGGTTGGTTCCTTCCTCATTCCTGATACATATTTTTGTTCTCTAGTCAGTCTATTAAGGAATTTGTTTTGTTTTACAAGAAACAAATTAAGAGTTGTTATTTTAAAAATCCATCTTAGGGGCGCTTGGCTGGCTCAGTCAGATGAGCGTGTGATTGTTGGGTCCTGGGGTTGTGAGTTCGAGTCCCATGTTGGGTATAGACATTATGAATAAACAAACAAACTGAAAAAATAAACATCCATCTCATGAACTATAGCTTTATTATCTCCTTTCAGATATTTTTTATTTTTTATTTTTCTAACTTCTGATAAGTACTAAGTTACTTCATTTTAGCTTTTTCCTAATAGCAAATGCATTTCAGGCAATATATTTTTCATTTTCTTTCTTTTTATTTTTTTGTGTGCGGATATCCAATTGTCCCCGTATAATTTATTGAAAAGACTTTCCTTTCCTTACTGTTGAACACTTCAGTGACACATTAGTTATAAATCTATTGCGCCTATATGCATGTATTTATTTGTGGGTTTTTTAATTCTGTTCCATTGAGTCTAGTTCATTATTTTTATGTCAATATCACATTGTCTTAATTACTATAGCTATACTATACTTAAAAATTTTTTTTTTAAATTTACATCCAAGTTAGTTAGCATATAATGCAACAATGATTTTAGGAGTAGATTCTTTAATGCCCCTTACCTGTTTAGCCCATCCACCCTCCCACAACCTCTCCAATAACCCTTTGTTTGTTCTCCATATTTAAGAGTCTCTTATGTTTTGTCCCCCTTGCTGTTTTTATATTTGCTTCCCTTCCCTTGTGTTCATCTGTTCTGTATCTTAAATTCCTCATATGAGTGAAAGTCATATCTGTCTTTCTCTAATTTCACTTAGCATAACACCCTCCAGTTCCATCCACGTGGTTGCAAATGGCAAGATTTCATTCTTTTTGATTGCTGAGTATTACTCCATTGTATATATATATATACTACATCTTTATCCATTCTCCATAGATGGACATGTGGGCTTTTTCCATACCTTGGCTATTGTTGATAGTGCTGCTATGAACTTTGGGGTGCATGTGCCCCTTTGAAACAGCATACCTGTATCCCTTGGATAAATACCTAGTAGTGTAATTGTTGGGTTGTAGGGTAGTTCTATTTTTAATTTTCTGAGGAACCTCCATACTGTTTTCCAGAGTGGCTGCACCAGTTTGCATTCCCACCAGTGGTGCAACAGAGATCTTCTTTCTCCGCATCCTTGCCAACATCTGTCCTTGCAAAACTGAGTTGTTAATGTTAGCCATTCTGACAGGTGTGAGGTGGTATCTCATTGTGGTTCTGATTTGTATTTTCCTGATGATGGGTGATGTTGAGCATTCTTTCATGTGTTGGTTGGCTATCTGGATGTCTTCTTTGGAGAAATGTCTATTCATGTCTTTTGCCCATTTCTTCACTGGATTATTTGTTTTTTGGGTGTTGAGTTAGATAAGTTCTTTATAGATTTTGGATACTAACCCTTTATCTGATAGGTTGTTTGCAAATATCTTCTCCCATTCTTGTTGGTTGCATTTTAGTTTTGCTGATTGTTTCCTGTGGTGTGCAGACGATTTTTATTTTGAGGAGATCCCAAGAGTTCATTTTTGCTTTTGTTTCCCTTGCCTCTGGAGACGTGTTGAGTAAGAAGTTGCTGAGGCCAAGATCAAAGAGGTTTTTGCCTGCTTTCTCCTCGAGGACTTTGATGGCTTCCTGTCTTACATTTAGGTCTTTCATCCATTTTGAGTTTCTTTTTGTGTATGATGTACGAAAGTGGTCCAGGTTCATTTTTTTGCATGTCGCTGTCCAGTCTTCCCAGTACCACTTGCTGAAGAGACCATCTTTATTCCATTGGATATTCTTTCCTGCTTTGTCAAAGATTAGTTGGACATACGTTTGTGGGTCCATTTCTGGGTTCTCTATTCTGTTCCATTGATCTGAGTGTCTGTTTTTGTGCCAGCAATATATTTTTCTGAGTTCAGTAGTTTCACTACAGGTTTAGAGGGAAATGCTTTCCTACTATTCACTATTAAGAATTTTTTGGTTTTTTAATCAAAGGGTTAGTCAGGAGGGTGTTTCATACTTTTTCCAAGTGGCCATTATTTTTTGTGATATTATTTATTAAAAAGTCTGTTGGGTTACCAATAAAGAATTTGGTGAGTATATCTTTTACTACAACAGTTGTTAAGATATAAAAAAATATAGATATTTTCAGAGACTGTAAAATTCTATGTACACATATATTAAGTCCGGTTTACTGTTTACTAATACTATTTTATTAAGGTTTAACAACGTTAATACAATATACAAATCCTAACAGTACATCTTAATGAAATTCTATGCATATGCATCTGTATATCTGCCATGAGAACAAGCTATAGGACATTGGTTGCACCCAAAGCCCTCTTCCTGCCCCTCCAAGCTGGTAAGCTGGTATCCTGCCTTTCACCAGGGGTTACTGCTATTCTATCTGGTTTTTCCTTTAAAAAAAAAAAAAACATTCTGACCTCCAACTGGTTAAGAATTATTTCATTCCCATGTCCTTATCTTTCATCTACTACATCTGTCCCAATTCTCTCAACCTATAACTTGTCTTTTTATTTATTTATTTTTTTAAAGTAGGCTCTACACCCAACATGGGGCTTGAACTCACAACGCTGAGATCGAGTCGTGTGCTCTACTGACTGAGCCAGCCAGGTGCCCTGCTTGGCTTTTCATTTTGTTATAAACAGAGTATCTTGTGATAAACAGATGTTTTCAGAAATTTTAAAGTAGTAAAAGATTTCTATTTTTTCCTTTACGTTTTTTTGTGTCTAGTTTAAAAAGAAATCCTTACATAATGTGAAGTAAAAAATGTTCTCCTATTAAGTTTTCCTTCTCACATCTAGGTCTTTAATCCATCTGAAATATACTTTGGCGTAGGAAATAGCAATCTAATTATACTGCTGTTCCCGTGGAAGATAACCAGTCCTAGCACCATTTACTGATTAATCCAGCTTTTACCAAGGGATTTTTAATGTCTTTTCTGTTCCTTTTTTTTGGGGTGGGGGAGGAGAGAAGTAGGGGGAGAGAGGGAGGGAGGGAGGGAGGGGGGAGAGAGGCATAGGGAGAGGGAGAGGGAAAGGGAGAGGGAGAGGGGGAGAGAGAGAGAGAGAGAGAGAGAGAGAGAGAGAGAGAGAGAGAGAATGAGCACAACCAGGGGATGGGCAGATGGAGAGAGGGACAGAGGATCTGAAGCAGGCTCACCACTGAAAGCAGAAAGCCTGATGTGGGTCCTGAACCCACGAACCGTGAGATCATGGTCTGAGCTGAAATCGGAGGTTTAACCAACTGAGCAACCCAGGTGCCCCCAATACTGCACAATCTTAATTACAGTGGCTCTGTAGTTACTGTTGATGTATAGTGATAAAGGACCTCTGCACTGTGTTATAATTTTAAAAAACTTTCTTGGGGTGCCTGGGTGGCTCAGTCAGTTGAGCATCCAAGTCTTGATTTCAGCTCAGATCATGATCCCAGAGTTGTGGGATGAACCCTGCAATGAATTCCACACTTAGTGTGGAGCCTGTTTATGATTCTCTCTCTCTCTCTGCCCCTCTCCCCTGGTTATGTGCATGTGCTCTCTCAAAAAAATTTAAAAAAGATATGTAGATTTAAAAATTTTTTTAATTAAAAAACTGTCTTAAAAAACTGACTGCTGGGGTGCTTGGGTGGCTCAGTCAGTTAAGCAACTGACTCGGGCTTGGTCATGATCTCGCTCGTGGTTTGTAGGTTTGAATCCTGCGTGGGTTTCTGTGCCGACAGCTCAGGGCCTGGAGCCTGCTTCGGATTCTGTGTCTCCCTATCTCGCTGACTCTCCCCCACTCACGCTCTCTCTCTCTCAAAAATAAATAAAACTTCAAAAAAAAAAATAAATTTCAGCATCAATTTCATAACTGTAGAACTGTTGAGATTTTGATTAGAATGGCTTTCACTGTATAGGTAAATTTGAGGCAAATTGGCATCTTGATAACCCCAAACCTTGTGAACATATTATATTTCCATTTATTTGGAAATTCTCTAACGTCATTCAATTTCCTCTATAAAGGTTTTACATATAAAATGCTTGATTTATTCCTATGTAAATGTTTTTGTTACTGACGGTTTTCTTTTTTTTAATATTCTCATAAATCTTTATTTATTTATATTTTTAAATGTTTTTATTTCTCTGAGACAGAGACAGAGAGAGAGAGAGAGGGAGAGAGAGAGAGAACACAAGAGGGGGAGGGGCAGAGAGCAAGCGGGAGACACAGAATCCGAGGTTGAGCTGTCAGCACAGAACCTGACATAGGGCTTGGACTCAGGAACCGCAAGACTGTGACCTGAGCCAAAGTCAGACATGTAACCAACTGAGCCACCCACGCACCCCTGTTAATTTTCTTATAATATATAAAATTTACCATTTTAACTATCTCTTAAAAAAAATGTTAAGTTTACTTATTTATTTAGAGAGAGAGAGAGCATGAGCAGGGGAGGAACAGAGAGAGAGAGAATCCCAAGCAGGCTGTGCACTATAGCCTGACTCAAGGTTCAAATACATGAACTATGAGATCATGATCTGAGCCAAAATCACAAACCGGATGCTTAACTGAGCCACCAAGGTGCCCATTTTAACCACTTAAGTATATAATCCAGTGGCATTAAGTACCTTCACAATGTTATATAACCATTACCACTATCTATTTCTAGAACTTTGTTATCATTCTAATCGGACTCCATACCCATTAAATAATAACTCCAAATTCCGCTGCCCTTCCCTAGCCCTGGTAACCTCTATTCTACTTTCTCTGTGTGTTTGCCTATCCTAGGTACCTCATATATGTGTAATCACACAATATTTGTCCCTTTGTGTCTGATTTATTGTATTTAGCATAAGGTTTCCAAGGTTCATCCATGTTATAGCATGCATCAGAATTTCATTCATCTTTATGGCTGAAAAATATTCCATGGTATGTATATACCACATTTTGTTGATCCATTCACATGCTGATGGACTCTTAAGTTGTTTTCCACCTTTTGTCTGCTGTGAATAATGCTGCTATAATAAACACTGGTGCACAACTATCTGTGTGGGTCCCTGCTTTTAGGTAGTGGAAATATTGGATCTTATTGTAATTCTTGTTTAACTTTTTGAAGAACCACCAGACTGTGTTTTCCATAAATGGCTGTACCATTTTATGTCCTTACCAGTAATGCACACAGGTTCCAGTTTCTCCACATCCTTGCCAATACTATTGACCATTTAAAAACAATTTTTTTTTAATGTTTTTATTCAAGAGCGAGCGAGAGCAGGGGAAGGGCAGAGATAGAGAGAGAGAGAGAGAGAGAGAGAGAGAGAGAGAGAGAGATCCAAAGCAGGCTCCAGGCTCTGAGCTGTCAGCACAGAGTCAGAGGAGGGGCCCAAACTAGTGAACTGCAAGATCATGACTTGAGTCAAAGTCAGTTGCTTAACCAACTGAGCCACCCAGGTGCCCTATTTCCCATTTTTAGAAAAAAAAGAAAATCCTACTGGGGTATGAAGTAGTATCTCATCGTGGTTTTGATCTGCATTTCCTTAATGACTAAAAGATGGCAAACATCTTTTCACATGCTTACTGGCCATTTGTGTATCTTCTTTGGAGAAATGTTGATTTAAGTCCTTTGCCCATTTTTGAATTTTCTTTCTGTTTGTGTGGTTGAATTGTGGGAATTCTTTATGTGTTCTGGATATTAATCTCTTTTCAGATATATAGTTTGCAAATATTTTCTCTCATTCTGTGGGGTGTCTTTTTACTCTCTTGAGAGTGACCTTTGTTTGATGCACAAAACTTTTATTTGATAAAGTTCAATTTTATTATTTTTTCTTCTGTTGCTATTGCTTTTGGTGTCATATCCAAAAAATCACTGCCAAGTCTAATATCATGAAGATTTCCCCCTATGTTTTATTTGTTTTGTTTGGGATACCATTAGGTTATTATAAAAGAGAGACATGGAAATTATTTACATGATGGAAGATTTCACAACTTTACTAGAATGGGCAGCTTCACATGACGCCATTTCAATAATGATTTATTTTAGCCTACATACTTCCTGAGAATGTCACCAGAAATAATCCTTGTCATCCAGAACTACTTTGGTGCTTCCATATTCTGGGAGAATTTTATCTCCAACTTTCACGCTAACTAGTTGAATCTCTCTCTTTTCTCTAGAGCCCCATCCATACACTTTTCCTTGAGATTTTTCTGGAAGCAAAATGCCTCCTTTGGTTACAGTTTTGGCTATACTCCTTTCAACTAAAACTTGGTCAAAGAGGGGAAGAAACTTTCTAAATGCCTGTCCTGACATGACTGGCTGCTGCAGTTCAACTGTACTTTGCTTTTGAGCTGCCACCACCACAAGGAGA
>NW_024412418.1:7025374-7091274 GCF_014898765.1 Herpailurus yagouaroundi | reverse complement strand
GCCCCTGCCATGTTTTCTTCTAAGAGTTTTAGAGCTTTAGCTATTACATGTACATCTTTGGTCCATTTTGAGTTAATTTTTGTATATAGTATGAGTCCAACTTCATTCTTTTGCATGTGGATATCCATTTCTCCCAGCATCATTTGCTGAAAAGACTATCCTTTCCCCACTGAATGGTCTTGTCACTGTTGTCATTTAATTTGGTTTCAGCAGTGATCATCCTCTCCTTTCAGTCCATCTACTCAATTTTAAAATTCTAAAACTTTTTTTTTTCTTGCTGGGGAGAATATATGTAATAAATAATCCTCGTTAAGTACTCTTTCCACATACCCCCGCCCCCCCAACCCTGTGGTCATCTAGTCCCCTCCAGCAGTTTCAAGTTTCCCTGTACCAGGAAATTCCCATTCTGGTTATTTTGTTTTATTCCTTTTCCCAATTACTGAGTCCCTTACAGTGTAGCTTGTTATCATTCTTTATCTAGTCAGGATTCACTCTTGGGTCTTTTTGGAAATCCTCGATTATGGCAATCTGAGCAGGGGAGACATAGCAGTTTCTGCCCTTCTAAGTCTGTGGTATGCCAGCTGGCAATCTATCAGTCATATGGCACAGCACCAAGAGCGGGCACTTCTGCTCTTCTGTCTCTGAAGGTACAAAAGCTAGAGACTTCCCAGCCTCAGACAGTGAATTCAGGCTTTTTGTTCGGCAACTTATAGTTCCTTGGGGGGCCAGGGAGAACACCAGGTCCTCCTATTAATAACACTCATACAGACCACCATTGCCCTTTCTTTAGGGGATATGCTGATCTCCACAAAAAGAGTCTTTCCAGGAATTTTGGTGTTTCAATCTTTTTCCCTGGGCTCTGCACTACTGAACCTCAGGTTTTCCTGAAGGCCCGTATGTGGAAAAGTCTTGTACTTATACAACACAGAGCTTGACATTTATACATACTTCAGACACCACCTACCTGACCTAGCAGCTACTCTGCTCAGAAAAGGCAGATGGGTTTGGATTGAAAGGGATGGAGAAAGGCAAGAGGAATGCATGCATTCAAATCATTGTTTTCCAAAATCCCCTCCAATACCAAAACTGTAAACAGGACACTCTTTGTAGAACAATAGCAAAAACCTTGTGCTAAGATTTCCAATTCCACCATTTCCAACCATCTGTCTTCATGGAGATGTCTAATGAGACAACACTCAAAATCAGAAGTTAGGACGGATGTTACTACCATCTAATCTTCAGGCTCCATTTTCTCCAACTGCCCCGATCACGTTCTTCATAGCTAAAGGCCAGGTCAGAATCATTCACTGTATTTACTCATGTCTCTTAGTCTCTCTTCAGTGTAGACCAATCCTCAGTCTTTCCTTGACTTTCTTGACCTTGACATTTGTAAAATATCCCTTGGTTTGCATTTATTTGAGATTTCCTCATGATTAGATGACATCAGGAATGTGAACAAAGTGATGCTGAATTCTCACTGGATCCTAGGAGGTGGCACATGATTTTATCTTCCAGGGTGGTGTGTGCTACGGTTCTGTACTGTCAAATTCTCGAAGTATTTTTTATTTTTTGGCTACTTCTTATGTATTTGTCCTTTGTATTTTGTGGAGAGGTACTATGAAACTGCAAATATCCCATTTCTCTTCAAATTTTTTATTTCTATGGGCATGGACTGTGGTTCCCTATTTTCTTAAGTTTTTTTGAATTTAATAAATTTCCTGAATTTTATTCAGTGTATTAGGTTATACCTCATTACTACCACTATTTACTTTGATGCTCAAACTGTCCCCTTCAAACATAAGGCATCTGTTCCCGTTGGCCCCTGGGTCCTTCTGACATGTCCCTATCATTCTTTGAGACTATCCTTCTTGTCTGGTACAATACGATGTTCCAGGATTGCCCTGTACTTTTCCTTTTTTTTTTTTTTTTATTAAAAAAAAAAATTTTTTTTTTCAACGTTTATTTATTTTTGGGACAGAGAGAGACAGAGCATGAACGGGGGAGGGGCAGAGAGAGAGGGAGACACAGAATGGGAAACAGGCTCCAGGCTCTGAGCCATCAGCCCAGAGCCCGACGCGGGGCTCGAACTCACGGACCGCGAGATCGTGACCTGGCTGAAGTCGGACGCTTAACCGACTGCGCCACCCAGGCGCCCCTGCCCTGTACTTTTTCTAATTCAGCCCTAGAATCTGCTCCTTCTCCAAGGAGCTCTCATTCCCTTTTAGTGGACAATGGTATTCAGAAGATAAGATTTGGGAGTGCTTACAGCTGTTGGGGTATTGCTGTTCTCAGGTCCTCTCAATGAGACATGTATAAATATATATTATATACACATATAACACACATTTATACCACATATATACATACATACATATACACTGACAGTGATATTAATTTCTACATCTCTATAATGAAAACCATGAGTTCACACTGACACATCTAATTCCAACACCACAGTTTATTCTATTTCGCTTTCCTTTCATATTTGTAGTGCTTTTCTGACAGTAAGAAATTTGGGTTCTATTTTCCTTGTATTTCTTTGACGAACCTTTTTGCATATAACCAATCTCCCATCTCTGCCACCAGTTCTTCCCTATGCAGATGCCTACTTCAGCTCTGACTCCCAGTTCTGAGCCACCTGTGTACTGGCCTGCCCCCTCCAACATACGTGGATATCCTTACCCTGCTGCTATTTCCAGCCTCTGGCGAATGCATGCAAGTGTAAAATAAAAAGCAAGGCTCTATGACAGCCATATCCTGGGAGGTCAGTGATGACAATGAGGGGTCCCTGTGCACGTTTTCATCACAGCAGTGCTGAACGCTGCCTGCCTCCGTCAAATCTGCGACCAGAATGCAGCCACCACTCGTACAGCCTCTGCTGATGATGGAATTACCGTCGTGTGTAATACCCCCATTACCTGTGTCAGAGCTTGGATGCTCGTGTTGATGTCACCACTGGCTACTTGGGAGATAATGAAATTGATTGTGGATGCTGTATTACTGTGCATGTCATCAAAGTGTGGAGAAACAGCCCGGATTCTAGAGAGCAGAGCAAAGGGAAAAAATTCAATCTTTGTTAGAAGACATCTCAGTGAGTTGGGATTATGCAATTCTCTGCTACCTCCAGGTCTTAGTAAAGAACTGCTCCCAGCCATACAGTGATCAGTTCTAAAACATTCTAATTGTACAGAGAGCTCTTTTCACATATGCACTCTTTTGATCATGCACTGCTCACCACTGAAATGAAAGAGATTAACTTACTTGGGTTCAGGAATAAGGACGGGTTCAAAAATGTCATCCAGTTTGTGCTGAACAAGCTCTGGCATTTCACATCGAACTGTACCATTGTCATTCTCAATCTCATCTAGATCCAGCTGGAATTCTCGGCGAACCATCTGGGCTGCCTCAGGATGCCCACTCATGCTTCGGGCTTGGCTAAGGGAAGCAAAAGGAGGTTCCTGAACTAAAAGAAACTTCTGAAACAAAGGACAAGAGTAGCACTGCCAGTTGCCCCAAAGCTTCAAGACAGATGTTCAACTTCTGGTTTCAGCCCCCCTGAATTATTTGAGTCCTTGAGTCTAAGGCAAATGCCTTCAATGGGCCGCAATTCATGTTCATGAATATCCTCAGAGCAGATGGTTTTAACTTGTATTTGTAGTAGCTTCCAAATTATAAGTATTCTCTCCAGTTCACTAAAGCCGACAAACCTTGTGTTGCTATTCCAGAGGGGGCAGAAAATAATTCATAAAATATACTTATACTGACTCAAAGGTCTCTACTTGGTCACAAATTTAAGAAAAATCTAGACTGGCTGGTTCTTTTCTGATAAATTATCCTGTGTTAAGTTCCTCTAATCATAAGCACTCATCCATGCAGTGGTCAGTACATTTTCAACTTTGAGGTACAGTCATCTCTTTTTAGGGATATTCACTCTTGATAGGTCAGGGCCAGCATTACATCGAAGCAATAGGTATTTAAAGTTTTCAAATTCAAATTGGTTAAAATTAGACGAACGATACAGCCCAAAATAGAGCTGTCTTTCTTAGAAGGTAGTATTTTGAGTCCCTAAGCCAATTCTGGGTTGCATGCAATTTACTCAGCCTTATCTGAAGAACAGAATCCTGAATATGACCAAGTATAACACAAGGAAGAAGGTGAACCAATAATTTAGCCACATGACATTGAGTGGCCACTTCTGCTAGCCAGTGGACTTCTGGGGAAGGCTTGACACATGGGATACTTATGGACACCCCTAACCTGTTAAGAGTTATAAACTCTAAATCAATTGCCCTCCAGAGGGGATGAATCCAAGTCAGAAGTTAGAAAGATATAAGAGCCCTGCTAATGAGAAATTAGCAGGCAGTACTTACATCCTATAAGTGCGATACATAATTCTGTCCACGGAAAAGCAGTGAAAGAAGGCACAAGACTATTTAGAAGTGGTTTTGAGACAAAGACAAAGACAATGAAGACTGAAGGATTAAACATTTGGCTACAAGACATTTACCCAGACACTCTGTCATGCATGATAATGGCTACAAGAACTCAAGATTATGTTACAGGATAAGCTCTTAGCACACAAGGCAAAGTCCACTGAGACATTCTTAGACAATTATCTCCATCTACATACTTGAGTTTGGAGGACATGTCCTCAGCTGGCCCCTTGCGCAGCATGTTGGCATTGGAGTTTATGCTCTGTGTGCGCTGAGGTCTCTCTTCCACCTGTTTTATTGGTGCAGCAGAAGGCCTCTTTGCTGACCGCTTAATCCTCTCCTCGAGCATGCTCATATCCTTTTCAGAAAGCTGTAAGAAGAAGCCAATTTATTACCACATACTCTACTAGAATATGAGGAGAATTAAAAACCTGGTTGGAAGACTCAAAAGAGTCAATATCCATTCACATATTGAAGCAAACAGAACCTGCTATGTTAGGGTAAATTCATTTTCAAAATACTAGCTACATTTTAAATCAACTATTGTTAAAACCTGCTATCATAAGAGAATACATGAAAGAAGGAAAGGATACAAAAAGAAAGGCCAGTAATAACTCTAAAGGAAAAAATCAAAGATTAAATGATGCTTCCTCATGTTTGCTGTGTCACCACTATGTGAACTATAGGTAAGAAGCTTCACCTCTGACCATCTATAAAATTCCCATCTGCTTTATCTCCTTTGCCGACCTGTAGTGAGGATTTAATTAGATTAGTACAGCTAAAAATACATAAACACAGTGTAAATACTAGGAAGTAACTGGAATGAAGGACTGAGGTGCAAGCACAAGCAAATGGCTCAAAGGAAGTAAGGAATCTGAAACAGCACCTGATGTGTCTGCAGAATGTGGCTTATGGCTGTGGGACTCTTTTGATGTGACAGGTACCAGATTCTACATTATACACAAGTACTTGTTCACTACAAAGTAAATGCACTGAAAATTACAGAGCAGATTTCTAGACAGAATATAAATCCCAGACTAGTTCTGGATTTCCTGATTCAAAAATAGCTCTCGGGGCGCCTGGGTGGCTCAGTCAGTTAAGTGTCTGACTCTTGATTTTGGTTCAAGTCATGATCTCATGTTCCATGAGATTGAGCCCCACATCGGGTTCTGTGCTGACTGCGTGGAGCCCGCTTGGGATTCTCTCCTCTCCCTCTCTCTGTTCCTTCACTGCTCCTGCTATCCCTCTCTTAACTTTAAAAAAAAAAAAAAAAAAAAAAGCTTTCATTTTCTAAAGCAAACTGTATGAGTAGAAGGCTCAGAAAAGAAAATCTGATTTCCTGTAAGGCACATATAAATGTCCTGTAACAGAGACACCCTCAAGGGTTTAACTGGACTCTAAGACACATTGATGGGTTTAGTTTAATAAAAAGTGGTAACAACTTAGCTAGAGTTGAGATGGCATGAAAGCTGAACACCTAAGTGATTCTGCAATTCACAACATGTTAAAAATGTCCACAAAAAGTCACTCACAGTTCCAATCAGTTTGAACACCTGATCCCCGTGTACATTGTACACGGTGACGATGGTATTGAGGGCAGCATTGCGCACAGCGTTGTCACGGTCTCCAATGTGAATTGCTATCTCCTTTAAGGCTTTCCCTGGGGTTGGTTGGCAAACATTCATGCCATAGGACTCGACCAGACACCCCAGTTCTTCCAGGCACTCTGATGGGGGAGGAAGATTAGACTGATGAGACCCAACACACATTTGGCATAGGGACTTATCTTTGCTAGATAAAATTTCCTTGGCATACATAAAAGACTAAAATCTTATACTGGTTCTACCTAGAATTTTTCCTTGTTTATTGCCTTCTGATAAAACACACAATAATGATGTTACAGCAAGTGCTCCTGGAAGAAAGGGATGCCTGTGAGTCAGATGGCCCCTGTGCACTTGATTTTGTCACCAGGGTGGTAACTGAGTGGTGCCTGTGTCACCGGACACTGTGGCACCACCAGTGTGCAACTCATCATTCTCACAGTCCAAATCAGAAGATTGGAATCAATCACTCAGACACTGAAGAATTGTCCTTGTTCATCTACAAACTCTTTCTTTTAGAGGTCACTGCTGCATAGACTCACGCTTCTATTTAAATTGTTGCTTCACCTGCTCTTTGCTTAGAGTTTTTGGATTTGGTTCCTTCCATGATGAAGGGGAACATCTTGCTGGCTGGGTAGACAAGGCACATCCGGTTCAGGATGGCACGGACATCTTTACGAATGACATCCTTTGGTTCTCCAACCTAGTCGACAAGGAAAATAACGACTGAGGCATTTCCTGAGTAGCAAAGGGTCCTCCCATGAGTCACTACCTTTTGGAAGAATAGGGGCACAGGAGTAAGTGGTAGAAGGGTATCTTCACAGAATAAATGAAAAAGGGCGAGGGCATAAAGGATAGGAACTGAGGTCAGCCGGGAACTTGGGCAGTCTTCCAGAGTGAGAACAACGCATTACCTTGAGGATGAGATAAGGGATGAAGGAAGATGCTTCGTTCTCAGTCAGATGATATTCCTCCTCACTTAGCAGTGTGAAGAGCAATTTTAAATATTCTAGGGCCTTCATTAGGACGCTTGTATTGGTGTCAAAAAACCGCAGGGTAAGCCACTTTAAGATGAGATCCAGGCAACCAATTACACCCTCTTTTTCACTCTCCAAGTGCTTAAAACAAAAGACAAATAAGACTGTATAAAAATGTAAGTTCTATTAGGTAAGTCCTTTATAAATTTTACTAGAGTCCAAGAAGAAAATAATAGCTTTTTGAGCTATTTAGGACCTAAAATTATAGACATTTATTCTATCAAACAATAAAACAGCTCTACAAACAGAGAACATGTTGTATTCTAGTTCCCTCTCAAGTCATGTGAATTTCTGGGTATTCACAAGGCTCAGTATTTTCACGGGTCTGAGATAATCATATTTATCTCTTGCAAACCTACATCAACCATGACAGCAAGGGCTTTATTATGATGCTGAAAGTCTGAGTGAAACATCTCATCTTGTAGCCACTTAGCCACGCAGCTAGACATCTGAGTCTTTAGTTGCTCAATGTATTCATCCCGTGGAGTAGTAAAATTCCACTTCAGCACCTGAAAAAAAAAAAAAAACAGTGAAAAGGGACTGTAAGATGTTCAACTAAAATGAGGCAGAGAAGAGCTCCATTTAAAAGCAGCTGCAGAAATCAATTAAATAAGATATTTTAAAATTCAACAAGATTAATTTGTAATTAAATATGAGTGCAAAATGTATTCTTGAGCTGTCATACATCGGGAAGCTTAACTCTTAAAATCTAGGAATAGAATAACATTCAGCAGTTCTCACTACAAAGACCAATGCTCTATTATTGTATAACATGGTAGACACTATTGGTACAATTTCAATAAGGGGAAAATTTGAAATAGCTATCAAAATTTAAAAAATACACACCATTCTAGGAGGAGTTTAATAAAGATATATTCACACATGTGCACAAATGCCTACATTCAAAGATGCTTATGACAGTGTAGCTTATAACACTGAAAGACTAGAAGCAACCTAAACGTTTACATTGTAGGTTGGGGATAAAGAAAGGTACATACATATGATGTACCAATAAAAAGAATGAATGCATATAAACACGCAGATATGAATAGCCTTTAAGATATTTCAAACATCATTAAAAGAAAAGAATAAAACACAGAACAAAGAATATGGCATGTTCCCCTGTGCATAAAAGGCAGGCCATATATTTATACATATGTGATCGTATTGCATGAAATGCTGACACTTCTGGAGTAACAGACAAGAGCACTGGTAATAATGTCCTTCCTATGGAGGAGGACTAGAAGGGGTGACATGCTTCTCACACTACTCTCTGCACATTTCATATTGCTTGAATTAAGAAAAAACAACAACATGTATATATTGTAACAAAAAAAATTTAACTGCCTGATAATACTAAAACAAATCAAAAGAGAAATGACCGAACTAAGCAGATACAGTCACCAAATCTGGCTTTTATGATATCAGGCACAAGAAGGATTAAACGAGTGGCCTATTACCTATGTGTAGTTGACAAAAATCAATGAATACTTCCCATTCTTCAATTATAAAAATTAAAACAACTTTTATTTCTTTCCATTTGGAGGAAGAATAGGCAGTAGCTCCATTCCATAGTTCTTTTTGTAGGAACTAATGCTCCCATAGAGCCGTCTTAGAGAAATAAGCCATAATTTATAAGCAAAAGATTTAGTTCATTGTTAGATAGTTCACAATGAAATGAATTCCAGACAGCAAAGCTATTCTTGATTACAAAGCAAAACAAAAAAGCAAAAACCTACTGAGGATTCTTATCCCTTTCTTACCTTTAATCCTTTTTCATCTTTCATTCTTTGCTCCTTTCCATTTGGAACAACAATGAAGATAGGACCAGATTTGTCTTCATCTTCCTTTAAGCTGGTTTTGCTGGGCACTTTCTTTCCTTGTGCACTCTACAGACAAGGTTCAGGGAATACTGGTTAGGAATGTGATGTTGCTGCACAGTAAGAGCACACTATAAAAACCATACACTCTCCACACTGTATTCTCCATGATAGAAACAGATAAGTCACAGAATTATGCACGTTATGTTTTTGTACAGGTTTTTCAGAAATGTTTCTAATAGCATTCTCAGGTAACTGTTGGTTAGTCCTTAGACTGGCACGCAACATAGCTGGAAAAACTCTATTACCTGTCATTGGTTTGGGTCACAGCCTTTGTTTATTGGACAGTTCTTTCTTGAAATCTTCAACACCATTTATGGTTTTCCATATTAATGACTTCCATATTAATGACATTTTGAATGACATTCACACACTTCACATCATTTAGTTGAGAAAGCTTTTCTGTTTCTCTGCATATAAAATATATCTCTAGGGGCACCTGGGTGGCTCAGTCGGTTAAGCGTCCTGGACTTCGGCTCAGGTCATGATCTCATGGTTTGTGAGTTCTAACCCTGCACTGAGCTCTGCACTGACAGTACAGAAGCTGCCTGGGATTCTCTCTCTCTGCTCCTCCCCCCCCGCCCAATGCTCTCTCCCTCTCCCTCAAAATATATAAATAAACTTAAAAAAATAAAAGTAAATATATCTCTATCATATAGCTATACCTGAGAGTCTCTGAACTTGATTCTAGGGAAACTTGCTAGAAACATTTTAAGTTATTAAAGTGGTTTTGAAAAATAATCCAAGAGTTTGAATTTTTGTATCAGATGGAAAAGAAAATAGTGAACCTCACTATGTATATTTAATTTTAAAACAGGAACCATTATTAACAAAAATGTAGGAAGAGTCCAGTATTTCTAGTAGGCCAGAATTTCTTTCTAGTTCAAACAATGAAGTCATTCAGTCAAAACAAGTATGAGATCATTTATGTGAAACTGTAAACTGCAAAAGACTTGTGGTGGGGGGGGGGGCAGTATAGCATTAAGAACAGAGTCAAAAATACTTCAAAGCACATGTGACCAAAATACTAAAATAAGCACTTGTTAAATTTGGGATGAGGACAGTGGGGGAGGACAGGAAAAGAACAGCTTCATTGGACAGCTTAGAAGATAATTACCTATTTAACTCATTGAGTTAAAGGACCATGCATATGGAAAAATAACTGTAATATTCAGATGAATAGCCAGAGTGCCCATTGTATCTGGCATATAATAATAAACGCACTAGGTAATAAAACGGTTCTTAGTCTGGCATTTTTTTCATTAGTTACATGTAATTGATTAGATGGTTTTCTATGTATATTTGCTATTATATTTACTACCAACCGTACAGTTCTGCAATTTTCTTATATAAGTTTTAATCAATACCCTGAATACAGTGATAGGTTCTGAATCTTGGTATAGAAACTGATGACAATTTGCTGTGATTCAAAAACTTAATGAAATAAAAAGATTCCCAGGAGATTTCTGCCCTTTGCCCCCTCCCCGAAATATTTAAAGTTAAGCATTTGAACATATTTCTTTATTTTATTTTTAATTTTATGTTTGTTTATTTTTGAGAGTGAGAGAGACTGAGCATGAGTGGGAGAGAGAGAGAGGGAGATACAGAATCTGAAGCAGGCTCCATGCTCTGAGCCGTCAGCACAGAGACTGATGCGGGGCTTGAACTCACAGACCACGAGATCATGACCTGAGCCGAAGATGGCCACCCAACCGACTGAGCCACCAGGTGCCCCTATCTTTTTAATTTTTTTTTTTTATGTTTATTTATGTTTGAGAAAGAGGAGACAGAGTGCTAGTAGAGAAGGGGCAGGGAGAGAGAGAGACAGAGAGAGAGACAGATCTCAAAGCAGGCTTCAGGCTCCATACTGTCAGCACAGAGCCCGAAGTGGGGCTCAAACTGATGAATTGTGAGATCATGACCTGAGCCAAGTCAGACGCCTAACCGAATGAGCCACCCATGTGCCCCTGAACATATATTTCTTTAAATGTCCAACTCTGCATGGATGCTAAAGGGACTGGTGATTCATCAAAATAAGTCCCACTGGTGCAGGGACAGACGGTATTTCCTTGTAGACTCATTAGATACCTTCTAGCACGATGACTTAACTGTGCCAAGTTTGAAGGAAGCTGATCACTACCTTCCTTTTCTTAAATCAGACTCAGCCTAAGTGATTCTGTCAGAGCTACATAGGACTTCTTTCTTCACTACTGCAAATCTTCCCCCAAAGGTCTGCATGACAAAACCCATGGCAGCACCTCTTGAGAGCAGGATGTCTCTGTTTTGGGGCCTTATTTAAAACAAGCCACAGAAACAGGCATAAATAATTAACTTTATAATTTGATAATATCAAGAGTGGTAATGTTTTTCATGCATAATATGATCTTTCCTAATAGAACGACATTGTGCATAAAACACACTTAAAAGCAATTCTACATCTAAGTATGCAGAGTTAACATACCTTTGCTTTAGAGGAAACTCCTAGAGCTTTGGCCTTTTTTGGATCAGGCTTGGGTTCTACAGTGCTGGAAACAGAATCTTCAACAGGTGCTTTGAGAAAAAAAGGGATCTACTATAAATATAAACTCTAATATCACTTTGTTCTGAGCAGGTTAAATATATAGTGACGAGAAGGCCTACAGTTTTAAATGTGTCAATTTAGCAAGCATTTTCAGTTAGATTTTTTTTCCTAATCTTTTTTCAGCCTGACTTCTTTTTAAGCATAACCCTATGAAATTAACTCAATAAATCTACATCTGCTTTGCCAACATTTAAGCTGAAGTTTTTTTTTTAATTTTTTTAATTAATGTTTTTATTTATTTGTGAAGGAGAGAGAGAGAGACAGAGCATGAGTGGGGGAGGAACAGAGAGAGGAGGAAACACAGAATTTGAAGCAGGCTCCAGGCTCTAAGCTGTCATCACAGAGCCCGATGGGGGGCTTGAACCCACGAACTGTGAGATCATAACCTGAGCCAAAGTCGGATGCTTAACCGACTGAGCCACCCAGGCACCCCTAAGCTGAAGTTTTAAAACTATTTTCTAAATAGCAGTTAAGAAACCTTTTCCCTAGATTGATACATCCTTAAGGACAGGGCCTGTCATCTTTGATACTCGGTATTTATCATATAGCAAGATTCCAACAAATGGTGTAATTGAATACATACTTTGATACCGACAGTTTTACACATGTAAGATTTCTAACTCTGTAGCATCAACAGTTTCTACCCCCCTAAACAGAATAATATTATTTTATTTAATAATAAAATAGTAGAGAAGGGGTTAAAGAGTAGAGTTTTATTTATACACAATGGAATTTTAACATCAGGGTGAAGAAACCAAGAATTTTCTCTAAATGATTAGTAAATGTTAGAATAGATCAACAAATGGGCAGTGCAGTGGAAGGAGGACCCATTTGGGAATGAGAAAGAGGAATTCTATGCTGGTGAATTCAGGCACTGACTGGTCGTCCCTGTACCCGTCACTTGATCTTCTGGGTTTCTACATCTGTTAATAAAGGGGATTAAACTAGATGGTCCCAGTTCCCCCTCTAACTATAATATCCAATAGCAAAAACAGTATAGAAACCTTAAAAATAAGGAGCACTTGCTTTCTGGAGTATTTCAATACATTATTCCAAACTCCTTTTTTGGACTTGGAAACCAAATTAATCATCTTCATACCTTCAGCATAGTTCATAGCATAAAACTTCTCAAGTGTTTGTGGTAGGAGGGTAAAGGGGGCGGGCGGAAGGGCAGGCCTATGATCTAAGCTGTTAGGGAAAATGGTAAAAAATGAAAGCTTGATTTCTTTTTCGAGTTCCCCTGGGCTTAACCCTCTCAAAATACCATTACCTGAAGCTGGCTGGGATTTGGCTGGAGCTGACCCTCCCATCGGTTTGGAAGCTGCTTTAGCAGATGCAGCAGGCTTGGCTGGCATGTTAGCTTTGGCTTTCTCTAGCATGGCCAGTACCTGATCTTTAGAAGTTGGCTAGGGAGACAATGTAACAGGAGAGGTGAGAGGTCACATACATGATACACTCATACTATGCTTACTAATAGAGCTGCTGTCAAACACATCCTTGAGCTCCTACTTTTGAAATACCAATGAAATAAGGGAGGCGGCACACAGTGCAAGAGAAATAACACACATTATGAAGTCACACTAAATTAGCTACCATTCTAGAAGGTCACAATTTTCTGCAGAGTAAGGTTCTTTGAGTTCTACACACTGTTAAATATTATATTTTTGCTGCATTGGGATTTCAAGTGAAACTCTTAGGAGGTAATATGATCTCCTGCCGATATCAATTCATGTTCAATATTTTTCTAATGGCTTTTAACAGCAGCAACAACAGGAAGCAGTACCTTTAGTTTCCCAGTGGCCTTGGCCATTTTCTCATATCCCAAGTGCATCATGAAGAACGGCAAGGCATCTTGGGCCTTCTTCCGCACATCTCCATTACGGTCCTCCAGGCAGGAGTAGAGATGAGGAACACAAAGGATGAGGTCTGTGGGGGTGGAACGAAGACTCGGCAGTTTCTCAGCCAACCAGCCCAGAAGCTGCAAAGGAAAGAAAGACCAGTGACACACTTCAAGTGGGAAAGTATCACTTACGATCTTAGGCTTAATGATTCCATCAGTACGAAACACTGAATGAGTTCTTACACTACAACTTTCCAAAATAAAATCAGTAATTTTTATTGTTCAAGAAATTTACTATACTTAAATAATAGACACAAAGAAGATAATCTTCCTACAGATAAAAACATGGTTCCCTGGACCGTACTTGGGCATTAAATTATAAAGCTTTAATAGTTCTTAATGCATTTTAAAGATGAAAAACTTTCACTTCACTTCTTTAAAATTTCTAAGAATTATTCAGTAGAGAAGATGCAGAACACTGATTTGATCAGAAGAGGACAAATTCTACTACAACTTTTTTTTTTTTTTTTCAACGTTTATTCATTTTTGGGACAGAGAGAGACAAAGCATGAACAGGGGAGGGGCAGAGAGAGAGGGAGACACAGAATCGGAAACAGGCTCCAGGCTCCGAGCCATCCGCCCAGAGCCCGACACGGGGCTCGAACTCACAGACCGCGAGATCGTGACCTGGCTGAAGTCGGACGCTTAACCGACTGCGCCACCCAGGCGCCCCTACAACTTCTATTTCAGCCTTACATCGACAGTTTCTCTCTATTCCTTTAAAATAATTCATATCTGTATGTATTTTTTAAGTCTTTATTAATTTTTTTAAAATTTATTTTGAGAGAGAGAGAGAGAGAGAGTGCACATAAGCGGGAGAGGGGCAGAGAGAAAGGGAGACAGAATCCCAAGCAGGCTCTGCACTGGCAATGCAAGAGCCCGACATGGGGCTCAAACCTACGAGCTACGAGAGAACGACCTAAGCCAAAACCAAGAATTGGACGCTTAATCAACTGAGCCACCCAGGCGCCCCTGTATTTATTTTTTAACTGAAGTTTTTATTGAAATGATTATAGTCACATGGAGTTATAAGAAGTAATACAGAGATCCCATGCACATTTTGCTCAGTTTCCACTAACAGTAGCTGTATACAAAATTATATTATAGTATAACTAGCAGGATACTGACACTGATACAATCCACTGATCTTGTTCAGACATCCCCAGCTTTACTATTCTCATTTGTGACTGTGTGTACATTTAGTTCTGTACACTTTTATCACACGTTAGTACATCTGCCACCACAGTCAAGATTTTATTTTTTTTAAGGATATATTTTTTATTTAATTTGAGAGAGAGCACAAGTGGGGGAGAGACAAAGAGAGAGAGGGAGAAAGAATCTCAAGCAGCCTCCACACTATCCACAAAGAGCTCAATGTGGGGCTCGAACACTCCAACCGAGAGATCATAACTTGAGCTGAGATCAGAGTTGGGAGCTTAACCAACTGCGCCACTCAGGCACCCCCATAAATTTTCATTTTTACAGAATAAATGTATAAGATCAAAATCACTGGGTCATATAGTAACTACATATTTAGTTTTATAAAAAGCTAAACTCTTTTCCCAGAGTGGCTGTACCATTTTACATTTCCTCTAACAGAATGTTCAAATTTCTCTACATCCTTGCCAGCATCTGGTATTATTACTTTATTTTAGTAATTCTGATAGTTGTATAGGGATGTGTCACTGTAGTTTTAATTTGCATTTCCCTTATTGCTAATACTACTGAACAACTTTCATGGGCTTATTTGCCAGCTGCATATCCTCTTCTGTAAAACATCTGTTCATGTCTTTTGCCCATTTCCTTTCCTTTTTTTTTTTTTAATTTTTTTTTTTCAACGTTTATTTATTTTTGGGACAGAGAGAGACAGAGCATGAACGGGCGAGGGGCAGAGAGAGAGGGAGACACAGAATCGGAAACAGGCTCCAGGCTCTGAGCCATCAGCCCAGAGCCCGACGCGGGGCTCGAACTCCCGGACCGCGAGATCGTGACCTGGCTGAAGTCGGACGCTTAATCGACTGCGCCACCCAGGCGCCCCTCCTTTTTTTTTTTTTTTTTTTTTTTTTAAAGTAGGCTCTACATCCAATATGGGGCTTGAACTCATGACCCTGAGATCAAAAGTTGCATGCTCTCTGACTGAACAAGCCAGATGCCCCATCTTTTGCCCATTTTCTGTTTTCTTCTTCTTTTTTTTAAGTAGGCTTCATGCCCATCGTGAAGCCCAACGTGGGGCTCGAATTCATGACCTGAGCTGAGATCAAGTCGGATGCTCAACCGACTGAGCCACCCAGGCCTCCCTTGCTCATTTTCTGATTTTTTTTTTTTTTTTTTTTTACTGTTTTTGAGAATTCTTTACATACATATTCTACGTAATGGTCCTTTATTGGATGTAAAGTTTATAAATATTGTCTCCTGCTCTGTAGCTGACTTTCATCATCTTCACACGGTCTTTTGCACAGTAAAAATTCTTAATTTTTACTGAGGTCCAACTTACCAAGTTCTCCCTTTGATGGGATTGTGGTTTTGGTGTCAAGTCTAAGAATTCTTTGCCTGAAGAATTTCTGTATTCTGAAGGTTTTCACTGATGTTATCTTTAAAAGTTCTACAGTTTTATGTTCTACATTTAAGTCCATGATCCATTTTGAGTTAATTTTTGTGTTAAATGAAAGGTTTAGGTTGAGGTTTATTGTTCTATCTATAGATGTCAAAGGCTCTAGAATCACTTGTTGAAAAGGCCAGCCTTCCCTGCACTAAATTACTTTGGCAACTTAGTCAAAAATTAGTTGATCAGATTTGTGTGGGTCTATTTCTTGGTTTCCTCTTCAGTTCTATTGACCTGTGTCTGTCCTCTCCTCCCCCAACCACCCATACCAGTTTCTTGATTATGTTAACAATATGTGAGTCTTAATATATGGTAGAGTGATTATTTCCATGTTTTTCTTCTTTGTCAAATTGTTTTAGCTAGAATATAAATTTTAGGATAAACCTGTCTCTATAAAAAAACTTGCTGCAAGTTTGGTGGGAATTACATTAAACCTATAGATCAATTTGAGGAGAACTGACATCCCTGCTACATTGAGTCTTCCCATCTATGAACATGGCATGTCTTTCCATCTATTTACGTCTTCCCAAATAGATGAATTCTTTCAACAGTATTCTGTAATTTTCAGTATACACACTCACTCTGTAGTTGTTTTGCTAAGTGTACATGTAAGGATTTCATTTTCTTTGGAGTGATTGTAAATGGTCCTGTCTTTCATTTCAGTTTCTGTATATACACTGTATTATAAAGAAATGTGATTGATTTTTGTGTGTTAATTTTGTATCCTGCAGTCTTACTGAACTCATTTATTAGCTCTAGGAGTTTACTTGTAGATTCCTTAGGATTTTCTATGTAGACAGTTATCTGCAATTAAGGATAGTTTCACTTATTTTTTTTCCAACCTTTCATCTTTTTTTTAAATTCTTTTTTCCTTTTTTGGGGAGAGAGGGGGGAGAAGGGGCAGAGATAGAGAGGAAGAGGGGGAAAGAGAGAGGATCTCAAACAGGCTCCATACTCAGTGTTCAGCGTGAAGCCCAAAGCAGGGCTCGATCCCATGACCCTGGAAACATGACCTGAGCCAAAATCAAGAGTGTATGCTCAACCGACTGAGCCACCCAGGCGCCCCCCTGTCTTCCATTTCTTTTTCTTGCATCGCTGCAGTGCCCAGAACTTGCCAGACTACGCTGATTAACAGTAGTGAAAACATATCATTTCTACTCGTAGGAGGAAAGCATTCAGTCTTTCACCATTAAGTATGACATTACCTATATAAGTTTTTTGTAGACGTGCTTTAGCAAGAAGAGGTAGTTCTCTTCTATCACTAACTTGCTCAGAGTTTTTGTCATGAATAGATGCTGGATTTTCTCAAATCCTTTTTTTGTGTCAACTGATACAATTATATGATTTTTCTTCTTTGGCCTGTTGGTACTGATGGATTTTTGAATGTTGAATTCTATTTTTATGTTCTGATTAAAACCTCTTGAACCTTGAACTTCAGAGTTCAAGAAAAGAGAAAATTTCACAAAAAGGCTAGTCCTTTAAAAAATTCTATTTTTAGGGTGCCTGGGTGGCTCAGTCGTTAAGCATCTGACTTTGGCTCAGGTCATGATCTTACAGTTTGTGAGTTTGAGTCCCACATGAGGTGAGTTTGAGCCCCACTTTGGGTAAAACACAAGTTCTGGTAAACCCCTCTTCTCTCTCTCAACCCATTACTCACTTGTGTCCTCTCTCTCAAAAAATAATTTTTATTGTTAAAAAAGTATATGAGGTGCGCCTGGGTAGCTCTGTCAGTTAAGCATCTGACTTCTGGCTGAGGTCATGATCTTGCAATACGTGAGTTCAAGCCCCGCATCAGGCTCTGTGCTGACAGCTTGGAACCTGGAGCTTGCTTTGGAATCTGTGTCTCCTCTCTCTCTCAAAACTAAATAAATTAAAAAAAAAAAAAAAATTTTTTTTTAAAGTATATGAAAGGGGGGAAAAAAGAGGTACATGAGTATAAAAGCTCCAGGAATTTGGTTTCATTTTATTAACTGTTTCATAATGAAACTCAATTCTACCTCTACATGCATATTTATTAGGCAGGTCCACACCTAAGAAGGTAAAAGACATGAGTAAACACATTGTATATGTAGTACTTACCTCTTGCCTCAAGAAAGGATTTTCCTTTTTGAGTTCTTCAGAAAGATCTTCCCCCTCCAGCCATTCCTTCATGCCTGTCTGTTCTGCCCAAGCATTCACAGTCGCTAGGGCAGCCGCCCGAACATTGTTCTGAAGGGAGGAGAAAATTAGTAAAGATAGTATCAGTTATGGTTTGGAGATAGGGAGTGAAAAAGGTTGTTACTTTGGGGATATGAACAATGGAGGTTTCTCTAAGGTCCACACGAACATACTTGGAATCAACTTCTCTGACACAGAATCTAGTTCTATGGTTGTACTGAAAATCTAAAGTAGAAACAGAAGACTCCATTGTAAAGATGCTGTCGGTTAAATCAGACAAAAACAGTCACCTGGGTATAACATATCATGTAAGAGGAATTGACTCAGAGGTTCTGTTCCCTGAATCTCTGGGGCTGTTATACCCATGGTTATCTGCTAAAGAATGTAATTCCACATGGTAGAAAACTCAAGAGTTAGAATCAAATTACTAACAATTTGCCCAAACACTTACGTTTTCCTATTAATTTGCATTCGTAGCATGAGGACTTACTGACATGAAAAATATTAAAATATCCCAATTCTTCACATTAAATGAATTGCACAAAAATAAAGACACATTCAAATATTCAATCTAGGGCTAAATATAAGAGGCTTGCTACTTTCAAGGAGACTGATTCTAGGACTGTGAAACTGCAAGCACTGGAAGATTCTGCTCCAGTGGTCCAGAACAAGGTGGAAAATAAAGGACCCCCAAATTCATAAACTTATTCACTCTTTTTAACAGCACTTATAACAATGATGTCATAATCCTAATAGCCAACATTTTTGAGTGCACACTACACGAGACACTAATAGGTATCTTAGGTACAGATTATTTAGTTCTATAGGAATAAAATTTCATAGATAACAACACTGAACCTCAAAGAAGATAAATAACTTATCTAAGGGTCACAAAGCTAGTGACCTATCTGTTCACCTTCATATTTCCTGGAGGTAAAGATGTTTACTATTTTCCTTCTAATGTTCTCTTCCCTGCAAAGTTTATAGACTGTGTATGTGTACTCTTACATGTACATCTAAGAATTATTCTTAGCCCACGAACATGTCTGGCCTATTCCAAAAAGGAGTGAGGTCAAGAGTCAGGCTTACCTTGCTGTCTCCAAGGACTGTGATGATAGGGATGCCTAAGTTCTTCACATGTTGCTTGATATTTGGGCCCATTGCTACGGCCAGCTGCTGGAGGATATTCAATGTTTGTTGCACCTAAGTGGGAAAGAGCCAACATTTGAAACCATGAGCAGGCTATGTTCAAAGTTTTTTAAGTTTGCTGCTAAGTAGTCATTGCAGTAGGAAGTTTTGGGCCTATTTAAGAGACAGGGAAGTCAGTTTGTTATGATGCTATTCGAATTAGCTTATGGTTAATTTTTAGGTGGTGGCCTTTCATCATCAGTTCATAAAGCTTGAGTATGAGAATTTTATTTTTTTTTTAATTTTTTTTTCAACGTTTATTTATTTTTGCGACAGAAAGAGACAGAGCATGAATGAGGGAGGGGCAGAGAGAGAGGGAGACACAGAATCGGAAACGGGCTCCAGGCTCTGAGCCATCAGCCCAGAGCCTGACGCGGGGCTCGAACTCATGGACCGCGAGATCGTGACCTGGCTGAAGTCGGACGCTTAACCGACTGCGCCACCCAGGCGCCCCGAGTATGAGAATTTTAGACCAGGGGCATCTGAGTGGCTCAGTCAGTTGAGTGTCTGACTTTGGCTTAGGTCATGATCTCACAGTTTCTGGGTTCAAGCCCCACGTCAGGCTTTGTGCTGACAGCGCAGAGCCTGATTTGGATTCTCTCTCTCAAAAATAAACAAAAAAAAAAAGAAGGAAAGAATTTTACGAGAGGATAATTTTATAATTATAATTTTATAATTTTAAAGGTAAAGCCTAGCTTAAGAAAATTCTCACATAAAAACCCAAATTTAGGGGCGCCTGGGTGGCGCAGTCGGTTAAGCGTCCGACTTCAGCCAGGTCACGATCTCGCGGTCCGTGAGTTCGAGCCCCGCGTCGGGCTCTGGGCTGATGGCTCAGAGCCTGGAGCCTGTTTCCGATTCTGTGTCTCCCTCTCTCTCTGCCCCTCGCCCGTTCATGCTCTGTCTCTCTCTGTCCCAAAAATAAATAAACGTTGAAAAAAAAAATTAAAAAAAAAAAACAACCCAAATTTAAAAATTAGAAATTAAGCATGTTTATATGTATTACAAGCAGTTTTATATAAAGATATTTAATATTAGAGTCCTATAAAAAGCAAATCTGAGATTCATGAAAATTTGATTAATAAACCTGCTGTCTACCAACCTATCTGGAGGCACACTTAAGAGATTAAAGGAAGCTATTTCTAGTTCAAAGAAAATAAAGTGACCACCCATTTTTTCTTTGCAGATGAAGGTTAGTATTTAAAAGGGACTTCCTTCAGAGAAGAGGGGAGGGAGAGAAAAAGAACAGGTATATATGTTCTACGTACCAAGATTTTATTTGAATCATTGAGTCGACCCTTCAAGGCAGTTGGCAGTTCACCTATATTCGGTTGGATAAATTTGGCTTCATTGATAATACCTGCCACTTCATCTAGACCTTCTTTCCTGATCTTCCAATTCTTGTCACCAATCTTAGACACCAACTCTGAGGTGATTTTATCACTGAAAAAGCAAGGATGGAATCTTTAATTCCAGACTCCTAAAGAAATAATTATGTCACAGAAGTACTCTTGACTGAGAAAGAGAAGGTACCATTAGGAATTCACTAAAACAAAACAAAAAACAAAACAAAACAAACAAACAAAAAACTGCTACAAAAATCCAATAAACCATTTGCAACAAACCTACCTGATTTCTGTCCTCGGCAAAAGATCCACAACATCATTGCCCCCCTCATCTGGTTCATCTCCATCTTCTCCTTCATCTGTACCACTTATGCTGTGTTTGGAAATCCCTCTGGTTGGAGCAGGTGGGCTCTGTCCCTGCATCTACACACAAACAAATCAGTGAGTCCAATGAACTTGATGAAGGGTATGAGAGCAAACAAGTTAGAGAATGGAACTATGTCAAACTTTCCTACTCTTTCATACTACTTAATATTTACACAGTATGTATTTTAATTCCTAGATTCCAAATTTGAGACTATATAGCCAAAGGCATTTTTATACAAACCTATTAGAATCTGACTTTTCAATCATAAAGCTGTCTTTTGACTTGTAAGCCCAAGAAATACACAGCAAGTCTGCCCAAACTCAGCAATTTCAATTAAAAAGTTTATTCAAGGAAGGTCAAATTTCTTTTATTTAAAATTATTTTAGGGGTGCCTGGGTGGCGCAGTCGGTTAAGCGTCTGACTTCAGCCAGGTCACGATCTCGCGGTCCGTGGGTTCGAGCCCCGCGTCAGGCTCTGGGCTGATGGCTCAGAGCCTGGAGCCTGTTTCCGATTCTGTGTCTCCCTCTCTCTCTGCCCCTCCCCCGTTCATGCCCTGTCTCTCTCTGTCCCAAAAATAAATAAACGTTGAAAAAAAAAATTTTTTTTTTAAAATTTATTTTAAATGTTAATTAGTATGCTTTCTGAATAGGCAGCATATTCAAAATGTTTGATACCCAAAGGTACAAAAGACCTAAAGAGGAAAATCTCCCCTCCTGTACCACAGCTATCCAGTTGGCTGCCTCACAGACAAAGCCATCAATTTCTTATGAACTCTTCCCAGGGTATTTTATGCATATAAAAATAAATACATATATATTCTTCATTCCAAAGGGTTAAAAGCTTACACTTAACTAATATGAGCATTCTCACGTTTACCAATGGATTGTATCATTTCTGGAAACTTTACCTTCTCAAATTCTGCATCTATCTGGGATAGGAGGGCAGGCTTCTCATCTTCAAAGAACATTCGCAAAGAGGGGCCAACATACAGATACATCACACCAAGTAGGGTGATGGCGGAAGTCCTCACAGCCTGGCAGACAGAACAAAAAGAACTTTCTAAATGAGAACAGAACCACAGGGATGGCTGCAATGTTCCTACATATGCTGGTATGTACTCACTGGGTTTGTTGCAGCAAGAGCTGTCTTCACATTGCTAATGAAAGCTTTCACATTCAGCCTAGAGGAATAACATTTAGAATTAACAAATGAAACCCTCAAAATACACAACAGAATTTTATTTTTATTTATTTATTATTATTTATTTTGAAAGACAGAGAGAGAGAGAGAGAGAGAGAGAGAGAGAGAAAGGCGTATGCGCATGCGCACAAGCAGGGGAGGGGCAGAAAGAGAAGGAGAAGGAGAATCCTAAGCAGGCTCCTCACTGTCAGCACAGATCCTGATGCAGGCCTCGAACTCACAAACCATGACACCATGACCTGAGCCAAGATCAAGAGTTGGAGGCTTAACCAACTGAGCCACCCAGGCACCACTACTCAACAGTTTTATAAAGCCAAGACTCTAGGACTGGCTCCCTTTGGCTATGTCCCCAAGTCTCACTTATTCTGTTTCTAGACTCATTTAAAGTGAGGATTAAATACTGTCTGTATGCTCGTTGCTCCTAAATCCCATTGATGACCTCTCTCCTGAACTCCATTCATATATCCATGTAGCCTTTGTAACATTTTCCTTAGAATGTCTAGTAGGTGTCACACATCTCTCAAGGTCAAAACTCCTGTCCACACCCTAAACCCAAATCCTATTCTTCCCACGGTCTTCCCTACTTCAGCAAAGAACTACATCATTCCTCCATTTGCTCAGGCCATCCTTGACTCCTCTCTCTCCTATACCCATTTTCCTGTTCAGTTCTCTCAAATATATTCTGACTCCTAAGGCTTCCATCTCTACAAACTATGCCTAAGCCACTATTATTTTCTTGAAAGGATTATTCCGATAGCTTACTAATTAGTCTCCTTGAGTCTCACTATCTGTTCTCTCTGACTAGAGTCCAAATGATCCTACTACTCTTTTGCTCAAAACCATCTAGTGGTTTCGAACTTACTCAAAGCTTTGAGGCTCTAAGTGACCTGGCCCTGTTCTTTCTTGCATCTTGTCTCCTCCTCCTCCCTACCACCCAACTCATTCCCCTTCAGCTACATACTGAAAAACAATCACTCCTTGCTATTTTTAAATACATCACACATGCTCCTACTACAGGGCTTTTCCAATTGCTGTTCCCTTGGCCTAGAATGATCTTTTCCCAGATTGTCACAGCTAGCCACCTCAGGTCCTAATGGTCTCTGCTCAAATGTCATTTTCTCAGGAAGGACCATCCCAACCACTCCTAGGTAATACTACCTAACTTCTTATCCTTTTTTTATTCTATTTTTATTCCATTGTCCCTGTACCTCCGGATATTCTTTTCACTGCATATCGTCATCTGCTCTTACTGAAATAATGAGTCTTATGAAAGCAAGAATTTAATCTTGTCTATAATGTATTCCTAGGGACTAGAACAAATGACTGAAACACCATAAAGTGCTCAATATGTAGTTGTTGAATAAATGAAAGATCATGGACAAATTAAAAAGAGGAAAACATTCACCTGGCTTTTATGCCATGCCAGGAAATTAGTGTTACACCAAAAATTACACAATTTTGAAGGGATTTTAACAATACCCTCAACTATAAATACAGACACACAAGTCTTTGCTTGAATGACACCTGAATAACTTTGAGAGTAGTAACTCTTCATTTGGTAGAACATAGAAAACTGTTTTACAAGACATTAAGAGGTGTGTTGTAACAAGCAGCATGGCACATAGTAGAAAGGCTGCATAGTATAGCAGTTATGGTATTCTCTCTTGGACAGAATGCCTGGATTCAAATCTTGGCTTTGCCACTTCTGAACTGTGACTTGGACAGATTACTTCAGCTTCCTGTGCCCCAATTTCCACACTTATAAAATGGGAATAACAATACCTCACGTAGGTAGTTTTTATGAGAATGAAATAAAAGGAATTATTATTTAGAAAGTGACTGGCATAAGGGCACCTGGGTGGCTCAGTCAGTTAAATGTCCAACTCTTGATTTTGGCCCAGGTCATTATCTCAGTTTGGGGGATGGGGCCCTGCATCTGGCTCCTCACTGACAGCACAGAACCTGCTTAGGATTCTCTCTCTCCCCTCCCTGACGCCCTGCCCCCCTCTCCCTGCTCTCGCTCTCTCTCAAAATAAATAAATAAAACATTAAAAAGAAGAAGAAGAAGAAGAAGAAGAAAGCGCCTGGCATAAAGAAAGCTCTACAAAATTTTGTTAAACAAGTATGTTCAAATGCAAATAAGTTAGATAAGCTTCTCTGCTGCCTGACCTTGAGAGCCCTTAATTCACCAAGGTGCATGATAGTTCTCTAAACAAATGTGATTACATGTAAGAATTTCCAAATGCATTTGACTAGGTCTTCTCAGAACTGGCTTTTCTGTGGGACAATTGTTAACACTTAAGGAAAAACAACTTAGAGAACTCTAAAGTTAGTGGATATGAAAAGCTCTGGCTTCTCAGAAATAGCAGAGATAGGTGAACAAACAGAATCACCAGTTAGAGATTAGCAAAATATTTAATTATTTTGTACCTGATTTCTTTCTGACTTACCCAGAAAAACCAAATTCTTTTATTGCATTTGATAGCCAATTCAGAGTTTCTGATTGATTCTTGGGATTCTTCTGTGAGAAAGCCATTGACATAACCTGGAGTGAAAGAGGGAAAAAACAAAAACAAATATGTGCTTTTTCTCATATTTCTCACAGAAATGTGGTATGGCATTAAGGCAGAAGTGGATTAGGAGTGGCTTTTCCAATGCCGATAGAACTACAAGAATGCCTTACGAATGAAATATTTAACTCACACAAGAAAATGACGTAAGTGACATCTTATCTTTTTTTTTTTTTTTTTTTGAGACCAAGAGGGAGGGAGAGTGTGCGTGAGCAGGGGAGGGGCAGAGGGACGGAGGGAGGGGAAGGAGGGAGAGAGAGAGTCTTAAGCAGGATCCATGATGTGGGGCTCTATCTCATAACCGTGAGATCATGATCTGAGCCAAAATAAAGAGTTGGATGCTTAACTGACTGAGCCACCCAGGCTCCCTTGTGACAGGAGTATTAAAAGCATTCTTGACTTTACAACTTTTCCTTAGTGATCACTCTGGATTATAATGTCTTAGGAGAAAATTATTCTCATCTTTTTTTATTTTAATTCTTAATGTTTATTTACTTGAGAAAGAGTGAGAGCAAGAGAGTGCGCATGCACAAATGGGGTAGGGGCAGAGACAGAGAGGGAGGCACAGAATCTGAAACAGGCTCCAGGCTCTGAGCTGTCAGCACAGAGCCCGATGTGGTGCTGGAACTCAGAACAGTGAGATCATGTGACCTGAGCCGAAGTCTCAGGCTCAACCGATTGAGCCACCCAGGTGCCTCTCTCATTTTTAAACAGAATATCTTGGCCAAAATAAATTCTAATTATCAGACAACAGTATATTATTAAAGGTAAGGATAAAAATGCAGAATATAAAAATGGTTTGACTTGAGAAGAAAAGGACTACCATTTAACTAGTAACCTTAAATTAACATTTGGGAAAAATCTGGGAAAAGTTGGGGAAAGAGAGCTCTGTTACTAACCTGTTCAGCTGTCCACGGTAACATGCAAGCTTCGGCTATTGCTGTCATAGCTTCTTTTGCATTGTTCCCACACTTTACATCTCCAATCTTGTCCACAAGACCATCCAAGACAATCTGAGCTGAAGTTTTGGAAAAATTCCCTTTCTGGGCAATCAAAGCAACTATGTGAAGCTTCATCTGCATCACCTGAACAAAGGATAAGCATCATAAAGTTATGAGTAAGCCAAAGACATCGATTTACTTATTTTTATAGCAGCCTGAAGATGGAATACAGGAACAACTAAGAACATGACCAAACTAAAAATGACAAATAAATTTATTTATTTATTTATTTATTTAATTTATTTTTAAAATATTTTTTATTGTTTTTTAAATTTATTTTTTGAGAGACAGACAGAGAGCAAGTTGGTGAGGGGCAGAGAAAGAGAGAGAGAGGGAGACACAGAATCTGAAGCAGGCTCCAGGTTTCAAGCTGTTAGCACAGAGCCTGATGCAGGGCTTGAACTCCTGAACTGTGAGATCATGACCTGAGCTGAAGTCGGACGCTTAATCAACTGAGCCACCCAGGTGCCCCTATTTAATTTATTTTTCAAGTAATCTCTGTGTCCAAAATGCGGCTCAAACTCATGATCAAGAGTCTCATGCTCTTGACTGAGCCAGCTGAGTGCCGCTAAAAACAACAATTTTAAACAAAGAAACAAAATTATTTCTATCCTTGTTATCAATTAAAGTAGCTGGGGCACCTGGGTGGCTCAGTTGGCTGGACATCCGACTCTTGATTTCAGCTCAGGTCATGAACTCACAGTTTTTGAGTTCGGGCCCCCAGTCAACTGCACTGACAGGGGATTCTGTCTCTCCCTCTCTCTGCCCCTTCCTCACTCATGCTCTTTCTCTCTCAAAATAAATAAATAAAATATACATTAAAAAAAATTAAAGTAGCTAATTGACAGCTAAGAGAGAAAAAACCAAATACTCAATGTTTCAAAATAATGACAATGTTAGCACATTAAAAGTTTATGACTTTAAAAAATTAATTTCTCTATTCTCCTCTCACGGTTATTTGCAATAGTACTGAACACACATCTTGAAATACATAATAAATGATCATACTAACCGTATAACTCAGCATTCCCACTAGTGTTATCTGCAAAAAACTACAACCCTCATGCACACACCACACACAACAGAACTTGAGAGACTTAAACAATGTGTATACTTTCAAGTGGAAGAATGAAGAAGCTGTGAAAACAATTTAAAGATGTTAATGTGAAGATGCTGGATGTATGGCGCTTGAGACGCCTTTGCCCATAAGTATCTCCCTCTGTCCTGTTTGAATATTTAAATAACAGGAGTTGGTGAGGATGTATAGAAATTAGAATTCTCTTGCATTGCTGGTACGAATGCAAAATGGTGAAGTCACATTGGAAAAGTTTGGCAGTTCTTTAAAAAGTTAAACACAGTTACCATATGACCCAGCAATTCTACTTCTAGGTATATATCCAAGAGAATGAAAAACATGTTCACACAAACACTTGTACATGCAATGTTCACAGAGATGGTCAAAATGTGTAGCAACACAAACGGGTAAATAAAATGTTCTATATCCATACAATGGAATATTACTCAGCCATAAAAAAGAATGCAGAGTTGATACATGCTACCATATGGGCAAACCTTGAAAAGACTAAGTTAAGTAAAAGACACTTCATTCTATGAAATGTCCATGAGAAGTAATGTATAGAGACAGAAAGTAGAGTAATACTTGCCAGGGACTGTGGGTGGTGAGGGGGATTTGGGGAGAAGAGAGAGTGACTGCCGATGGGTATGGGGTTTCTTGCTGGAGTGATGAAAATATTCTAAAGTTACAGAGTGGTAGGAGTTGCAGAACTATGCAAATATCCTAAGAACTGCTGCACTGTACACTTTAAAAGGGTGAGCTTTATACTCCCTCAATAAAATTGTCATAAAGAAAAATACATACATAAAATTATCCTTTGTTACGGATCTAACACATAGGAAGGTATAAGCTCAAATCAAGGATGCTTCTTTCACCGATCTTAGAAGCTGCATAAAGAGGGGTTTTCAACATGGCGTGTGGGGGAGGAGGCCAGCATGAGAACCTCTTGGCAGAAGAAGGCTTTGTGGTACTGGACGGTATGGCTGAGGTGCTGTAACAGTGCTAAGGGAACACAGTGTGTGAAGGAGCCAAGGATCCTACAGAGGGAACAAGAGGTGGCAGAATAGAAGCAAAAAAGAGACTAGCGGGATGCCAAAAATAAACCTGATATATTTCAAACTTTTGTTTCCCACAAGGTCTATGAATATCTGAAGAGGACAAGGAAACTTTTCTCCTTTTCCTTCCTACATCACTTTCCTAAACCTCCCTTTGCACGGACGCTTTAGACTAAATAACAGCACTGCAAAATTTCATCTCTATTACCAGTTAATGCATTAAATTATGTGGCAATTTTTCACTGGTAATTTAAAGACCATTTATCTTTTATCCAAACAAATAAGAAACCTGTCTCACTGTTTATCCCTCCCTTGCATATGTGAAGATTAGGGGGATTCCAGGCCTAACTAATGAGGAGAAAAAAATATATATACATAAATTACACAAACAATATAGATAATACTTCCATATATATAAACTCCCAATTACACAAAGGTATAGTTCTATGTTTAATCAAAATGCACATACTCCATTGTTCACATTTAAAGTTAGATGACATACTGGCTGAGTGATTTAAAAAAAAAAAAAAAGCTAAAAATCATTACCAAAATCATCTCTCTTTCTTACTCCATAGATGATATGTTAGAAATTACTTGAATAAAAGATACTAAAATCTCCAATTAAAAATTACCTGAAAATTGGTTTCCTTCCATCCAGGTTTCTTGGCCAGCATCCTCACTAATGCCTGGCATGGCATTTCAGTTCGATCCATTAGTTCAACAGCCTTGAAGTAAAATAAGAGAATCAGAATTAAGGGTTTAATGATTAGTGAGGGAAACAGCACATACTGAAGTAGGTGACTTGAAGAAGAGAGAAGAATGGAAGTAAGGAGGGTTATAGAGAGAGCTTAGATAGCTTGTTATAGTGCTTTTTAAGTTGGATATCTGATGTACAGTTCTTATAGTAATACCAGTGATACTCTTTTCCCTCCACATTTCAGGTTTCACAAAGAATTTGGTCCAACGAATGTAACAGTAACAGTTTTCATTTGCCTAGTTTGAGGCAGAAACTGCTTATACATATTTTGACTTATCTGATTTTCCTAAAAACATAGAGCAAAGTAGAACAGATTAGAAGTGGTTAAGTATTAAATTTCAAAGATGTGCAAACTCAGGTCTAAACCTGATGCATGGCACATGCAGGCCTGGAAGCGAGGTCTCCTGCCTCAAGTCCCAGTGCTCTTGTGGTTCCTCCACACCCTCCTCATTAGAATCACAGAGTATATGCCGAAAGGAACTTCCATGCTCCCTTCCAACACAGATTTCTGAAAGGAGCCTCTCACACCACGGAATAATATCTGTTCTTCCAAGAATCAAGACAACAAAGAGGAAAGCAGAGAAAGGGAAGAGGGGTGGTTTAAGTGGAGTTATAGGTTTGCCTAGTAAGTTTAATGATTAAATACCATAATATTAAAATTCATCTAAACCTTGTAATTCAGAATAAACCTAACTTTCTTAAGTACTAAGTTATGAGCTTACAGAAGCCACAGAAAGCAGATGTTAAAAGATATACACTATGCAGCTAAAAAACCAGTCCCTCCCCATCCCCTCACCCCCCGCTCATCAGAGTTAACACTCTGAAACATGGTCACTGTTTATAAAATACAGCAAGTAGGACAAGTACTTTGTTGATGTCATCACTTCTCTGTAATATGTTCTTTCACACTCAACTCATCCCCATGCACCTACCTTCTGGAACTCCTCCATACAAGCCAGCCTTTCCTTCCAGTTACTGCTGTCTAGAAGCTGTATACAGGTAGCAGGAAGGACAGCTGAAGCTTTTTCTTCACATACTTCTATCTGTAAGATGCAAAAACATTAAAATTAAGAATTGCTTAAGGAAACAGATGACAAGAATGTAAAAATGCTGCAGGCCGAACTACATGAACACTCCCATAGGTATCCTATAGTACCCGAGGTTTCTACTCTACTACCATAAAGGGGAAGGAAGGTCGTCCAAGGCACAGTTTCACTAAGTGAAAAATACCAATTAACTCTATGTTGTAGAACTCAGCAAAGAACTCAAGTCTTCTCCCAGGAATTGACTTTCCGTGGTTTTCTGAGTTTGAGGCATCCTGTAGAATACTGACCGAAAGCTCAGGCTCCACGATTTCTTTGGTTTCCAGTCCTTTCTTATTCTTGGTTCCAGTGCCCCCTGCACCTCCTGACGCAGCTGGCTTCCCCTTCTTAGGTGGCCCACCAGCCTAAAAGCAATTTAAAAGGAAGTTAAACCACTTAAGGATTTAGAACAGTGGTTCTTAAGCATTTTTGGGCCAGAGACTCCCTAAAAATTTGATTAAAATGAGGGACCACTCAACCAACCAAAAACCCTGTGTTTTTGGTGCCCACAGAACTTAACACTTCCAAGGGCAGACAGATCTCCTGAAGACCATTCATGGGGAAATCTGCAGACCCCCACTATTAAGAACCTTCAATTCAGAATGAGCTAATGAGGTAAATGAAATGAAAATGGACTGGAATTATATGACATTTTATTTGAGAATTAACATTTGATGCCTTTAAATGCCTCTAAATCTTTCCTGCATTAGTAAAGGACAGTTTCTAACTTCTAACATTTACCCCATACTTCACCACAAGGACCCCAATAACAGAAAAATACATTAACTCACTGTAGAACCATGTAATTTTGAAGGAATAAAGTGGTTGTTATGGCAATGGCAGTAAGTGGCTTAACCATGTTGAAGATGGCCACCTTACTGGATCTTTTTATTATTGTTTGACCTACTTGTATTTCCCAAGTATATGATCATATGATCTGCAAAAATTCTAACTGTGCCTTTTCCTTCCTTATATTAGCATTGGTCTTACTTTATTTCTTTATTTAATTGTATAAAGTTATTAAACAATAACGGTACCAGCAGGCATTTTTTGCTTTACTCCTCACTTTAACAGTAATGCTTCTAGTATTTCATCACTATGAAGCATGATGCTGACTTTTGGTTTGCGAGGTCTACTGCTATCTATAGATCTATTTCTAGATATTTAGTCATGTCAAAGAATCTATCTATTTCTATGTATTAAGAATTTTTATCATGAAGATATGTTGAATTTACTATATTCCTTTTTCAATGTCTG
Organism: Herpailurus yagouaroundi; assembly: GCF_014898765.1. Taxonomy (NCBI): domain Eukaryota; kingdom Metazoa; phylum Chordata; class Mammalia; order Carnivora; family Felidae; genus Herpailurus; species Herpailurus yagouaroundi. Next base: position 7,060,188 of record NW_024412418.1, on the reverse strand, counting down.
AAATTAGATTTCTTTTGATCTCTAAATGTAAGTTTTTTAACATTAATATTGAACCATCCTTATAATCCTGGAGTAAACTTCAGTTGGTCACACTTTGTATTATACCCACTGGTTTCTATCTGCTAATACTGTGCTTAAACATCTCAATTATTTTACTCCAGTTTTGAAAGGTCAGAAGAAAATAGCAGTTTATCACAAGACACACAACCGACAGTAACATTAACATGGTAACACATATCACTGTTCACATCATTCCTTCTATCTATTTTGGTATTTGTTAAACAATGCCCCAAACCAGAAAGAAAAAATAAAATGAGAGAAGGCCAGACTGTCTTCAACATCCAGACTTCTTCTGAAACTAATGTCATCTTGAACATAATCTGAGCTTTTAAGGTGTAGTTAGCAAAACTAAGATGCTGGTTTTTTAATGAAATGAAAACCTCTAATACTTGCTGGTTCGTATCAGAAGTATGATTCTGTTGGTTCATAATAACAACCCGTTAGAAATTGAATTGTTTTCTGGCCGACAAAATAGAAAATTCTATACTTTTTGACTAACCAGAACACTTCTTCTGGATCCTTTTCTATAATAAATAGCACTCTCTGTATAGAGAGGTACCTCAATTAACAAATCTCCTACTTATCTTTTTTTTTCTTTCACAGACATATATGTTTATTGGCTTAGTAGGTGTATTGGTAATACTGTCCTACTTATCTATTAAAGAGAAAAATGAAGCAGGTTGCTCCCCACTTACTTATTTTAAAGAATTCTTCATAAGAGAAAGTCGACCAGATAAGAAAAGGCCTTAAGGTACTGTGCCCAGGTCATTATCCAGAGAGGCAACAGCTGGTGAGACAGAAGAGACTAGCTGCTAACCCCCCACTAGAAAGCTGAAGAGACAGCAGAAGATGAACTAAAGTACAAAGACTATAGTTAAAAGCACCTGGGTCCAAATACCAGTTCTGCAACTCTGGCCATTCACCAAATGTGTGCCCAGTTCCTGCTGTCTGCCAGAAACTCCGCTATGCATGGGGGAGTGAGCAGTGACAAGATCTTTACCCTTTAAAGTTTACAGTATGGTGGGGGGGCCCCCGGCGGGTTGGGGGTGTCAGAGTAAACAAACAAATGAACAACATAGGTATCAGAGTTGTTAGAGCATGTGTAGAATACTTAACCTTGCTGAGCCTCCATTTCCCTTTCTGGAAAAATAGGGATCTCAAAATAGTTATTTCAAGGGTTGTTTGATGATTACATGAGATTATTTAGGTAAAATGCTTCCCAAATGATGCTTTATTAAATACCAGTTCTCTCCCCTGACTTCATGCTGGTGTTCTGGGTGAGAAAAGAGAATAAACTTTCTACATCCATGGTAGATAATTTCATGCTTAAGAGAGTCCACAGGACAAATGTTCTCTAAAAGAATGCCACATTTGCCTCTAGGCATTTCCCTTCCACACTGTATAAAAGTAACAAGACCTTGACTGGTATGTAGACTTGGTGATGCAACTCAACGGCATTATCAGCAAAATGACCAAAGTGATGTTATTAACGTTAAGTGCTTTGCGATTTTATTTCTTTATTTAATAATACTTTAAGATCACTCAAAATGCACTCCTGTACCTTCATTACCATTTTTAGCTTTATTAAAGTTTACATAACCAAACGTATTGTTGGAACACTCTTTGTTGATGGTTGTTCTGCTATATTTTAAATGTGGTAATGCGTTCATTTCTCAAATGAAATCATATTGGAAGGATAACCATGAATCCGAGACTCCAATCCTGTGTTACTAAATTCTAACTTTTGAACCATATTTTCCAAGTCATCTATTAACCTTAGTAGCAGGTGCCTTTTTTGAGGGTCCTGGTTTGGGTGCTGAAATGTCCTTTGTGTCCTTATCTCCTGCAGCCCCCGAGGCAGCAGTCCTTCCAGGAGCAGGCTTGAATTCCTTCTTGTCTGCTGCAAGTCCAGCTTTCTTACCATGTACCAGCTCTACTTTTTCTGAACATTCTTTGATCTAGAGAAAGAAATTGAAATGAACATCATTAAGCCCAACTTTGAAATATAATCACTACATTATTACTTAATAAGTTATCTAAACCACAACTATATGAGAATTCAGTTTGCTTAAGCAAAAATAAACAATCTACTTTCTTACATTTTATTTCTACACAAATTAGAATTATAATAAACATTCAACAACCACATTTTTTATAGAAAACATTCATATTTAGAAAAGTAACTTTTTAGGTATTAGAAACAAATTTATCTTAAAATATCCTTTTCACTTCCTCTAGGGACAGATCACTCAGCTTTCTTTTCTTTGTGTTTTTACAATTTGAAAGCCATCTCTACAAATATCACCACTACAGCTTAAGATGAAATTTACATCCTCAAAAGCTATCTTTTCAACACTCCAGATCTGAACCACCAGTGTCAAATTAAATAAATTTCACAAGCTGATATCATCATTTTTATCTTCATGAAATAGAACGAATGAAATCAAAACAAAATCATAATGCACAGAGATAAGATTGTTGTCCAATTGCATTATAATCTGTCACTAACCTACCTTATCAAGCTTGAGTTTGTCCACATCAGCTAAGAATGGATTTACTGCTTTCTCACCCACCACTTTCAAAGCAGTGCCCAGTGCTTCAAATGCAGCATCTCTGACTTCAGGAGCAGAATCATTGATGTGCTGTGGTCCGGAAGCAAGCAAAATGGTCTTAATGTAAGATATTTTAGGTATTACTGATTTTAATTCAGATTGATGACTGTTGGATAAAGAATTTGCTTTTTACAGTTCACTGAAGCTAAGTGTAGTTTTCCTCTTGCCAACCAACAGTTACTCTTTCACAAATTCTTTTTGGGTCAAGGAAACCTTTGGTAATCCATTCAGCAAATAAGTGCTTCCTTTTCCTCCTACCCTCTATTTAAAATGCCACACACGGGGCGCCTGGGTGGCGCAGTCGGTTAAGCGTCCGACTTCAGCCAGGTCACGATCTCGCGGTCCGGGAGTTCGAGCCCCGCGTCAGGCTCTGGGCTGATGGCTCGGAGCCTGGAGCCTGTTTCCGATTCTGTGTCTCCCTCTCTCTCTGCCCCTCCCCTGTTCATGCTCTGTCTCTCTCTGTCCCAAAAATAAATAAACGTTGAAAAAAAAATAAAAAAAATAAAATGCCGCACATGCAAATGATGTTCAAAGACTCCAAACTGTATGCCTGTGCTTGGCCAGATCCAGCTGAACACCAGCATATGGGCCAAATAAGAAACAACATGTTTAGCAGTTAGTGGAATCATAAAGCTAACTTGTGCTCTTCTTTGAGAACAGGAACACAAAGAGTACAAGAATTTGGATTCAGTTTCCAAAGCCACAGAGGGTCTGCTCCTCAAAAGAGCATAATCTACAGTCTGAAAGTCAAGTAGTCATTGTACATAATTAATATGGGAAAAAATCTTCCATAGGCATAAAAATTTCCCCCAGTTCCAAAGAGAGAGTCTATACCTTAAGTAGAGCAGCACAAAAGGGCTTTAGCAAGCTCTTTGGGAGGGTAGAAGCAGTGCAGTGGCGGAAGCTTCTGGCAATGAAAAGAGATGTCTGCTGCTTGATGGTTGGATTTTTATTATCCATTACTGCTAAAACATCCTCACTGATGTTCTGTAGTGTGGTCTTTAAAAAGAAAACATGGTCAATGAGCTTTTCTCAACTATAAGAACAATCAAAATATTACACTGACAAAATTTACTTTAGACAAAAGTGCAAACTCATGCTGTCCACTTACAGTAAGGAAGATTGCATCAATTGCCTCCTGCAGGGCTTGCACCACCTGAGGCTTCTTCTCTTTGAATTTTTCCAAAATGGTTGGCACAACCTATGAAAGTGAACACCTGGAATATTATTTTGCTGGCAACAAAAATGAATGAGGTACTGACATGACACATGAATGAACCTTGAAAATATGCCAAGTCAAAGAAGCTAGTCATAAAGGCTTATGTATGATCCATTTAAATGATGCCATGAAATGTCAAATCCATAGAGACAGAAGTGGATTAGTGGCTGCCAGTGAGAAATGACTGCTAGTGGGCATAAAGGTTTTTGGGGGAAGATGAAAATGTTCTGGAATTAAATAGTCGTGATAGTTACACAACCTTGTGAATATATTAAAACCATTCAACTATACACTTTAAGAGGGTGAATTTTACAGTATTTAAGTTATATCTCAATACAGCCATTACTAAAACAATGTCTGGTGCTACCAAAACAAAGTGAACGTCTAAGTTGAATAAAAAGTCATTTTTTTTCTTAAGGGCACAAGAACCTTATGCTGGAACAATTAAGGGTTCCCATTCTGTGCCACTGTAGCAGTGCTTCTCAACCCATTTTCTGCATCTACACCTTAATGCAACCATATAGTCATTTTTATCAGAGCACCATCTCTTATTAGACAAAAAGATTCTCAACTAGGTGGATTTAGGATACGGGAATAGACAGAGTGTATAATTTCTCTTCCCCTCTAAGATTCCGATATACTTCACCAGACTGAGATGTCTCCCACCCCTTCACTACACTAAAGAGAAAGAAATGGTAACTGAAATTACAGCAATTTTGATCAGAAGGATGTACTAAGTTTAGATCAATAAAGTTGGAATTTTTATAATTATCTTATAAACTATCACTAATTTATTAAATTAAATATTTATTGAATACTTAATATCTATTGAGTGCCAGGCACTGTGCTAACAGGCAAATTAAAGTTGTCTTTTGAGGGGCGCCTGGGTGGCGCAGTCGGTTAAGCATCCGACTTCAGCCAGGTCACGATCTCGCGGTCTGTGAGTTCGAGCCCCGCGTCGGGCTCTGGGCGGATGGCTCAGAGCCTGGAGCCTGTTTCCGATTCTCTGTCTCCCTCTCTCTCTGCCCCTCCCCCATTCATGCTCCGTCTCTCTCTGTCCCAAAAATAAATAAAAACGTTGAAAAAAAATTAAAAAAAAAAAGTTGTCTTTTGAGGTCAAAAAGATATAGCAAAGTTCAAAGGCATTCAAAAAATATTTTTTAAGATTTCACAGAAGTGATAGAGACCAGAAGGAATTCAGTTTCCATGGAGAAATATAAAAGACTTTTTAATACTAGGAGTTAGTTATAAACTATTGAAAATCAAAATGTTTTAATGGTTATAAAGCTCAAGCATGCTTTTATATATATATTATTTTTTACCAAAAAAAAAAAAAATAGCTTATAAATAGCTAAAGAAAGTAAACATGAACTATTAACATGTTTGAAATCAAACACTATATATGATCTACTTTGAGGGGGGGAAAATACTCCGAACTATAAGCTTTATAACTTTAAGCTGCATAACAAAATGTCACAAAGCCAGAATCAGAATTCAAACCAGGCCAGGTAATCATTCAACTAGGATTTAGTAAATTAAAATGTATCTTAAAAATAGTTTTCTAGGTTAAAAGTTATTATTAAGACAAAAGTATGTTCTTTTTTAAATATTCTAGTAAGTAGCACAAAACTGACCAAAAGCTAATTAACACACTATCACATAAGCACACAAGTATTGCATAATAAATACTACTGATTGCTAGAAAATGTTGCTTATCATTTTATTCCAATTCATGAATTGCATGTTTTACATGTTACATGATTTTACATGGGTTACATGTTAAGGGTTTTATGGACCCATATTTTTATTTCCCTGGTAACAAGCTAGTCATGATTTATTTTTATTTAGTAGAGTCCTTTTTTTTTCTTCCAGTTAAGTTCTCTGAAATTATGTTCAATGCTATGAGTAAGCAAGCTCCAAATGCCATAACTGAGGTTAGACATTAGCTTCACAACATAAATACAAACTATAAGGAGTCTCTAAAAAGTCAATCTAGGGAATCAAATGATCAAGTGGCTAGCAAGTTCAACCCTAAAGTTCAGTATGAGCAATTTTCAGGATGCTGAACCACTCTAAGTAATTCAGACCAGATTTAGAGGCCAACTGACAAATGCCACAGTTAAAGAAAACATCTCAGTTTATTAAAACTGTTATCAAACTTGAGTGCTTCTAAATTTACACAAAGACAGTATATTCAACAAATGTTTTCAGTCAGGTTTCTTAGAATAAATTAAACTGATACACTACCAAGACTCTAATCTATAGAAAATGTCTCAAGTATGTAAGTAGATTATTATTTTTCAAATAAGAAAATGCTATAAAATACATTTTATATATTCATCTCACTTCTGGCTTTATACTGCCTTTCCTACTTTCATTTTTACTCTGTGTTAGTTATCACCAGTTTCATTTAATCCTGTTATACTACACATAATCTCATAAGAACAAAGCAGGATATTAATAAGTAAATAATAAGCAAATCAACTCAACTAAATATTTAGGTCATATGCCCAATTTTCTATATAAAGCTAATGAATTTAGTTATAACTGACATCTTTATTGAAATGTTTTGAGGAATTATGCTCAATTTTAATAAAACTTAATGAAAAATTCACTTTGCCCAATATATAAAGACCTATTTTAAATCCTAAAGCAAACTAGCCTGCCATTCTTGTTAATGTTGTTGATTTATATCTAAAAAGGAGTGTTACTCACATGTCCTGCATATTGTCCAAATTTCTTCCTTAGTCCAACAGCTAGGCCAGTAAGACATTTTGCTGCCAAAGCCACCAACATGACATTGGTGTCCTTTCCAACAACCTACAAAGGGAGGAAAAAAAAGAAAACAAAATAGTCACAACTCAGGAGAAGGAGACTGAAAATTTATTCTTAAAAGAACTCTGTACCGTGTTATGCTAATGGACAGCCAATTTTGTTTCCTGCAAAAGAGGAAAAAGTCTTCCTTGACAATACCAAATTTGGGGGCTTCCCTTCATTCTGTTTAGTCTCTTACCTTAAAAGTTCTACCAGTAACACACATTAAACCACAACTTCAAATAGTTAACTCTCCATTAGTGGTCATCTGGGCTGTCAGCATTGCACAACTGTGTAGGAGGGGACTCCAACACTAGCAGAGAAGCTGGAGGCTTGCTGACTTTGCTCTGGGGCAGGAAAAGCCAAAAGACAGTGTATCTCAGAGGAAAGACACCACAAGGCGGCAGCTCCAACATTTATACTAAAGGAGCACTGGTAGAAACTGCTCTCAGTACCTTCCAGAAGTCCGTGGGGGCTCTAAATTGCAAATGCCATTGCAACCATTCCTCTGAGGGAGCTTCTGGCTTTGCAGCTGCCATTTTAAAGTTTATTTATTTATTCTGAGAGCGCGCACGCGCGAGAGAGAGAGAAAAAGAGAGAGAGAGAGAGGGCAAGAGAAAGTTAGTTCACATCAGCAGGGAATGGGCAGAGAGCGAGGGAAAGAGAGAATCCCAAGAAGGATAATGCTGTCACAAACCGAGAGGTCATGCATAACCTGTGCTGAAATCAAAAGTCGGATACTTAACTGAATGAGCCACCCAGGAGCCCCCTTGCAGCTGCCATATTACCTGATGATCATCAAGTGTGCATTTACAGTCTCTTAACAGAGTCTCCTCCAGCATTGCTTATACTACCATCCCCCTACATTATGCCCCACAAAACCCAGCATTATCAAAGCTCAGAGGTAGTAGCTGCAGCTGTGTCAATTAAGCAAGACAGTGACTATGCCTGGGTACCTTCCTGCTAAGATTTTACTGCGGTATACTGCTCAAGTCAGTTGGATGTTAAAAAGCTACTTTATTTTATTTTTTAAATGTTTACCTATTTTTGAAGGGGGGGGCAGAGAGAGAGACAGACAGGATCCTAAGTGGGCTCTGTGCTGACAGCAGAGAGCCCAATGTAGGGCTTGAACTCACGAACCATGAGATCATGACCTGAGCCAAAGTCAGACGTTTAACCAACTCAGCCACCCAGGTGCCCCCAAAAGCTGTTTTATTCTGACATGTCTCAGATCCTTGTTTTTTTCACTCTTCACTTTTTTTCCCAAGTAGAAGTAATGCTTCCATTCCACTTTGGATTTTATTTAGTTTCTAAGATCTGATATTCCGTAAGTAGAATGCTTCCTTCCAGATTCCCTGAATTAAACAACCCCTAATGGCTAGCATGCCAGGAAGTTCTAGATGGCATTTAGCTGCACTCCCTAAATGCTGAGGAGTAAGGATGAAGAGTTAAGATTAACATTTATTAAAAACAAATTAGATGTTATAATTTTATAGGTGCTTTATAATCTGTATTTAATTTTTTACCCAAAACCCTGTAGATAATATTAGCAAATTTTATAGATTTCAAAAATTAAATATAGATTAATTTGCTTGAGGTAAGAACTAGCAAATGTGATATGATGTGATTTAAATCCAGTTCTACTCCAAAGCTTTTGCTTTCTTTGCTAAAGCATATTCATGCTGTAAACTCATGCTGTGGCAAATTCATTTTCCTTATGAGAAAATGAGATCAGGGTCCTAATAAACATTTTGTTAAATCCCTAACTACTGTAAATCCATGGAGAAAAAAATTCCCTTCAGTTTTTTTTTTTAATTAAAAAAATTTTTTTTAATGCTTTTATTTATTTTTGAGACAGAGAAAGACAGAGCATGAGCAGGGGAGGGACAGAGAGAGGGGGAGAGACACAGAATCTGAAGCGGGGTCCAGGCTCTGAGCTGTCAGCACAGAGACCGACGCAGGGCTTGAACTCACAGACCGTGAGATCATGACCTGAGCTGAAGTCGGATGCTTAACCGACTGAGCCACCCAGGCACCCCTCCCTTCGGTTCTGTATTAAATTCACTATTGGCATTTGTGGGGCACCTGGGTGGCTCAGCTGGTTAAGTGTCTGACTTCAGCTCAGGCCACGATCTCACAGTTAGTAAGTTCAAGCCCCACATCGGGCTCTGTGCTGACGGCTCAGAGCCTGGAGCCTGCTTCAGATTCTGTGTCTCCCTCTCCCTCTGCCCTGTCCCTGCTCGCACTCTGTCTCTCTCTCTCTCTCTCAAAAATAAATAAACATTAAAATAAAAATAAATTCACTACTGACATTTGTAAATGTTTGGATTACCCTTTTTTTTTTTTTTTTTTTAACCAAAAGAACTCTCAGGTATTATTTAGGTGCTAGGCTTCAGATTTAACATCTACATGTATATTCTAGGAATGGTCATCAAAAACATGCCAGACCCGGGGCGCCTGGGTGGCGCAGTCGGGTAAGCGTCCGACTTCAGCCAGGTCACGATCTCGCAGTCCGTGAGTTCGAGCCCCGCGTCGGGCTCTGGGCTGATGGCTCAGAGCCTGGAGCCTGTTTCTGATTCTGTGTCTCCCTCTCTCTCTGCCCCTCCCCCATTCATGCTCTGTCTCTCTCTGTCCCAAAAAAAAAAAAACTTTAAAAAAAAAAAAAAAAAAAATTAAAAAAAAAAAAAAAAAAAAAACATGCCAGACCCCATTCCAAGAAATCTTAGTTCAATGAATCTGGGATGGGATTTGGAGCCAGTATTTTAATATAGTTCAGAAGCAGATGGCCATCGATCAATCCCATTCTTAGGAGAAGAGTTCTCCTTATCCACCATTAGAGCAGTAACCAGTGGAAGCTGAATCCTAGACACTGATGGTCCTAGGAAAGTTTTGAAGAGGATGTTGTAAACCTACTATAATTCAAGATGGTAAAGGATTGAATGAACTTATAGGTGAATAATGGATCAGGCCTATTTGCCTATCAACACATGTCAAACATGTCAAACATCCCAGTTTGACTAAAGTTGTTCTAAACTGGGAAATGGGAGTGAGGAAGGCGGAGAAGTGTTTATTTTTAAGACAAATAGAATATGCAGGGAAGGACTCCATTCCAGATTTGAAAACACTCTGTGACTCTGTTGTAGACTATAGGAAGGAAGCTTTAGCTCACAATGTTAATTTAACCTAAATAATGGGAAATATTCTATAATTAAAAGTGCTGTCACTTCTCCCTTTAAGCTAGGCCTACAATAAGATTTTAAGTACAGATAGATGATCCTTGAACATGAGGGTTAGGGGCACTGATCCTCCATGCAGTCAAAATCCACATATAACTTTTGACTCCCCCCAAACTTAATTACTGATAGCCTACTACTGACCAGAAGCCTTTCTGATAACATAAACCATTGATTAGCACATATTTTGTGTATGTATTATATTCTATATTCTTGTAATAAAGTAAGCTAGAGAAGTTATTTTAAAAAAATCACAAGGAAAATACATTTACACTACTATGCTATATTCATTGAAAAAAACCCATGTGTAAGTAGGTAGACCCATGCAGTTCAAACCTATATTGTTCATCAAGGGTCAACTCTAGTAACCATCTAGTATTTATCTTTAACTAGCAATGTAAGCTACTGGTTAACAGTAACCAGAACAAAAGCATTCTGCTGACAAAGAGAGAAGTCAATGAAATTCACCATGATTATTGTGTTTAGAAAACTATGATGGGGCCACCTGGGGGGCTCAGTCAGTTAAGTATCCGACTTAGGCTCAGGTCATGAACTCACGGTTTGTGGGTTCAAGCCCCACATCGGGCTCTGTGCTGACAGCTCAGAGCCTGGAGCCTGCTTCAGATTCTGTCTCCCTCTCTCTGCCCCTCCCCCACTCTCACTGTCTCTCTCTCTCTCTCTCTCTCTCTGTCTCAAAAATAAACAAACATTTAAAAAATTAAAAAAAAAAACTATGATGAATGTAAGCAATAAGGGGGGAAATATAGAAAAACCAAGTGAAAAAAGTCTAATAACACATAAGTCTGTAGAGTATATAATAAAAACACCTTGAAAACCCAAATCTTAATCTAAAGATATCAACCAACATCCATAGGTAATTGACAAGCAAAGAAGATATTGGGGGGAGGTGGGAGTAAGGGGCAGGGGAGAAGGTATCTTTATAAATGAAGGAACCTATAACTTGTGAGAACAGGAAAGTCCATAAAATATGCTAAGTCAGATGACAGCTTGAAAGAAGACAGTTTAAGAAATAATTTCAGGAATACCATAAGGAATTTCAAATGAGTAGTTCTTTACTACTTGTATTAAAGGCAAAAAATAGGGAAATTACTGGGATTACTCAATATAGACAATAGAGAGAAAAGACTATGGAGGGAAGAGTGATCGGTCTGTAGCCTACTCAATTTCATTCTCTTATTTCACCATTTCCACGTTTTTGATAGGTCTCTCTTAAGTCAATATAATATGAATACGAAGTTTGTGTTTACATGTAAGTAAAATCACACAAAAAAAATGTTAATGCCTTGTTTCAGGTTAATTTATACAATTGAAGTTAACTTTTCATTGTTTTAAATATTTTAACCACAAAATTAAATTTCTTTTCACTTGTTTGTAGCCTTTGATCGCCCCCCCCCCCACTTTACCATGTGAAGAGGGAGAAGTTTCTCACAGAAATCTATTGTGTCTATGTCTACCGAAATATAAAATCCATGATCCTATCTGCAAATCAGCAAGATTATATTTATATTCATAATGCCAATGGAAATCACAGAACACTATTTGAAAAGCTAATATCCTAAGGAAATCCATGTGGAAAGTATCAACTAATATTTGTACCATTAGATAAGAAAAAATAAGAGCTTCTATCTGAGGCATTGAGAATTCAGGGCCAAGTACTAAGATTCCTGATAAAAATTATATGCTGGAATTCACAGAGAATCTGAAGTTCTCAAGGCCATTAGAATTCCATTTCCTTCTCTTAGTGCCTTTTTACCCCTCCTCTTTCCTCCCAAGCTCCAGGTTGGTGAAATCTTTTCCCCCTGGGCAACTCCCTTCTCACTAATCTTGCCTGGGTCTGGGTTCTTCAGGATTGGAAGATGGAAGACTAAAAGATTGTGACAAATCATATCTCTGCTTCCAAATCTCACTTGGAAGAAAGTGTGGGAGGCTGAGAATGAGAAAACATAGTCCGTTCTCATTATTCACGGGTTTCATATTTGCGAATTCACCTACTCGTTAACGTTTATTTATAACCCCCAAAATCAATTCTCGCAGCACTCTCCTGGTCATTCAGACAAGCAAAGAGCTGTGGAAAATCTGAGTTGCCTGGTGTGCACAGTCCCAGCTGAGAATGAACAAAGCAACACTCTGACTTCTTTCAGCTCTCATACTGTAAACAGTATGTTTTTCATGGTCTGTTTAGTGCATTTCTTTTTCTTTTTTTTTTTTCATTTTTGTGATTTTCGTTGCTGCTTTCACTGTTTAAAATGGCCCCCAAGGGCAGTGAAGTGCTGTCTAGTGATCCTAAGCACAAAAAGGCCGTGATATGCCTCACGCAGAAATTATGTGTGTTAAATAAGCTTTATGCAAGGCATGAGTTATAGTGCTGCTGGCCCTGAGTTCACCGTTAATGCATCAATAATATATATTAAATGAGACATCTTCAAACAGAATAAAATAAGCTATGTATTGACTGGTTGATGAAATGTTGAGACCAAAGAGTCACAGGACCCTAGCCCTGTGCCCTGTGTTCCCTTAGGAGCAATGGTTTGGTATTTGCTATTCAGTGTTTTGGTGACTTTACAGAACATAAGTACCACGAATGAGAATAACTATACTTACATGTGCATATAATTAAAAATTAACCTCCTCTCTCACCATTCTAGTCCTTTGTAATTTCAGGCTGAAGAAGCAAATGAAACAAAGTTTTCTATATTTAAGAACATGTCTTCTCAGAGTTTGTTCTTAAGCTCTACACCTATGTCCACAGTGTTTGATCTATATTTTCAGATTTTATGGAAAGCCACTACATATAAATTTATCCACCAACAGCATTCAACTTGGTTAAACCTAAGCGACACCAAACCAAAACACCAAAGTGTTTTCTAAAAACATTTCTTTCTTATTTAGCACTTACCTGCTTTATAATGACCACATTTCCCTACATCTTTTACTTTGCACGCAGATATACAAGGTGGCATCATTAGCTATCTAATGGAAAAATATGCCTCATATTTAGTATTCGTCCCATTAAATAGAGCCAATTTAAATAGTTCATCCTACAGGGGCACCTGGGTGGCTCAGTCACTTAAGCATCGGACTTTGGCTCAGGTCATGATCTCATGGTTTGTAAGTTTGAGCCCTGCGTTGGGATCTGTGCTCACAGCTCAAAGCCTGGAGCCTGCTTCAAATTATGTATCTCCCTCTCTCTCTGCCCCTCCCCCACTTGCTCGCGCGCGCGTTCTCTCTCTCTCTCAAAAGTAAATAGACATTAAAAAATAAATTAAAAAAATAATAGGGGCGCCTGGGTGGCTCAGTTGGTTAAGCATCTGACTTCGGCTCAGGTCATGATCTCACAGTCTGTGAGTTCAAGCCCCAAGTCTGGCTCTATGCTGACAGCTCAGAGCCTAGAGCCTGCTTCAGACTCTGTGTCTCCCTCTCTCTCTGCCCCTCCCCTGATCATGCTCTGTCTCTCTGTGTCTCAAAAATAAACAAACATTAAAAAAATAAATAGTTCATCCTATGGAATTATAAAACTGGAATATTTGGTTCTATATTAGCAAGATCCTCTTTTTCGTGAGGTCTGTATATGCTATCAGACAGCATACTTAGAGTAAGTGATAATAAACAAAGAATAAAAACCAATCCCTCCACACTAACTTGGGACACAATCCCTCCACACTAACATAGGACAATCACTTTAAACAATCCTTTAAAAGGGCATGCCTGGGGCACCTGGAGTAGCTTAGTCAGTTAAGCGTCTGACTTTGGCTCAGGTCATGATCTCATGGTCTGTGAGTTTGAGCCCCACATTGGGCTCTGTGCGGACAGCTCAGTGCCTGGAGCCTGCTTTGGATTCTGTGTCTCCCTCTCTCTTTCTGCCCCTCCCCCGCTCATGCTCTGTCTCTCTCAAAAAAAAAAAAAAATCATAATTAAAAAAAAAAAAGGGTATGCCTATAATTAGAAAACCATCAATAGTGTTCCTTAAATGGCAATGTAGTTGTGATAAAAACAATGACAGATGATGAGAAATTCAAAGGCCTGGTCTGTTGTTGAGATACCAATGTACCAATGTTGACACTCTTCATGTTTACCTTCTTTAATGCTTTTACTAAATCTGCATAATCGCCTGCTTCCAGTTTGGGGTTTTTCACTAGTACTTCTACAGCCTCCAGGGCTTCTTTTCTCTCTTGCCATTTTTTTGCCTCCTGCAAGACATAGTATGAATCACTTATAGAACAGAAAATAAGGCAAAATAAGAAAATAAAAGTCTATTTCTTGCATGCTCCTAATTCAAAGATACACAATTATCTTTTGTTTTCAGAAATTTTTTTCTAAAGCTGGTTAAAAAATAAAATTGCAAAATTGTGAGGCAAATCAGAATGATTTGCTCATATATACATATAAAATTTTGTTCATACATAGTAAGTATTTTCATAACAATTCATAACCCTAAAAGTTCTACAAGTAAAAGAATGGGATACCACAGACTTTTCCTTCTCATTTTCTAGGCAAATGTTAGTAAACAAGTATTAAACAGAAAACACTGCTAGAAAGCATTTCTAGCATATCTCACAGGTGAAAGGAATGTCCATACTAACAACATTAAAAAGATTAGAAAAAGACCATCATACAACCAACAGCCAAAATTGTTCTAACATTGGAGATCCGTTTTATACATTGGTGCTACAATGCTAATCCTTTTGTTTGATAACCATAAAGCAGAAAATACTTCACTAGAGATCAATTAATCATTCAATAATTTTGAATACCCACTATTTGAAAGAACTGGGGATATAAAGAAGATGACAAACTTGTCACCCTGGAGGAGATTACAGTGGAATTCAATTTACCAAATATTTGTTAATCAGAAGTTAATGGGGGACTGAAGGAGCTGATGGCAGAGCTAGGAAGGTCTTCAATAAATAAATAAATCCTAGGTCAGGACCACTATGAAAAGAGAAGTACAAGCTGCTTTGGTGTTACAGCAAGAGGATTTAATCTACTTTAGGCTAACAGGTAGGATCTCCCTTAAAAAGTGATTCTTAAGGTAAGACCTAGAGGATCAAGAAGTATTATGGGGTGAATCGGGGAGAATGCTATAGTCAGAAAGAACAGCATATATTAAGGTCCAGAGTTTAAATTTTTTTTTTTTCAACATTTATTTATTTTTGGGACAGAGAGAGACAGAGCATGAATGGGGGAGGGGCAGAGAGAGAGGGAGACACAGAATCAGAAACAGGCTCCAGGCTCTGAGCCATCCGCCCAGAGCCTGACGCGGGGCTCGAACTCCCGGACCGCGAGATCGTGACCTGGCTGAAGTCGGACACTTAACCGACTGCGCCACCCAGGCGCCCCGTAAGGTCCAGAGTTTAGTGGGGAAAGTGTGGCATATCTGATACCGGGAGGAGTTCAGTATGATGGGAGCACAATAATTAGACGGTAATTAGAGAAGTGGCTGGAAGATAAGCAGAGGCCTCAAATGTGTCATAGTTTGCCTCAATGGCCATAGGATGATTTCAGACATTAGTGAGGCAATGATATGGGAAGATTTTTATTTTCAAAAATGACAGCTTTGATTACATTCGAAAATATGATGGAAGGAGGCAAGAGCAGAGACAGGTAGTCTTATAAGAAGACTACTGCAGCACGTGGGGCAAAAGATGGTGGTAGTGGTTGGGATAAGACTCTCGGTTGGGAGTAATTGTGTCTCTTGGGGTACATTTAGTAAAGTCTGGAGACATTGAGATTGACTTGAGTAATGGTATTATTGATATTAGGTGGGTAACTGCCAGAGATGCTGCCAAACACCCCACAATACATAGGACAGCCCCCCCAAAACCAAGAATTACCTGGCAAAAAATGTCAACAGTACCAAGGTCAAGGAACTCTGGGGTAAATTACTGGCAGTGGGATGGAGAAAAGGAGATGAATTTGAGAGATATTTAAAGGTAAAACCAGAAAGACAATGAGGAAAAATGAGAAGTCAAAAATAGTGTTCTGGTTTTTGGCAAGACAAGTAAAAGAAAGTGCTACCGTAGGTATATATACAAAGTAGTATGGGAACAAAGAAGCAACTGATTCATTCTCCTAGGGAAGATATGGGGTGGAAGGGGGTATACCGGGCAAGGGCTCCATAGAACACTCTAATTATAATCAAGTAACTGTTTAACATGAAATAAATGAAAGAAGGTTACCGTTACTTACAATTTTATCATAAAAGTCTTTGGGAAGTTTGGAAAGAATTTCTACTGCCTCCAATAGCTCATAAGCATCTATCTGTGGCACCTCATCACCATCATCACCACCTTCCAGAAGAAAAACAAAACAAACCTTAAAAACAGATGGAATGTTTCTACTTATCAAATAGTTATCACTCCTTTCACAACCTGATGAAATCGCTATATGGACAGAATCCGTTATTAATGCTATAAACAACTTTTATTGTATTAAATGGCAGTCCTACAAAACGTGCCTATGTCCTTGGGGTAGGGCCTGTTCTTATTTTCAGAGAAACCGGTGTTTTAAAAACTGGCTTACCTCCCTCAGCATCGCCACCAGCAGACTGTTGCTGTTCCAATTTCGCTTCTAGTTCTTGCTGCGAACGCAGAAATCGACTTGGTTTAGGAGCACCTGTTGGCAATTTGACCCATTCTTCTTCTAGTTCTTTCAACTACAAATATCATAAAATATTTTTAAAATATGCCTACATCCTCACCACTACAGAACATTTACTAACATCAGAACCCAATTTCTTATTTATGTAGTTCTAACAAGGCAAACAAGAAACGATATACATTTAAAGTGTATATATTTGGTATATACCAAATACGTGTTTGACATAAGTCAAACTCACATATTTACTACCTAAGATGTAGGACTAAGCACTTAGAAAAAAATCTACTTTTTAGAATACTCATTAGTTCATGAATTCAGATATACTTGTATTAGATAATGTCTCTAAAACTAACTGTAATAAAAAAGAGATAAAATGCATTTTGTCCAAAAAACAGATAAAATGCATTTTGTCCAAATAGACATTAAGTCCTGCTACCCAACAGCATGATAAAGGGATCTTTTAAACTGCTATAGACTCAACACTGACATACTAGAATCACTGAATGCATGGTATTTAACTTGAGAAGACAAAATAACATCAGAAACAGTTATCTGAGAGAAAAAAAAAAGGATTTCAAAATTAAAAATGAAAAAATAATTATTTGTAAGGACAGAATATCAGCAACAGGAAGGAAATATCTTCATATTAACCTTATGCAAAGACAACCAAAAAAATTTTTTTGTGTCTCACCTGGACAGAGTTTATATTTTGTAATGGGGGTCTCAGAGCGTCCCGAATCCATCTGTAAATCTCCACAGCAATTAGTTTTGCTTCATCTCGAACAGCCTTTTCTCGAGACTCAAAGAGTTTTGGCAACACTTTGATAATTGGCTTAAGCAAGATGATTTTGGAACCAAATTCACTAGATGTAAAAATTGTAAAAAAAAAAAAAAAAAAAAAAAAACTTGTCAGCCTGCAATCTACTTGGGTAGTATTTCTTTTGTACAGACGTTTCATTTTTTTCTAATTTTTTGTTGCCATTATACTTAAATTATAAAAGAGCTATTTATACTTTTTTTTTTTTATGTTTATTCACTTTGAGAGAGAGTGCAAGCGAGGGAGGGGCAGAGAGAGAATCTCAAGCAGGCAGGAGAGAGACAGAGAGGGAGAGAGAATCCTAAGCAGGCTCTGCACTGCTAGCACAGAGCCCAATGTGAGGATCAAACTCAAAATCGTGAGATCATGATCTGAGCAAAAATCAAGAGTCAGACGCTTAACTGACTGAACCACCCATACACTGCTCAAACACAGTTTTGTACTTATTATATACATATTTTTTTTATTTAAAAAAATTTTTTTTAACATTTATTTATTTTTGAGACAGAGCATGAACGGGGTAGGGTCAGAGAGAGAGGCAGACACAGAATCCGAAACAGGCTCCAGGCTCTGAGATGTCAGCACAGAGCCCGACGTGGGGCTTGAACTCACGGACTGCGAGATCATGACCTGAGCTGAAGTCGGACCCTTAACCGACTAAGCCACCCAGGCGCCCCTGTACTTATTATATATTAACAGAGTTACACACGTTGAGATATTTTAAAATGGCCAAGAAAAAAAAAAAGAGAAGAAAAAGGAACCTCATAACCATATATTTTTTTTAATTTTTAAAAATATTTATTTATTTTTGAGAGAGAAAGAGACAGAGTGAGAGCAGGGTAGGGCAGAGAGGAGACACAGAATCTGAAGCAGACTCCAGGCTCTGAGCTGTCAGCACAGAGTCCAATGAGGGGCTTGAACCCACAAACTGTAAGATAGTGACCTGAGCCGAAGACAGATGCTTAACCGACTGAGCCACCCAGCCTCCCCCATTTGTTTTTTGTTTTTGTTTTTTAATTTGAATCCACGTTAGTTAAAATATAGTATAATGTTTTAGGGGTAGAATTTAGTGATTCATCACTTACATTTAGCACCCAGTGCTCATCCCAACAAGTGCCCTCTTTAACTCCCATCGCCCATCCCCCCACTCAGCACCCTGCCAGCAACCCTGTTTTGTCCTCTGTATTTAAGAGTCTTTTATGGTCTGCCTCCTATTTTTATCTTATTTTTCCTTCCCTTCCCCTATGTTCATCTGGTTTATTTCTTAAATTCCACATATGAGTGAAATCATATATTTATCTTTCTCTAATTTCACTTAGCATAATACATTCTAGTTCCACCCACGTTGTTGCAAACAGCAAGATTTCATTCTTTTTCATCGCCAAGTAATATTTCATTGTGTGTGAGTGTGCGTACATATATATATATATACACACATATATATACACACACACACACATATATATATGTACACACACACATACACCACATCTTCTGTATCCATTTGTCAGTTGATGGACATTTGGGTTTTTCCCATACTTTGGCTATTGTTGATAGTGTTGCTGTAAACATTGGGGTGCATGTGCCCTTTCAAATCAGCATTTTTGTATCCTTTGGATAAATACCTAGTAGTGGAATTGCTGGCTCGTAGGGTAGTTCTATTTTTAATTTTCTGAGGAACCTCCATACTGTTTTCCACAGTAGCTGCACCAGTCTGCATTCCCACCAGCAGTGCAAAAGAGATCCTCTTTCTCTGCATCCTTGCCAACATCTGTTGTTGGCTGAGTTGTTAATTTTAGCCATTCTGACAGGTATGAGGTGATATCTCATTATGGTTTTGATTTGTATTTCCCTGATGATGAGTGATGTTGAGCATCTTTTCATGTGTCTGTTAGCTCTGGATGTCTTCTCTGGAAGAGGGACTATTCATGTCTTTTGCCCATTTCTTCACTGGATTATTTGTTTTCTGGGTATTGAATTCAATAAGTTCTTTATGGATTTTGGATACTAACCCTTTATCTGCTATGTCATTTGCAAATATCTTGTCCCATTCCCTCAGTTGCCTTTCAGTTTTGTTGATTGTTTCCTTCGCTGTGCGGAAATATTTTATCTTGATGAGGGCCCAAGAGTTCATTTTTGCTTTTGTTTCCCTTGCCGTATCTATGTTTAGATGTCACTCTTCCAAGAGTATTATGTAATGTCTAGGGTCCAGAATAATATAAAAATTTTAAACTAACCTTCTAGGTAACCATATTGGGGATAATTCAAATCTATAAAGGACCAAATGTGTAATGTCTTAAATATATATGTGTATACATATAAAAGCTTAAAAACATAAACATATCACTTTATACATATTTAGATGAGTGAAATCTACTTTCGATAAAGTTTTAATAGTTCTTATGATTAAGGTAGTTCACTCAAAATTGACAGCTTACTAATCCTGGCAGTGTATTTCACTCCTGACTTCGAAGCTATCACCCTGTAACTCCAGGCAACCTAAATCTCTCTTTGCTTAGTTTTTCACGCAGAAAAGTTGCATTCTGACTTCTTTTAAAAAGGTAGCACATTTAACCTTATATATCTGTCACATTTTATATTTTTAAGTTCCTAACTGGCCAAATTTAGCTTTCTGAGTCATTGCTAACATTTCTGCATAGCAAATTCTGGAGCAAGAGGGATTTAGTTATGAAAGAACACTGACATTCTATAGTAGAACTCATATACAGTTGAACCTTGAACATAGCTTTGAATTGTACGGCTCCACTCATACATGGAATTTTTATAGTACAATATTGTAAATGTATTTTCTCTTCCTTATGAGTTTCTTTTTTTTTTTTTTTTAATTTTTTTTTCAACATTTATTTATTTTTGGGACAGAGAGAGACAGAGCATGAATGGGGGAGGGGCAGAGAGAGAGGGAGACACAGAATTGGAAACAGGCTGCAGGCTCTGAGCCATCAGCCCAGAGCCCGATGCGGGGCTCGAACTCACGGAGCGCGAGATCGTGACCTGGCTGAAGTCAGACGCTTAACCGACTGCGCCACCCAGGCGCCCCTTCCTTATGAGTTTCTTAAAAACATCTTCTTTTCTCTAGCTTAGTTTATTTTAAAAATACAGTATATAATACAGATAACATACAAAATATATGTTAATTGACTGTTTATGTTACTGGTAAGGCTTCCAGTCAATAATAAGCTATTAGTAGTTAAGTTTTGGGGGAGTCAAAAGTTATACACGGATTTTTGACTGCATGGGGTTAGCACCCCTAGCCCCTGTGTTGTTCAAGGATCAACTTATTTATCTATTTTATCTTCTGTACACAAATGCAACAAAAATTTTCAGTATAGCTACTGACATATTCCAACAGGTTGGAGAAGATGGCAAATACTCTACTTCAGAAATTATATTTAAAGAGATTATGTAAATAACCTGGTATATCAACCACAGCATGGTTATGTAAATAGTTTAAATATAGATATAACATGAAAATAAGATTTCCTTTAAAATCCCCTTTATTTTAATAGAAAAGAACATTTTAACTTCAGCTAACCTTTAAGACTAAAGGAAAAATAAGAACTTAGGGTTATGAAATAATCATCACCATGCCTGAAGAACCTAACATTTGGGATCTCTGAGTCTTCCTTTACATTACTATGGTTTCATCTGAATTTTTTTTTTTGTTTCACTCTCCTGGCCTACTGAAATATGTAAGAAAAGCCTATGGAAGAGGTCTACATGGAAAACAGATACCTTAACAAACAAAACCTAACCTTGATACTAAATATATTACTACAGAAAACCAGCTAGGGTGGGGCACCTGGGTGCCTCAGTGGGTTGAGCGTCTGACTTTGGCTTGGGTCATGATCTCGCAGTTTGTGGGTTCAAGCCTTGCATGGGGCTCTGTGCTGACAGCGCAGAGCCTGGAGCCTGTTTCAGATCCTGTGTCTCCCTCTCTCTCTCTGCTCTCTCTCCTTTGCTCACGCTGTCTCTCTCACTCTCAGGAATGAATAAACATTAAAAACAACAACAACGGAACAAAACCCAGGATTGAACAGTTTGGCCTTTTTAAGGTCCCAGAGAGCTATCTAATTTTACTATAGATTCTGAGATGCATTAAGACAAATAAAGAACTACACAGGGATGGAACTAAACTACATCTGTAAGGAAAACCTAAGAAGATATACCTAACTTGCTCTTTTTCTACACTTATTCTGCCAGTCAGTTTAAAAGTAAAATAACCAGAATTTACAGCATTTTTGATTCGAATCTTTTGTTTAAAGGTAGATTATAGCACAATATATATCTTTATTAAGAGATCCATTACTAAGGACCACAACATATTTACTGAGATAAGCGCAGTTTTGATAACCAAGTCAATTCACTAAATTTCTAAAATGATAAAAATGAGCACACTATTTATTAGTCATAAAAACATACCTACTATATACTATACTAGGCTTGAAATGAGGAAAAATTTATTACACAAAAATCTAAGTGAAAGTCTAACTTTACAAAAGAACATTATGAACCAAGTGAAAGACAACGTAAAATTTAAGACTTTTAAATTGAGGATCATTTAACAAAATTTAAGAATTTTGATATTTTCATGTAAGATAAACACCAAAAGAAGCATTTTCTCCAAGAAGTAGGTCATACACAAAATCACAAGTGAGCTAACTTGGGATAATCTTTACTCCCATAGGTCACACATTCAGGATTTCACTATAACTGAACTTTCTAAAGCTTCTCATGTGGACAGCATTGGAGACAGGATGTCAGATTGGAAGGATTGCCAAATCAGAACAAACTAGTGTTCAGATTTCCATAGCAAATTATAGCCACTTGTTCCTGAAAGAGATCTCATTCATGAAAAACTTCATTCTAGTGTTGAAAATAACTTATTACATAAGGGTAAAAGTTATTTTCTATTTGTTATTGCTGTGCTTCTGTTTAAAGGCATATAGCATTTCCTTCTACTTTACTAAAAAGGCATCTGAACAAAGTTTGCTTTGGCTAATAAACTGTCTTTAGCCAATATTCCAAAGTACATAAATATATGCTTGGGGATAACAAAAGAAGAGCTGCTTAAACATTCTAAGGAGTTTTTCCTCAAAAAGGCCAATTCATAATTGGAGAACAGGTCAGAAACATTCCCTGTTCATCTTCATTAGAAGGGGATTTAGATAAAATGACTATGCAACACCACTTGAAGGCTAAAACTACTGAATAGAAAGCACCACACTTGAGGAATGACTTTAGCTTTCCCAGGTCAATTTTCCTGGCTGATGTGCCATGCCAAGTCAAGTCCAGCAGTTTTCATTTCCGTTTAAGCCAGGAACTCAAACGCAATTGAGATATTCTAGTTAACAGAACCAAAGCAAAACTTCTTACCTTAAGGCTTTCCTCAGTGTCTCTATGCAGGCCACTACAATCTTGGGGTTCTTGTTGTCCAGGCCTTTTAGGAGCTCTTCTTGCACAGCCTCTCCTTTCTCAATCTCTATGTACATCAGACAAATCTCAATGCCTAGCTCCTTGGCTTTGGCTTTGGGCTGGTTGAACACTTTACTTACGACACCTGACACAACTTCTCCTGTGGTTCTGTAATACAGAATACAAAACACCACCACCATCACACACACAAAAACACACTTCAGTAGAAAGAGCTGGAAAAGATCATGGGGGCGGGGGGCAATGACAGATACTTTTTAAGATGTTTAGAAACAAAGTAAATGAGTTTCTAATTTTTAAATGTATGTTTAAGAACATGAAAGATAAACTGCATGCAAATCATAAAAGTTTAAGATGTATCACACCAGGCAATGACACAGAACCATAGTTTCTGTTTATAAATACAGGAAAAGTCAAACAAGAAAGCAAAAATCCCTTGAAATCCCATTACCCAGAGAAAACTACTTCCAGCTATTTGGTATCCATCCTTCCAGATCTATCCCTCTATATGCATAGAAAATAGATAGACAGAGAGACAGACAGACAGACAGATAGATAATATATATATACAGATATATTTCACAAAAATAGGATTACAGAGTTGTTGCTTTTTTGAAAAATTTTTAAAAGGTCATTTTAAACATTTCTTAGAACAAGAGAATTTCTTCACGGAGGGAATGGATATGTACCTTTAAACAAAAGGCTGCTCCTAACTCCTTGGCAAGACTTTATAGTAACTTAACTGCTGTGTGTCTCTTCTAAATTAAATAAAACCTACACCACTGAAAATCAAAACTAAAGCAAAAAAAAGGAATGGTCCCACTAATGGCAAGGGAAACACAATGATGCTGGTAACAAAACTGTCAGATCGATGGTGTATCATCTTTGAAGTCAAGTATATATTTCTTGTGCACTTAAGTAGAGGGTTCCCCCCTCCTTTTTCTTGTACGGAGGGCTCCTTTCAATGACATCGAGATACCATTAGAAAACCAGGTCTATGAGGTATGAGAGAGTGGGTGATCAGAAACCTCTATCATCTACAACTCAAGTCAAATGGGCCAGGAGCCATGGAAGTTTAGGTAGCACCACCTCTCCGAAAAGAGAAAAATGCCTAATGACCACAGAAAGAAAGGTGTGTTTCTAAGATCACCTAGCCGGGAAGCTTTGTATAAAGAAATTTTTGTAATGCCCAAATGTTTTCAGTGAAATTCTGGTAATTCCTTTCCTAACACCTTCCAGTTTCTTCTACAAGTTACTTGAGATTTTCTCTCTAGTTTAAAGTAATTCCCATTACAAAAGGCTCAAAAGGAAATTCACTTGTTCATCAAACCTTAAGATAAAAAACTCAAGACTTCTAATTTGCTCCTCTTTAGAGATCTCATGTACTATTTAGATTTCTGAGAGCAGATAAAACCCGAATGAAAAACAAGTATCAAGGAGCTATGAAGTAAGAAAATGATTATCTTCCAAAAGTGCTCATAACGAAGGACAATGACCCACAAATATACATAACTTAACCCACATAGTACCAGACAAGGGTTTTTACCAGAAGAGTTGGAAAAACTACTTACTTTCCTGCTACATGGGCATTTTCAACATACACAAGTGCAGCTTCTAACCCTTTCAGCTGAACCACTGCATTGGAATCAGTCACAAATTTTTTGATCAGTCCTAAAAATTTGGACCATTCTGGGCTCTTTTCATCCTTTATTTTCTGGAAGATCTTCAGGGCTTCTTCATATCCACTTAACCTTGCTTTCCAGAGCTAAAAGAAAAGTATTTTGAAACAAAATACAATTTAATGAGATTATCTACTGTTAATTGGAGAAGTTGGGGGGCGGGGAATGACTACCCTATACCAAGTAATTTGAACAAAGGACCCCATGATTAGAAACAAAAAAGGAGTTTAAGAAATTCAGAGTTTTCAAAGAGAATTAGCTAATAAACTCTTTCTTATAAGTGTTTAATATTTGCAATATTCTTCCAAGGCCATCCAGAATTCCTAACAGGCCGCTGTAAGTCTATCTCACTTTGTATCCAAGTGTTAGTTTTTACTTCCGTGTAATATGTAATTTGTAATTAAAGATGTAACAATTCAAAAATGAAAAATCACCCTGCTGAAACTGCCTAATCTCCAAAGCATGTTGTTTCTCGGTTGTATTGTGTAATCATTAGGCAGCTCTATACTATACTGTAACGTGGGAGTGCTCACAAAACAAGCCAATGACACTAAAATCTGAGTTCTAGAAAAGTCTTACCTTGTGTTCACATTTCTGATCAACCGGCAGTTTCATCCACTCACTGTCATCTCCCATTGTGCTTCCAGTTTCTCCTCAGAATTAAGAGTAATTCCTAGTCAGACAAAAATCAGTACCTAGTAAATCTAACCATCAAGCAGTCTTGTAAGACAAAATGATTTTTCTGAGACTATTATTTTATCATGCAAGCACCAATAAGAGTAAAAAAGCTCATTTTTTGGTCAAATGCCCATTTAATTCCATTAACAGAATCTTTAAAAAGTGAAAGAAAAAAGTTACTAGAAAAAAAATCTACACAAAGGGGCGCCTGGGTGGCTCAGTTGGTTAAGTGTCTGACTTTGGCTCAGGTCATGATCTCGTGGTTCTTGGGTTGGAGCCCCGCGTCGGGCTCTGTGCTGACAGCTCAGAGTCTCAAGCCTGCTTCAGATTCTTTGTCTCCCTCTCTCTCTGTTCCTCTCCTGCTCACAGACTCTCTCCCTCAAAAATAAATGAAAGATTTTTAAAAATTAAAAAAAAAAACCTACATATGGGCACTTGGCTAGTTCAGTGGGTAGAGCACACAACTCCTGATCTCAGGGTCATGAGTTTAAGCCTCACATTGGGTGTAGAGCTTGCTTTTTTTTTTTTAGTTTATTCATTTGAGAGAGAGACAATGGGGGAGGGGCAGAAAAAGAGAATCCCAAGCAGGCTCTGCATTGTCAGTGCAGAGCCCAATGCTACACTCGAACTCATGAACCATGAGATCATGACCCAATCTGAAGTCGGATGGTCAACTGACTGAGCCACCCAGGCACTAGGAGGGACAAGCTTACTTAAAACAAGCAAACAAACTAAATCAAAACTGAAAAAAAAAATCTAAATGAATCTAGAAAGGATGGATAGGTGTTTTAAAAACAAAGGATTACATATTTTCCAAAATGGGAAATTCCTAGATATATAACAAAGCCAGAATAAAACTGAAGAGCTACTTGGCCTTTAAAATGCGAGAAAAGAGTTTCAAAGGAAGTCATACTTATAACTATTAACCTAAAATTCTTTCAGACAATAGTCATTATGAAAAAATCTCAATGTTACCCAGCTCTCTACGTAACTCTAGACAATATGATTATATAAAATAGTAAAAATTAGGGTTGCCTGGGTGGCTCAGTCAGTTAAGTGTCTGCCTTTGGCTCAGGTCATGAACTCATGGCTCCTGAGTTTGAGCTCTGTGTCAGGCTCTGTACTGACAGCTCAGAGACTGCAGGCTGCTTCCAATTCTGTGTCTCCGTCTCTCTCTGCCCCTGCCCTGCTTGCACTCTGTCTCTCTCTCTCTCAAAAATAAACATTAAAAAAAATTTAAATCCCTGAATGAACTATATTTTTATAAACTTTATATCCCTTTTTAGTTAGGTTTATATGCAACATTCCTGTAAAAGCTTTATGCTATTCATTTAGATAACACCTTTTCTTTTTTTTTTTTTTTATTCTAGAGAGAATGTGTGTATGTGCATGTGGGGGAGGGGCAGAGAGAGGGCGAGAGAGAATCCCAAGCAGGCTTCACGCTGTCAGAGCAGTGCCCAACCAGAGGCTCAATCCCACAAACCATGAGATCATGACTTGAGCTGAAATCGAGTCAGACACTAAACCAACTGAGCCACCCAAGTGCCCTGATAACAACTTTTTTTTCTGATTATAAAAGTAATATATGTCAACTGTAGAAAATCTGGAAAGTACAGAAACTACATAAGGAAGAAAAGTATTAAAACACAATTTTAGGGGCACCTGAATGGCTCAGTTGGTTAAGGGTCTGATCCTTGGTTTCAGCTCAGGTCATGATCTCGCGGTTTCATGAGTTCAAGCCGAGTCGCGTTTTGTGCTAGCAGCGCAAAGCCTGCTTAGGATTCTCTCTCTCTTTCTCTCTCTGCCCCTCCCCCACTCATGCTACCTCTGTCTCTCTCAAAATAAACAAACTAAAAAAATTTTTTTAATAAAAAAAATAAAACAATAAAACACAATTTTAGGTTTACCAGGGTGGCTCAGTTAAGCATCTGACTCTTGATTTTGGCTCAGGTCATGATCTCATGCTTCATGGAATCAAGCCCTGAGCTGGGCTCTGTGCTGACAGTGCGGAGCCTGCTTGGGATTCTCTCCTTCTCTTTCTCTGCCTCTCCCTTGCTTGTGCATGCATGTGCTCTCTAAATAAACATTTAAAAAACTCCACAATTCTACCACCAATTATTAACCATGATGAGCACTGAAATGTACATCCACTTGAATTCTTTCAGAGTTTTTTCAACAAACATGCAATGTATAAATTATACGAAAAAGACAAGTATAATCCTCTTGGAATCTTTTTCTCATATAGCCACGAACATTTTCCCATGTTTGAGAACATGATGTTTAAAAAAAAATTTTTTTAATGTTTATCTTTGAGAAAGACCAGGAGAAGGGGAGAGGCACAGAGAGAGATACACACACACAGAATCCAAAGCAGGCTCCAGGCTCTGAGCTGTCAGCACAGAGCCTGGTGCAGGGTTCCAACCCACGAGCCTTGAGATCATGACCTGAGTCAAAGTCGGACGCTCAACCAACTGAACCACCCAGGTGCCCCGAGAACGTGATGTTTAAAGGTTGTATAGCATGCCAGTTTATAAATGTACCAAAATTACCAACCTTGACGGTGGACATTTGTTTCCAATTTTTCAGCATTTTATATAATGTATAAGGATATTGTTTATCTCTCCATCCCCAGTCCCAGTCTGACATAAAGTATACCTTCAATAAATATTTGTTTAATGTATACCTTGATGGTGTCTGCTATGAATTGGGTACTGTGTGAAGTATTTTTTAAACATGTTGACTCACTTTGTACTAACAACAACTACATGAAAGAAAGACATTCTCTCTGTTACACACTAGGCTCATAAAGTTTAAATAATTTGCCTAAAACAACAGAACTGGATCACATTAAAAATTCAAAATCTACGCCTCTTTACAACTTGTTCCCTCCCATAAAAAAGTAGGGAATATCCCAGTGAAAGCTGTATACTCAAAGACTTAAGTTTATTAGAGTACATGGAACTTTTATTAAGACTTCTCTCCAAAACCCCCAGAACCCTGAGAAACAATAGCAGTGTGCTTTGGAGTATGAGTCAAACCTTAATAGCAATTCTGCAGCAATGGTGGGAGATAAAGTAGTACAGCAGTTTGTAAAGTAGTATGGCATTACCTAAGTTGAAGATGCACGTATTCTACTTCATTCCTAGGTATATATACCCTAGAAATTGATGCCCCCTGCACTAGAAGATCTACACAATGTTGTTCATAAAAGCCAAATGTTGTTCATAGCAATGTTGTTCATAAAAGCCAAAAGTTGAAAACACTTCACAGATTCATCAAAAAGAGAATGAATAATAGTGGAATATTCACTGAGTGCAATATTATATGGCAATTAAAAAGAATGAACTATGCCATGCTTCTCAAACTCTTTAATGACAATCTTTTTAAAACTTTCAAGCAATCCCTATCAAAATAACATCAGCATTCTTCACAGAGCTAGAACAAACAATCCTAAAATTTGGATGGAACCACTAAAGACCCCGAACAGCCAAAGCAATCTTGAAAAAGAAAACCAAAGGCATCACAATCCTGGACTTTAAGCTGGATTGTACAGGTTTGTATTACAAACCTGTAATCAAGACAGTATGGTACTGGCACAAAAACAGACACTCAGATCAATGGAACAGAAAAGAGAACCCAGAAATGACCCCCAAACGTATAGCCAACTAATCTTTGACAAAGCAGGAAAGACTATCCAATGGAATAAAGATAGTGTCTTCAGCAAATGGTGCTGGGAAAACTGGACAGTGACATGCAGAAGAATGAACCTGGACCACTTTCTTATACCATACAAAAAAATAAACTCAAAATGGATGAAAGACCTAAACGTAAGACAGGAAGCATCAAAATCCTAGAGGAGAAAGCAGGCAAAAACCTCTTTGACCTCGGCCGCACCAACTTCTTACTCAACACGTCTCCAGAGGCAAGGGAAACAAAAGCCAAAAGGAACTACTGGGACCTCATCAAAATAAAAAGCTTCTGCACAGCGAAGGAAACAATCAGCAAAACTAAAAGGCAACCGATAGAATGGGAGAAGATGTTTGCAAGCGACATATCAGATAAAGGGTTAGTATCCAAAATCTATAAAGAACTTATCAAACTCAACACCCAAAAAACAAAGAATCCAGTGAAGAAATGGGCAAAAGACATGAATAGACACTTCTCCAAAGAAGACATCCAGATAGCCAACCAACACATGAAAGAATGCTCAACATCACTCATCATCAGGGAAATACAAATCAAAACCACAATGATACCACCAGATGAGGAGAAAGAGGATCTCTTTTGCACCGCTGGTGGGAATGCAAACTGGTGCAGCTACTGTGGAAAACAGTACGGAGGTTCCTCAAAAAATTAAAAATAGAACTACCCTATGACCCAGCAACTGCACTACTAAGTATTTATCCAAGGGATACAGGCATGCTGTTTCAAAGGGGCACATGCACCCCAATGTTTATAGCAGCGCTATCGACAACAGCCAAAGTATGGAAACAGCCCAAATGTCCATCAATGGATGAATGGATAAAGATGATGTGGTGTGTATATATATATGGTGGAGCATTACTCAGCAATCAAAAAGAATGAAATCTTGACATTTGTAACTACGTGGATGGAACTAGAGGGTATTATGCTAAGTGAAATTAGAGAAAGACAAAGATCATACGACTTCACTCATAATGAGGAATTTAAGGGGCGCCTGGGTGGCACAGTCAGTTAGGCGTCCGACTTCAGCCAGGTCACGATCTCGCGGTCCGTGAGTTCGAGCCCCGCGTCGGGCTCTGGGCTGATGGCTCAGAGCCTGGAGCCTGTTTCCGATTCTGTGTCTCCCTCTCTCTCTGCCCCTCCCCCGTTCATGCTCTCTCTCTGTCCCAAAAATAAATAAACGTTGAAAAAAAAAAATTTATAATGAGGAATTTAAGATACAAAACAGATGAACATAAGGGAAGGGAAACAAAAATAGTATAAACACAGGGAGGGGGACAAAACATAAGAGACTCTTAAATATAGAGAACAGAGGGTTGCTGGGGGGTTGTGGGAGGGGGATGGGCTAAATGGGTAAGGGGCATTAAGGAATCTACTCCTCAAATCATTGTTGCACTATATGCTAAGTAACTTGGATGTAAATTTAAAAATAAATAAATTATTTTAACATTTTTAAGTAATTATAAACAAATATGTTTGTAAAATACAATAAAAATTATTAGATCTGTGTATTTTTAGAGTTCCCCAAGGGAACAGAAAATCGTACAAGCACCAAGTAAAACAAAACATTTGGTAGTTCTGGGGGCGCCTGGGTGGCGCAGTCGGTTAAGCGTCCGTCTTCAGCCAGGTCACGATCTCGCGGTCCGTGAGTTCGAGCCCCGCGTCAGGCTCTGGGCTGAAGGCTCAGAGCCTGGAGCCTGTTTCCGATTCTCTGTCTCCCTCTCTCTCTGCCCCTCCCCCGTTCGTGCTCTGTCTCTCCCTGTCCCAAAAAATAAATAAACGTTGAAAAAAAAAAAAAAACATTTGGTAGTTCTGTAAAGTTAAACATAGAACTATCATAAGGCTCTGCAATTCTACTCCTGGGTATATACCCAAAGAATTGAAAACAGGTATTCCAACAAGTACATGTACATGCATATTCATAGCAGTACTAGTGACCTGGGCCAATAAACAGCCCAAATGTCCATCAATGGATGAATAAACAAATTCTGGTGTGTAAGTACAATGATTATTCACCCATAAAAGGGAATGAAGTACTGACACAGGCTACCACATGGCTGAACTTCACAAACATGATGCTAAGTGAAAGAAACCAAACACAAAGATCCCATATTGTAGAATTCCACTTATATGAAATGTCTATAGTAGATTAATCCTTAGAGACAGAATGCAGACTATGGGGTACCAGGGGTTGGAGAAAGAGCAGAATAGGAAGAAACTGCTTAATGGGTAAGGAGTTTTACTGTGGTGTGATGGAAATGTTTTGAAACTAGAAAGAGATGGTGCTGACACAACACTGTGAGTATTCAAAATGCAACTGAATTGTTCACTTTAAGAGAGTTAATTTTATGTAATGTGAATTTCATCTCAATAAAAAAAATTTGTAAGTTCTCAGGTGATTTTAATGTGCAGCCTGGGTTAAAAACTTCTGAAGTTATTTTCTTGGCATAAGTTTGAGCTGCAAAAGCAATCTCTCCTATCTGACTTTTAAAAAAGAGAAACACTCAATGAAAGCTTTCAACACATTTTCTAACCAAGAGAATGAGAACTGTCAGTATCTTTCAGTATTCTGTAAGTTTACTGCAATACTTTTTCTTTTTTTCTTGTTGGTTGCTTTTTAGAAACCTTTAAGAAAAAGAATATCTAACCCAACTGCCTCATGTAAAATTTAGATGCCATTGTGTTATATATTCTGAAATGGCTTCTACTACTTTATTGCCTGAGTTTTTAAAAGTTGGTGTTTATGGTTTTGCTTTCTATTAAAAAGAAAGGCGTGCTTCATACCCAAACTTCCCCAGCCATTGAAATAATGGATATAGTGTTATGTATGTGGCACTGGGGACTCCTGCTCTTCGTGTTGGTCTTCTTGCAGGATTGATATATTAAGAAAAAAAAAAAGGCCTTATCCGCTAGTTTTCTTCCCTAATTATTTTCATTTTAAAATTAACTTTAGAATTTAATTTTTTACATCTATAAGAAAATCTATACAGTTTGTGAGTTAGGAAGCATTACAATAAAATTGACCCACTGACCTAACACCCAATCTAAAAATTAGAACACTACCATTATTGGGGTGCCTGGGTGGCTAAGTTGGTTAAGTGTCTGACTCTTGATTTCAGCTCAGGTTGTGATCTCGTGGTTCGTGGGTTTGAGCCTATGTTGGGCTCTGCGTTGACTGCGCAGAGCCTGCTTGTGATACTCTCTCTCCCTCTCTCTCTCTCTGCTCCTCCCCTGCTTATGCTCTCTCTCAAAATAAATAAACTTAAAAAAAAAAAAAAAAACAGAACACTACCATTACTATTACTTCACCTGGGCATTTCTTTCCTACTCCATCCTTCTCCCACAGAAGCATTTTCCTGGAGTTCATTTAGTTCTACGCCATAGTCACAGTCACACATCCCTAAACAACAAAATTAACTGTTTGTTTGTTAGCTTTAGAAAAATATTATCTGTGTGTTGTCTTCCATGACTTACTTTTTTCATTCAATATTTCATTTGTAAAATTCATCCGTGTGTGTGTACTATAGTTCAAAACTACTCAAAATGTGGTACAAAGGACTGTACTGGATCACAAACGTATCATTCAGAGACAAGTACAGAAATGGAGATAGTGGTTTAGAAACTGCCATAGCACCTAACTTCTTTTATTATGGTGGTTTGAGGATCTGAACAAAGTTCAGCAAGGCTAAAGTATAAAATGCAACACAGAAAGTAAAAGGATATAAAGTCAGGCTAGAAAGTAAGTCAAGATCAGACCCTGGAAGATCTTGTGAGCAATGTTAAGGAATTTGGACTTTATCCTAAATGTAAAACGAAACTTTGAAGAATTCTAAATAGGAAATATTACATATGCTATCGAACTTGCATTTTTTTGAACATTTTAAAAAATGTTTTATTTATTTTGAAGGGGGCAGGGGCAGAGAGAGAGGAAGACAGAGAATCCCAAGCAGGCTCCGTGACATCAGTGCAGAGCCTGATGCAGGGCTCGATCTCATGAAGCATGAGATCATGATCTGAGCTGAAATCAAAAGTCGGATGCTTCACCAACTGAGCCATCCAGGTGCCCCCAAACTTACATTTTTTGAAGACCATATGTTGTACATGTAAAAAGCAATGTAAAGAATGCTTTGGAAGGCAGTAACAATGGAGAGAAACCAGTTAGAATACAGTGATCTAAATCAAAGATGATGGTGGCCTGCACCTGAGGATGGCAAGACTATCCATCTTTCCTTCTTAAAGGTAAAATGGAATTAATACGTATACATGCCACTTTGTCTTAAGAATGTACAAAAGCGGGGGAAGGAGGCCCTGGGTGGCTCAGTCGGATGAGCATCTGACTTTGGCTCAGGTCATGATCTCACGGCTCGTGAGTTTGAGCCCTGCATCGGACTCTGTGCTGACAGCTCAGAGCCCAGAGCCCCTGGTTTGGATTCTGTGTCTCCCTCTCTCTCTGCCCCTCCCCTGCTCATGCTCTGTCTCTCTCTCAAAAGTAAAATAAAAACATTAAAAAAAATTAGCGTACAAAAGGGGTTCTTTTTTGTGCCATAGGCCTCTGGTAAAGTCACAGACACCTTCTTCAGAATATTTTTTAATGCATAAAATAAAATATGTAAGATTATGTCAAAGAATTTTGAAACATAATTGTTAATTATATTTTATCAAAATATTTACTTTAAAATGTGAATGACATTTTAAATGAACTTCTCCATACATTAAATAAAATGTAGCAGCAGGTGTATTACTATAATTACTATAATTTTGAAGTTATATTGGACAAAAATATTTTGATATACTGTATCACATAATGTGATTACGAAAATTACTTCTATTGGTAACAAATACACAGGTCATTCTAACATTATTGTGGCTTATGGCCTACATTCTTCACTGAAGAAAATGCTAAAATTTCAGTTAGATGGTTAGTAAGAATAAAGATGCAATTATTTTTCCTTCCAAGTTCATAGAGTCCCTGAATTTCAACCCCAGGTTAAAATCTCTTGGTCTACACAACCTTCTAAATCTTATGGTCACATGAAAGCTCTTTACTTTCAAAGACTTTAGGGCACTGTTTACAACAGTCCCAAAGTCTCTACCTAAAACAGTTACTACCAATCTATATTTCAATAATACTTTATATTTTACAAGTATTTTTACAATAATTTTCTTATGTGAGGATCTAGTGAGGAAGATATTTAATTGCTTCTATGCATTTCACAATGTAAATGCAAGCACACTGTTTTATTACCTTATTGGGTTTTCTTTCTTTTTTCTATTATTCTAAGTTATGAGCTCTTTCTTCCTAACCTGTAAGATTCTCTTGAGCAAGAACTTTTTGTCTTAATAATCTCTATCCTCACAATGCTCAAAGAACAACATGGGATAAAGCGAATATAATTATCGTCTTTTTACATATATGGAAATAAAGGTTCAATGTCTTACCCAGGTCACTTAAGTAGGAGAGACTGGCCTAGAAGAGATTTCTTGAATGCTAGTTTGGTGAATTTCTTAAAATTTATCTCCATATGGTTTCTAGACGATCTATAGAGAAAACTATTCAACCTTTATAAATAATATGATTTATTTTGGTGATTACCTAACCCAGTTTTTTTTTTTAATGTTTTTATTTATTTTTGAGAGAAAGAAAAAGGGTGAGCGGGGAGGGGCAGAAAGAAGGGAGACACAGAATCCAAAGCAGGCTCTAGGCTCTGAGCTGTCAGCACAGAGCCTGATGGGGGACTCGAACCCATGAACTGCAAGGTCATGACCCGAGCTGAAGTCTGACGCTTAACCAACTGAGCCACCAAGCACCCCTTACCTAATTCAGTTAAGATATAAAGACAAAAAAGAAAGAAAGAAAGAAAAGAAAAGAAAAGAAAAGAAAAGAAAAGAAAGAAAGAAAGAAAGAAAGAAAGAAAGAAAGAAAGAAAGAAA
>NW_024412418.1:7007162-7025364 GCF_014898765.1 Herpailurus yagouaroundi | reverse complement strand
AAAGAAAGAAAGAAAGAAAGAAAGAAAGAAAGAAAGAAAGAAAGAAAGAAAATATAAGAGTAAATGAGCATAATGTGAAAAACAAGTTTATTTGACTCTTTCAAAAGGACATAGGTAACTTAGAGAAATTTAAAATACAGTTAGCTGGTAAGGGGGAAATCATCCCTAATCAGCAGCTGCCTCTAATAATCAAGCCTACCTACCCAATTGGGCCTTAAAACACTGTTAACCTGCCTTTGGATAAGAAAGGAATGACTACAGTTTTAATTGTAATTTGGGATTATTCATGCAGTCCAACCCTTACCCCTGAAAGCTCTTATTCCATTGAGAGATGGCTCTACTAACTGATCAAAAAACAAAACAAAACAAAACAAAACAAAACAAAACAAAAAAACTTTCCTTGAGATTAATAAAAAACAAAAGGATGCTAGACTACAATGGCTATAGTTCATATTCATTCTAAATTTCTATAATTCAAGAACATTTGGGGAATGTGGTCTTTAAAGTGACCACTGCTTGAAAGCTGAACTCTGCAAATTTTAACTAGTCATTGTCACAAAGGAAAATAAAAACCTTGGGAACATCCAGAACATATACAGGAAGTAATGAAGAGGAACCTCAGAGTCAGTATAAAATAGAACACATGTAAAATTAAACGTAATGATTTCATGAAAAGTCACATAAGTTAAAGGCCTGAATAATTTCTTTAGAGGAATGTAGTACTGTTTTCAATATACACAGCAAACTGAAACCAAACTAACATTCACAATAGCCAAAGAATGGGAGCCATCCAAATGTCCATCCATTGATGAATATGGAAAATCCACACAATGAAATATTATTCAATAATAAAAAGAAATGAAGTACTATAAAGAACTCCTAGGGGCGCCTGGGTGGCGCAGTCGGTGGAGCGTCCGACTTCAGCCAGGTCACGATCTCGCGGTCCGTGAGTTCGAGCCCCGCGTCGGGCTCTGGGCTGATGGCTCAGAGCCTGGAGCCTGTTTCCGATTCTGTGTCTCCCTCTCTCTCTGCCCCTCCCCCGTTCTAGCTCTGTCTCTCTCTGTCCCAAAAATAAATAAACGTTGAAAAAAAAATTAAAAAAAAAAAAAAAAAAAAAGAACTCCTAAAACTCAACAACAAACAACCCAATTAAAAAATGGGCAAAGGGGACACTTGGGTGGCTCAGTCAGTCAGGAGTCTGACTTGATTTTGGTTCCGGTCATGATCTCACAGTTCCTGAGATGGAGCCCCATGTGGAGCCCCACACCTGCTTGGGATTCTCTCCCTCTCTCTGCCCCTCCCCTGCTTGCTTGCACACACGCACGTACATGCTCTCTATCAAAAGAAATTAATAAACTTAAAAAAATTTTTTTAATGGGCAAAGGACTTGACTAGACACTTCTCCAAAGAAGATCTACAAATGGCTAATAGGCACATGAGAAGATGCTTAACATTACTAATCATTAGGGAAATGTAAATCAAAATTTTAAGATTCCACCTCACATCTATTAGGATGGCTACTATCAAAACAAAACAAAACAAAAAGACAATTGTTGGCAAGGATGTGGAGCAACTGAAACCTCTGTACACTGTTGTTAAGAATATAAAGTGGGGGGGCACCTGGGTGGCTCAGTTGGTTGGGTGTCCGACTTCGGCTCAGGTCATGATCTCACAGTTCGAAGAGTTCGAGCCCCATATCAGGCTCTGTGCTAACAGCTCAGAGCCTGGAAACTGCTTCAGATTCTGTGTCTCCCACTCTCCCTGACCCTCCCCAGCTCACATTCTGTCTCTCTCTCTCAAAAATAAATAAACATTAAAAAAAAAAAAAAAAAAAGAATGTAAAATGGTATAGCTGCTGTGGAAAACACTATGGCACTTTTTCAAAAAATTAAAAACAGAATTACCATATGTTCCAGCAATTCTACTTCTGGGTATATATGCCCAAAAGAATTGAAAGCAGGGTCTCAAAGACATATTTTGTACACCCATGTTCATTTCATAGCAGCATTATGCACAATAGCTAAAATGTGGAAGCAACTCAAGTGTTCATCACTGGGTGAGTGGACAAGCAAAATGTGGTTTACACATACAATGGAATATTATTTAGCCTTAAAAAAGAAATAATTCTGACATATGCTATAATCTGGATGACCCCTGAGGCCATTATGCTAAAGTGAAATAAACCAGCCACAAAGATCATTCCACTTAAATGAGACAGTCAAAATCAGAGAGACAGAAAGCAGAAGGGTTTTTGCCAGTGAACAGATGGATTGGGGTATGTTCAATGGGTGTAAAGTTTCAGTTTTCCAAATGAAAAAAATTATGGAAACGGATGGTGGTGATGGATGAACAACATAATCTGATATGGAATCTGATACCAGTGAACTGCATACTTAAAAATGGTTAAGATGGTAAATTTTATGGTATATGTATTTTATCACCTTGAAAACATTATACTAAAAAAAGTCAGTTTCAAAGAACCACATATTGTATGATTCCATTTACATGAAATGTCCAGAATAGGCAAGTCTATAGAAGTAAAAAGTAGATCAGTGGTTGCCTACGAGTGAGGTGTTTGGGGCTATCAAAAGGGTAATGGCTGAAGAGTGTGGGATTTCTTTTATTTATTTATTTATTTATTTATTTATTTATTTATTTATTTATTTATTTCTGAGACAGAGATAGAGCATGAGCAGGGGAGGGGCAGAGAGAGAGGGAGACACAGAATCAGAAGCAGGCTTCAGGCTCTGAGCTGTCAGCACAGAGCCCGACGCGGGGCTCGAACTCACAAACTCTGAGATCATGACCTGAGCCAAAGTCGGTCGCTCAACCGACTGAGCCACCCAGGCGCCCCAAGAGTGTGGGATTTCTTTTTGGGGCAATGAAAATGTTCTAAAACTGTGGTGATGACTGCACAAATCTAGAAATATACTAAAAGCCACCGAATGGTACACTTCAAAATGGGTGAGTGATATGCAAATTATATTTCATTAAAACTGTTAAAAAAAAAAAAAGAAACTAACAAAGTTTACTAACAGAAGTCCTTAGGAGATAAGAATGATTTGTTGGGGTGCCTGGGTGGCTCAGTCGGTTAAGTGTCTGACTCTTGGTTTTAGCTCAGGTCATGATCTCATGAATCGTGAGTTCAAGCCCCACATCGGGCTCCACGCTGATAGTGTGGAATCTGCTTGGGATTCTGTCTGCCCCTCTCCTACTCACGCTCTCGCTCTCTCTCGCTTGCTCCCTCTCTCCAAATAAATACATAAACTTTAAAAAAATGATACGTTAAAGCTACTGATCATTTTACATGTGCATATGTTGGCTGCAGAGGTTAAGAGTCCTTTCTAATAATAAGGAATTAGTCTATTCCAATTTTACCTAAAGCATTCACATTCACTGAATTTTCCTATGGGTGCCTAAGTTCACAGGAGTACAAGTAAGAAGTTTAAACAAATAATCATAATGCAAAATATATTATGTGTGGAAACTGCTTTAAGCAAGGGATAAATAAGGATTATGGGAGTTCTAAGACAGGATTAAAAAAAATTTTTTTTTTTAAACGTTTATTCATTTTTGAGGGAGAGAACAGAGCATGAGCCAGGGAGGGGCAGAGAGAGAGGGAGACAGAATCCGAAGCAGGCTCCAGGCTCTGAGCTGTCAGCACAGAGCCTGATGCAGGGCTCGAATTGACTGTGAGATCATAACCTGAGCCAAAGTCGGATGCTCAACTGACTGAGCCACCCAGGCCTCCCTAAGACAGGATTAACCACCAGTAAGTGAGGTATGGTCAGCGAAAATCTCACAGAAAGGATGGTATCTGAACTCAGTGATTAATGAAAGGTGGGATTTCCAAAAAAACAGACAAACAAACAGAAGTAGAAGAGGAGATATTCTAGGCTGAGAAAATAAGAAAGGGAAAGTCTTAGAGACAGAAAAGTACAGAACATGTTCAAAGAACAATGAATGGCTCCATTTACCATAGTCTAAGACCAGAGAGGTAGACGAGGGTCAGGTCATGTAGAATCTTGAATATTAAGCTAAGCAGCAGATGCTGATGACTGCAGCAGGGCAATGACATAATCCTATCTACTTCAGAAAGATAAATCTATGTAGAATGGATTGGAAGGGAGAGAAAATAGACTCTTGCTAGAAAATTATCACAGTACTCCAGGACAAAGATAAATAGGAGCCAGAATTAGGGGTCTTAGGACTGGAAAGGATGGGCAGGGGAGACTGAAGGGAGTTACATTAAAGAAGGAGAATCCATAAGCCTTAGCAAATAAGGATGTGGGAGCAGTTAGTCTAGTAGGAGGATCCAGTCTAGGTGACCGGGAGAACAGTAGTGTCAATGACATAAAAATGTCGGGAGTTCTGTATTGTTTATTTTTGGGGAATGGAGAAGAGGTGAGGAATATGATGAGTTTAGTTTTAGACTTGAGAAATATGATCTTCAAGTGACTGAAAATGTGGCACCAGGGTTAAACAGAGGATTCTGGATTTTATAAACACAGACATAGGAAACCGAGTTGTCATTGCATAACAAGGTTTGATGCTTTAAGAGTAAATAAAACTGCCAACAAAGAGAAGCATTAATAAAATTAATTTGAACTATATATGATGCTTGCTATGGCTCATTCAATCTAGTCATACTACAAACGTTCATAACTTTCAATTATTCAGAGCTCTCAGGAGCCTTTACAACTAGCATGAAACAGAAGCAAATAAGTCTATTCCACGGAAATATTATAATCTTACATATTACTGTATCTAAAACATCTTCCAAAGAGCTCAAATACCACATAATCCACACTGCTGCTGAAAAGGTTTAGATGTAATTGTTTATTTTTAGACTAGAGATTAAGAAATGTTTCCAAGGTCATATTAAAGGTAGAACTTAGAATAAATTTTGAACCGATTTTTCAGTTTAGTATTCAATTAAATAACAAATTACCTATTAAGTATATATTATTATAACATATAGACTCAAGCAATCTGCATTTTCTCATTCATCAATCAGCTAAAAGTAAGGCACCAAGAGATCAAGTCATGAATAATGTTAGAGCTGGGCCTACAACCTAGATCTCCTTTCTCTCAGTCCACCAACTTGGCCGTACCATTCATGGGTCCAACTGTAGTATCCTTTTAAGTTCCTCTAACTTGACAGTCTATAAGAATGATCATAAAGCTACTAAACAGGCTGTTTCAGCTTTCTACTTGGGAAGAAGCCATGGCAGTGAAACCATTTTATGGCTAATTCCCAAGCTCTTGACCTACAAAAGCTCTTCGCTATCACAATACACGAGATCTGGATCTGATTACCATTCCTGGACTCTCACTTCTGGTTAAGGAAATGCTACTACAGAAGCATAGAATAAGTGTGAGGGAAATTTGAAGAAAATGTCCACTCCAAAAGCAACTCCTTTGAAAGACCAATGAAGTATGATAATAGACTCAAACAAAAAAACAAAAAACAAACAAAAAAAGAAAGAAAAGAAAAGAACTATAAAACAGGGAAATAGGGATAAAACAGAATACACAGGCAAGCCCAGAGAGCTTTACTCAAACCTTATATAGAAAGGACAAATGGATTAAAGAAGCATAACAATTATGTAACTGTCATAGAAAAGTTAAGATTTTTATTACTTGGCCAACCCAGACAAAAGCTCATCTCTAAGTACCAGTAACAAAAAGACAAACCCTTCCCCCTAAATTTAAAAACCTCACTGCCCTCAGGTAATTCCCATTAACAAGGACAAGTGTTACCCTCTTGCTGGAGTATTCTCCAGAAATCTGAACTGCTTCACTAGCAGTTATCTCAGGAAACTTGGGTGTGCTTGCTGTCCTAGTCCTGGGATGGTGGCCTCTCATAAATTCCTTCTGAAGGGGAAGGATAAAGAGCTGTCTCTGAGCGATCTCTTACACATCCTGCTATTCATATCAGCAGGACAGAAGATTAACTGAACTCTCTGGAGCAGATGATCACTGTTAATGTCTCCAAAAGAGGGACCCACAGCAACACAGGCCTCTGGGGAGTTGGAAAGCTAAAACCTGGCTGTGAATTAGGTCAACTTGGAGAGTTACTGCTCAACTCTACCAAGGTACCTGAAAATCTAATGCTTACTCATCCCTAAACTACCCAGGTCTCCAAATCCCAGGCGAAGGACCCGAGGCCCAGGACACTAGATCCAGCTCCACCCATCCAGCTCAATGGGGTTACACTCGAGTAAAAGCAAACCTCTCCTCACCGCAAGAGGAACCAGGCTGGGGCAAAGCCGGGTCGTGGACACAGCTCCACCACTGCATATCCAAACAAGCACCCTAGGGCCGCTGTCACCACCCAGAAGTAGAGCAGATGCCCCAGGCTTTAGCTCACTGCAGCCGGCATTGTTTACGCTCTTTCGCCACCTAAGCCTCTGATAGGCCAGGAAAGTCCCCTGCACTGTCCACCAGGACTTCCGGCACGGGCACGGGATGCTTGACCCCCGCCCGCAGTTTGACACTTACGCTCCCTGGGCAGGGAGAGGTCTGGGGGCCCTATGGTCCGAGCAGAATCAGCAGGAATACCCGGCGGGCCGTGGCGGCATTGGTGCGGAGGGCTGCTGAGAAACGCCTCCTCCAGGGGCGGGGCCCAGAGCTCTCTGTCAGAGTGCCCGCCCCACCTCGGTGCCCCTCCCAACACCCACTGAAGGCTTAAAGGAGCCGCATCTTAGTCCAGAGGTCTGCAGGACTCAGGGTGCTGCTTCTAGCCCACAGGGTTTTCAAGGCATGAGGCAAAAGAAGGACCAACTAGAAAGACTCCTCCCCGGTTGGGTGGGCCTCTTTTTTTGTTGGCAACACAGGCAACCGTTCCCGAAACAAAGGAGGTGACCAGTTCTTATTATCACAATCCTAATCCCTCCTCCAGGGATGGAAAAAAAAAAAAAAAATTG
Organism: Herpailurus yagouaroundi; assembly: GCF_014898765.1. Classification (NCBI taxonomy): domain Eukaryota; kingdom Metazoa; phylum Chordata; class Mammalia; order Carnivora; family Felidae; genus Herpailurus; species Herpailurus yagouaroundi. The sequence continues at coordinate 7,018,435 of NW_024412418.1, read as the reverse complement.
CTGCAGGCAATAGCCAAAGTATCTGGGTAAATATATAGCCCCCATTATGTAAGATGCTTATTCCATTAATTTGAGCAGTTAGTGTTCTTCAAATGGCAACTGAAAGAACCAGAAAGGAATTTGGGCAGCCTGCACTGATTCACCACCTCACCCTTTCTCTACCACAGGGGAAATCCCAGACAATGATAGAAGATGGGTAGGAAGGCAATAGGAGGAGAAATGGAAAACATTCTCCTTCTCGTGAGCAAAACGTGCCAAGAACTGGCACAAGAATTCAAAAACTGACCAAGAATTCATCACATGTCCACGTAGATGAAGAAATCTTGCACACAAATACAATTGTGATGTGCAGCCATGCAATTTAATATGAAGAGTTCTTGAGAAAACTGTAGTAGAAACTGGATTAATATCTCTGGAGTTAAGTAATTGTCTCTGAGCCCTCCATAGGTTATCAGTGGGTTTTAACTTTCTTTTCATAGGAGGAATTTTTCCTCAATCTCAGTTTACAAGGTTCGACTGCATTTTGTGTCTCATACTGTCAGGAATACATTAAGCCTATATTAGCTGAATAAACACACCTTATTAAAGCCTTAAACCACCACCAGACAAGTATGGGAATCAATTTAGTGAGGCAAAAGACCATTTTTTAAGTGCCCTAATAACATCCTCCATTTCAAACATGGGTTCAAGTGAAAATATAGATTCCAAAGGACAGGCAAGACTGCTCTGCTTACTAGGGAACGGACAGGTTACTTCTATTCTGAAGGTCTCTGAAGGTCTTAGAGAATTCTAGGATCAGGCTGCCAGTAAGAGAAATGGATTCAGATTAGAATAGTCTGATTTTCAAAGGCCAAGAAAATCTCACTTTAAAGTGCATTTAACTGTGAATGATACTTTTGAATTAGGTAATTAAGACCGTTCATTCTATCCCCAGGAAGCATATCACACTATTCTGAAGGTAATGGTTTGCAGATCAGCCTCCCCATTAGATTGTGAGCAACTCAAGGGCAAGGGCTAGAATGTATCATAATCACCCTTTTCTCCCAGTGTGATACAAAATGAATATTCAATAAATATTTATCACAAAAATTATGACCAACACTTTCTTTGATACAGGAGTCCAGACAACCGTCAATAAGCATAGCACAGTGAATGCAGGTGTGCATGCACACACACAAATGGCTAACACCCAGTGCTATGCGTGTTAGTGAATTAAAAATTTAGAGAGAAAAGAAATCCACTGACTGTACAGCTCGATCTCAGACATGAGAGCTCAAGATTATTATTATTATTATACAGATTTATATCTGTCTCAAATACACATTTTATATAAATATTCCTGAATAATTCTTATTTTACCAAATATAGTCTAAATATAGGCCATCTTATTTTGGTTACTGCTTTTTTCTTTACTATACCACGAAGAGAGTAAACTGGACATGTAAAACCTTTACAATTCAACTACCAGTTAGTAGTCTTCTCCATAACATGGGAATGTGAAACTGTTTAGGAAATGATTTGGTAAAAATTATATATAGAACATAGGAAAATGATAACAATTCATGTATTAGGAAGGTCGAGTGCGGGGTGGGGGGGGGGGCGCCTGGGTGGCTCAGTCAGTTAAGCGACCGACTTCGGCTCAGGTCATGTCTCACTGTGTGAGTCTGAGCCCTGTGTGGGGCTCGTGCTGACTGTGTGGAGCCTGCTTGGGATTCTCTCTCTCTCTGTACCTCCCAACTTGTGCATGTGCTCTCTCTCTCTCTCTCAGAATAAATAAATAAACTTAAAAAAAACTTCAATCCACAAGCATAATTTAAAAAAAAACAAAAGGAAGGTGGGATTTCTTGTGCTTTTAAAATATCTTTTTTCATCCCAGGGTTTGGGGATTGAGCCCAACCTCTGGCTCCATGATGAACGTGGAGCTTGCTTTAAGATTCTCTCTCTGCTCTCCTCTCCCCTGCTCCCATACTCTCTCTAAAATAAAAAAGTATATCTCTTTTTTCACTGTAACGTTTTTTTCTCTGTAACACATTAACATAGAAAAGAAAACTATTTAATGTGTGCATAACCATCAACGCAAAAGGGTTGTTTGTTTTTAAAGTTTTATTTATTTAAGTATCTCTACACCCAACATGGGGCTCGAACTCACGACTCTGAGATCAAGAGTTGCATACTTTTCTGACTGAGCCAGCCAGGCACCCCAGGAAAAGGAAGTTTTAAGCATTAACTGGAAATTTTCATTAGATCATATTTAATGAAAGAAAGAAGCCAAGTTAGTGACTAAGAGTATGGACTCTGGAGATAGAATGCTAGTTCAAATCCTGGTTGGAACCATTTATTAGCTGTGTGGCTTTAGACAAGCTGCTACCTTTCTGTGCTTCTGTTTTCTATATGTAAAATGGGAAAAATAATAATATCTACCTCATTAAGTCATTAGGAGAATTAAACCAGTTAAGTTTATCATATTTATAAAGCACCTAGGACAGTGCCTATAATAAAGTGCTATATAGAAGTATTTGAGAAATAAAAAATATAATGTTCAGCAAATACTGTCTACCTTTCCTGTCACATTCCTTTTAAAACTAAAAAGCAAATGCATACCATCAACTGCTCCCAGCTCTCTGTGTTCCCAGCTGTCAGAAAGAGATAATAACTCAGTTTTAGAGAGGGAGGAGAGATTCCCCAAGCTGAGAGCTTTCAAGTAAGGTTTATTAAGGTATAACTTACATACAATAAAATTCACTCTTTTTAGTACATGGTTCTAGTTTTGGCAGTCACAGAGTATCACCACAATCAAGAACATCTCCCCTAGCCCAAAATATTTCCCGGTGCCCCCTTTGTAGTCAACCCCTCTCCCCTAGGCAACCACTGATCAGTATGCTGTTCTACAGTTTTGCCTTCTGCACGATGCCATATTAAAAAAAAAAAAATCATACAGTGTGTAGTCTTTTGAGTACAGCTTTTTTCATAATACAATTGAGATCATCCATGTTGTTGCACAGATCAGCAATTTGTTCCTTTTTTATTGCTGAGTAATATTCCCTTGTATGATCTAACACATTTTGCTCATCAATTTTACCAGTTACCAACATGTGGTTTGTGTCTAGCTTTTAGCAATTGTGAAAAAGACTACTACAGACTTTTATACAGACGTTAAGTTTTCAGTTCTGTTGGACAAAAACCTAGAAGTGGGAAAGTTGAGTGGTATGGTAAATGTATGTTTAATTTTATAAGTGCCAAAATGTTTTCCAAAGCGGCTATATGAACCACTCTGCAATCTTCCTCCACCAGCAATGTCTGAGAGTTCAAGTGTAACTGTATTATTACTTAGTACTAATTTCTAGTATGGCTCCGTATTTTTATACCTATGAATTAAAGCCAGTTTTTTCTGCAATTTAGTTTTAATGGTTTGTAATGTCCTCTTCCATTTACAAACCAGTCATTGATCATTTGGTATGAATCTTAGATGCTACTTTATTAATACTTTCAAAGGGGTAGATCAATGAAAATTAGTCTTTCAAATCCCATCCAAAAGCACTCAAATTTGGTCATTTTATCTGGATCAACAAGCTACAAGGCTAAACAAATAGTACTCCTAGTAAGCAGAACAAACCAAAGCATATATTATATACCTGTCAGTTTAACTGGTTTTCCAACATTCAGATGGGCTTATCCATAGCCTAAGTAAAAGTCCTCAACAATCTTATTACATAACAAGTCATATTAAACATGTTTATCAAAATATAATTCTCTTGAGCAGGAAACAAAAAGAAGCTTCAAGAAAATATTTTAAAACTTACCATAAATATTTGTCCACTATTTCAAAAAAAATGCTTTAAAAAGGAGGTGTGGAATTTTTTTGTAATTGTTGGTGAGCATGGAGAAACTGGTACATCCGTTTTGGAAAATATTTGTATTAACAACCCATTCCCAAGAGAACTGAGAGCACTACGTCCACACAAAAACTGGTTCATAAATGTTAATATCAACATTATTCATAATAGCCCCAAAGTGGAAACAACCCCCAAATCCACCAATTTATGAAAGGATAAACAAAATGTGGAATATCCTATCCATACAATGGAATATCATGCAGCCATAAAAAGGAATGAAATAGTATTATATGCTATTAACATAAGTTAACCTTGAACACATTATGCTAAGTAAAAGAAGCAAGGCACAAATGGCCGTATGTTGTATGATTCCTTTGGTATAAAATGCACACATCAGGCAAATCCACAGGGACAGAAAGTAGAATGACGGTTGCCAGGGGCTGGGGTGGGTAGAATGAGAAAGAGGGAATGGGGAATGGCTGCTAATGGGTATGAAGTCTCTTTTTGGAGTGATGAAAATGTGCTGGAATTAGATACTGGTGATGGTTGCACAACCATGTGAATATGTTAAAAAGCCACTGAATTGTATGTACACATTAAAAGGATAAATTTTATGGTATGTGAATTGTATCTCAATTAAAAAACTCATTGACAAGAGAATGGATAAACAAGCTGTGGTATATTCAGAAAAGATATTATACAGTAGTGAAAACAAATGAAGACAACTATTAGCAAAAACCTGCATGAATTTCACAAACCATAGCTAGTACTAGAGAGCATACAGTATGATTACACAAACCCAAACAATATACTGCTTAGGAATGTATACATTTTTTTTTTTAATTTAAAAGAAAAGTATAAGGAGGATAATGCTGAAAACTTAGCATAGTGAAAAAAGCAGGGAATTAAACCCAGGATGCAATCCAGGAGGACTGCACAGGATATTGGTAATGATCTATTTCTTAAATTGGGTGGTAGGATGATGGGCATTTCTTTTTCAAATTTATAACATAAATAATATATTATATTTAAAATATATTAAATACTCCAGGAGTTTAAAAATGAAAGAAAAAAAAAGCTCTGCCTCTTGTTAGTAGGATTTTATAATTTGAAAAGTTACATTCCATAGTGTTCAGGTAGAAGTGTAAGAAGGCACTTTTTTTTTCCCCCCCAATATGAGAGGAGCACTGGGCTGGAAAGAAGAAAATTTATATTCCCAAATCCCTGTTCTACCATAAGTTTCTACCATAAAGCTGTGAAACTTTAGGAAGGTCATTGAATCTTTGGAGGCTTCAGTGTTGTCATGCATAAGACAAGGAGTTTGTATTAACAGCTCTCCCACCTCTAAACTTTTGAGACCATGCTCCACAACCACTATTTGTATATGATAAACAACATGCTTGCAATTCCAAGTTCTTCAGTACTCAGATATCTGCAGCTAATGTTAAATGTTTGGAAAGTGCTTCTACTTCAGTGGTAAAATCTCATAGCCTCATTCTCTTTGGCCCTTGGTTAAATTACTACAAAGGGATGGTAACGGTTGTACTGATAATCCAAAACCACAGTTTGCATACATGTGGATTCTACCATCATTTTCCCTTTCCAGGCAATCTCACCCTGGTAGAATAGATTTTGTCCCCAGGCCAAAAAGAAGGGATTCACACAAGCCACTCAAAAAGCACAATTTTAATCATCAGTCTCTCATGCCTGGCAAAGAAAGTAATGTGGTAAAAGATAAAAACACTGATTCAAGAAGTCAGGAATATGAACTATATTTCCTTCTCCATATACAGAGTACTGGGAAGGACAGTTTCTGAGTCATCTAGTCACATCTAGCACAATTTGTGGCACCAAGAAGTCAGTATCACTTTCAGAGCAGGCCTTCCCTCCTATGGCTTCTACTCAGGGCACCACACCCAGTTAAACATTCTACTATCAACCATCACTCAAAGGGGATTTAAAAGTGATACATTAAAAGCCCAGGAGAGATGGCTTCACTAGAGAATTCTATAAAACATTTAAAGAAGAATTAACACCAATCCTGAAACTCTTCCAAAAATTTGAAGAGGAGAGAACATTTTCAAACTCATTCTATGAGGCCTGAATTACCCCGATATGAAAGCCAGACAAAGACACTGCAAGAAAACTACAGACCAATATTGTTGATAAAATACTGATGCAAAAATCCTCAAAATACTAGCAAACTGAGTCCAACAGCACATTAAAAACATTATACACTATGCCCAAGTGGAATTTATTCCTGGAATGCAAGAATAGTTCAACATACCAAAATCAATCAACATAATACACCATAACTCGTTACAAGAATGAAGGACAAAACCCACATGATCATCTCAATTGATGCAATAAAAAGCATTTGACAAGATTTAACACCCTCAATGATGAAAACACTCAAACAAGGAATATAAGGAGACTATCTCAACATAATAAAGGGCATTTATGAAAAGCCCATAGCTAACATCATACTTGGTGGTGAAAGACTGAAAGCTTTTCCTATAAGATCAGGATACCTATTGTAGCCATTCCTATTCAATACAGTACTGGAAGTCTTAGCCAAAAGAGTTAGGCAAGAAAAAGAAATAAAAGGCATCTAAATTGGAAAGGAAGAAGTAAAATTATCTGTTTGCAGATGACATACTTTTATATGTAGAAAGCCCTAGAGACTCCACAAAAGAAAATCTGAGAATAAATGTATTCAGCAAACTTGCAGGATACAAAATCAACACACAAAAACACATTGTGTTTGTATACACTAACAATGAACAATCTGCAAAGGACATTAAGAACACAACCCCACTTAAAATAGCATCAAAAAGAATACAATGCTTTTGGTTAGGAATAAACCTAACCCAGGAGGTGAAACTGAAATTAAAGAAAATACAAATAAATGGAAAGACATCTCACATCCATGGATTGAAAAACTTAGTTACTAAGATGTCCATACTCCTAATAGACTCGACACAATTCCTATCAACCCCAACAGCATTTTTTTGCAGAAATAGAAAAATTCATCTTAAAATTCATATGGAATCTCAAAGGACCCCGAATAGCCAAAATAATTTTGAAAAAGAAAAACACTGGAGGACTCATACTTCCTGATTTCAAAACATTACAAAGCTACAGTAATCAAAACAGTGTGGTACTAGTATACAGACAAATAGACCAATAGAACAGAAAACCCAGAAATAAACCCTCATGTGTAGGGTCAAGTGATCTTTGAGAAGGGTGCAAAGGCCACTCAATGGGGACAAAGCAGACTCCTTATGAAATAGCACTGTGAAAAAAATGGATATCCACATGCAAAAGAACAAAGTTGGGACTCTTATCTCATATTATATACAAAAATTAATTTGAAATGATTAAAGCCCTAAGTGTAAGATCTGTAACTATAAAATTTCTAGAAGAAAAACACAGAGGAAAAGCTTCATTACACTGAAATGGGCAATGATTTCTTAGATGTGATACCAAAAGCACAAGCAACAAAAGCAAAAAAGACAGTTGGGACATCAAACTTAAAAACTTTTTTGTGTATCAAAGGACACAACAGAGTAAAAAAGCAACTTACAGAATGGAAGAAAATATCTCCGAATCATATATCTGATAAGGGGTTAATATCCAGAAGACAGAAAGACCTCCTACAACAACAAAAACCCAAATACCCCACCTAAAAAAAAATGGGCAAAAGAACTGAATGGTCAGTTCTCCAAGTATGATATACAAATGGCCAACGGCATATGAAAAGATGCTCAACATCACTAATCATCAGAAAAATACAAATCAAAACCACCATGAGATAAACTTACACCCATTAGGATGATTACTATATTAAATAATAATAATAATTGGCAAGAATGTAGAGAAATAGGAACCTTTGCACACCACTGGTAGTACTGTAAAATGGTTCAATTGCTATGGAACATGGTAGAGGTTGCTCAAAACATTAAAAATTGGATACCGTATTACTATATGATTCAGCAATCCCATTTCTGAATGTGTATATATATGTGTGTATATATATGTGTGTATATATATATATATATATCCAAAAGAATTAAAAGTTGGGTCTCAACATGATTTGTACACCCATGTTCAAAGCAGCACTATTCACAATAGCCAAGAAGTAGAAGCAACACAGGTGTCCACTGGAGAAGGAATGGATAAACAAAATGTAAAATATATACATACAGTGGAAAGGAAGGAAACCCTGTTACACACTACAGTGTGAATGAACGGAGAACATTACACTAAGGGAAATAAACCAGTCACAAAAAAGACAAATACTGTATAATTCCACTTACATGAGGTATCTAAACTAGTAAAATTCATAGACATAAAGTAGAAGGACGGTTATCAGGGGCTGGGGGAAGAGGGAAAGAGAATGTATAGATTCAGATTTACAAGATGGGAAAAAAATTCTGGAGATATGTTTCACAACAATGTGGATGTACTTAATTTAAAATGTACTTAGGGGCAGCTGGGTGGCTCAGTCGGTTAAGCCTCCAGCTTCGGCTCAGGTCATGATCTCGTGGTTCATGGGTTCTAGCCCTGAGAAGGGCTCTGCACTGGTGGTCTGCTTGGGATTCTCTCTTCTCCTCCTCCTCCTCCTCCTCCTCCTTCTCCTCCTCCTCCCTGCTCTCTCTGTCGCTCTCTCAAAATAAATAAAATAATTTTTAAAAAGTGTACTTAATTATGGGGTGCCTGGGTGGCTCAGTTGGTTAAGCATCAGACGACTCTTGATCTCAGCTCATGATCTCAGGATCGTAAGTTCGAGCCCTTTGTTGGACTCTGTATTCAGGGCTCTGTGCTGGGCATAGAGCCTACTAAAATAAAATAAAATAAAATGTACTTAATTAAAAATGGTAGTTTTTGTGTGTTGCATGTTTTTATAACTTTTAGAAAGTGAGACACTCATGCATTCAATAAAATGCTCTGCAACTATTAAAAAAAGATGAAGACTAAATAAATATTCATGTGGAAGAAATACATTAAATTTTTAAAAGAAAATTGGAAGGCTGTATATGAAGTCATTTTTGCATTTAGTAAAACCATATAGAGGGTTGTACACATTGGTAGTAGGCTGATAATGACCCCCCATAATACTAGATTTTAATCCCTAGATATTGTAAATGTCACTTCATTTGGTAACAGTGTCTTTGCAGCTGTGATGAAATTAAGGATCATGAGATAGGGAGGTTATCCTGAATTATCTGAATGGGCCCTAAATGCAATCACATACATCCTTGTAACAGGGAAGTAGGGAAATTTGACACACACGTAGGAGAAGGCCACATAAAGGCAGAGAAGAGCAAGATTAGAAAAGGCTGAAGTGATATGACACGAATTAGGGAATACCAACAGCCAACCCAAGAGCAAGGAAGGGATTCTCCCAGAGAGCCTCTGGAGGAACATGGCCCTGCCTTAGTTTTAGCCCCCAGAAGACTCATCCTAAATTGTGTTGGACTTCTGGGCTCCAGAACAGTGAGAGAAAAAATTTTTGTTGTTTTAAGCCACCACATTTGTGATAATCTGTTACAGCAGCCATACAAAACAAATGCAACATTGTACATGTTTGAAATCACATACACATTTTTTGGAAGGATCCACAGAAAATTGTTAAAACAATGGCTACTTCTAAGCAGCACATCTATGGGGCTGGCTGAAGAACTTTTACTTTTCACTTTCATACCTAGCCATTTCTTTTTAAAACAAAAACAAGCTTCAATGTTTTTAAAAGCTCTAAAACTTTAAAATTCCACGTGGAACCTTGAAGCTGGTTCTATCTCTACTCATCCCATAAGCTAAGCCTCACTTCTCCCCCTTAACATTTTTTGGGCATTGTATCTCCTTTGAAAGAAGCAACCAAATTTTGTTTATTACCCTACATCTAGCAGAGTGCTTGGCACTCTAACATAACTCTTAAAATGGCATCATTTCATCAAACCATATAAGTCTTAAATATATAATAAATGTGTTCCTTGAGTTATTTATAAATAGAATTTTGTATGTTGAATGTGTATTTCAAATGTCAGGAAAACAATATATTTAATGGAATTCTGAAGTAAACTTTTTCAAAGTGAGAAATCACTCAGCGATAAACTTTGAAATTTTATGAGTTTTGCCACTGTTTTCTTGGTTACCCATTTTTTTAAATTATAAAATCCATTAAAAGAGGGTAATTTTAATTTTAGAATCTTCCACTTTGGCAAAGCCAGGGCAGAAGAACAGCTGTTTGCAATAAATCTAATTGTACAGAGCTCCAGTCTCTAAACCTGTCATGTTGGGCTCTGAAGTTAGATCTGAATTCTAAAACTTGCTTTGTCACACATTAGCTGAGTCTCAGTTTCATCATCTGTCCTAACAGTACCACTTTCATGTGGTTCCTTATTTAATACACACTTCTGGAGCATTCACCATGGGCCAGGCACTATTCTAAGCATTTAAATTACTGACTCATTTAAATTGTTAGAACTCTGAACCTGATACTATTATCCCTATTTTACAGACAAAGACTCTGAGGCAAAGAGATTAAGCAAATTTGCCTAAGGTAATCCAACTAAATGTAAAAATTAAATGAAATTTGGCCTTATACATGTTAAGAATCCTCCTTTAATATCCACATTATTCCCCTGCTCCACAAGTACACGTGCTTGGCAGATCAGGTGAGGTTACTGTTAGGCATTCAGCTAATGTGCTGAATACAGGTAGTACAATACAGTAGCCCAGGGGCCAGCTACTATGAGGGTGTAACAGAGGCACCTAATCTACACTGAGGGGTCAGGGAGGGTCTCCCTGAAAAAGTGATACAGGCATACCTCACCTTACTGCACTTTCCAGATACTGTGGTTTTTACAAATTGAAGGTTTGTGGCAACTCCGCATCAAGCAAGTCTATCAGCACCATTTTTCCAATAGCATTTACATCACCCCATATCTATGTCACATTTTGGTCATTCTCACAATGCTTCAAACTTTTCCATTTTTATTATTATATTTGTTACAGTGATCTGTGATCAGTAATCTGGTTTTTTGTTTTGTTTTTTTTTGATCAGTGATTTTTATTTATTATTTTTTAACGTTTATTTTTGAGACAGAGAGAGATAGAGCATGAATGGGGGAGGGTCAGAGAGAGAGGGAGACCCAGAATTTGAAACAGGCTCCAGGCTCTGAGCTGTCAGCACAGAGCCCGACGCGGGGCTCGAACCCACGAACTGCGAGATCGTGACCTGAGCTGAAGTCGGACGCTTAGCCGACTGAGCCACCCAGGCGCCCCTGGATTAGTGATTTTTGATGTTACTATTGTAATTGTTTTGGGGCACCACGAACCACACCCATACAAGACAGCAATCTTAATTGATAAATGTTCTTTCTTTCTTTCTTTCTTTCTTTCTTTCTTTCTTTCTTTCTTTCTTTCTTTCTTTCT
>NW_024412418.1:7003754-7007152 GCF_014898765.1 Herpailurus yagouaroundi | reverse complement strand
TCTTTCTTTCTTTCTTTCTTTCTTTCTTTCTTTCTTTCTTTCTTTCTATTTTTTGAGAGAGAGAGAGAGAGAGAGAGAGAGAGGGAAAATGAGCGAGCAGGGGAAAGGCAGAGAGAGTATCTACAGCAGGCTCCATTTCCAGCGCAGAGCCCAACGCAGAGCTCGGTCTCACAACTGTGAAATCATGACCTGAGCCAAAATCAAGAGTTGGGTGCTTGGGACGCCTAGGTGGCTCAGTTGGTTGAGCATCTGACTTTGACTCAGGTCATTCTGACTTCGACTCAGGTCATGATCTCACAGTCTGTGGGTTCGAGCCCCACGCTGGGGTCTGTGCTGACAGCTGGGAGCCTGAAGCCTGATTCAGATTCTGTGTCTCCCTCTCTCTCTACCCCTCTCCCAGTTGCGTTCTCTCTCAAAAATAAACAAACATTTAAAAAAATTAAAAAAAAAAAAAGAGTTGGATGCTTAACCTACTGACTCACCCAAGCACCCCAATGTTGTTGTGTTCTGACTGCTCCCCCAACTGGCCTCTCTTAGAACCTCCCTATTCTCACTCTCTCCTCAGGCCTCCCTATTCTCTGAGACACAACAATACTGGAATTAGGCCAATTAATAACCCTACAATGACTTCTAAGTATTTAAGTGAAAGGAAGACTTGCATGTTTCTCACTTTAATACATTTATCCATCCATCCATTTTTTTTTTTTAAGTAAACTCTACACCCAACATGTGACTTGAACCCTGAGATCAAGTGTCACATGTTCTACTGACTGAACCAGTCAGGCACCCTGCATGTTTCTCACTTTAAATCAAAAGCTAGAAATGATTAAGCTTAGTGTGGAAGGCACATCCAAAGCCAAGGTAAGCCAAAAGCTAGACCTCTTACGCCAGTTAGCCAAATTGTGAATGCAAAGAGAAAATTCTTGAAAAAACATTAGAAGTGCTACTCTAGTGAATACACATATGATGAGAAAGCAGAACAGCCTTACTGCTGACATGGAGAAAGTTTTAGTTGTCTGGATAGAAGATCACACCAGCTACAACATTCTCTTAAGCCAAAGCCTAATCAAGAGCAAGTCCTGACTCTCTTCAATTCTATGAAGGCTGAGAGAGGTAAGGCTGTAGAAGTCTAAAGCTAGCAGAGGTTGGTTCATGAGGTTTAAGGAGAGTCATCTCCGTAACACCAAAGGACAAAGTAAAGCAGCAAGTGCTGACAGAGAAACTGCAGAGAGTTATCCACAAGTTCTAGCTACTAATGAAGGTAGCTACACTAAACAACAGATTTTCAGTGTGGATGAAACAGCCTTCTATTGAAAGAAGACGTCATCTAGGACTTTCATAGCTAGAGAGGAGAAGTCAATGCCTGGCTCCAAAACTTCAAATGACAGGCTGACTCCTGTTAGGGGTCAATGTAGCTGGTGACTTTAAGTTAAAGCCAATGTTCATTTACCATTCTGAAAATGCTAGGCCCCTCAAGAACTATACTAAATCTATTCTGCCTGTGCTTTACAAATTGAAAAACAAAGCCTAGATGACAACATCTGTTTACAACATGGTTTACCAAACATTTTAAGCCCACTGTTGAGACCTACTACTCAGAAAAAAAGATTCCTTTCAAAATACTACTGCTCATTGGCAATGCACCTAGTCACTCAAGAGCTCTGATGGAGATATACAAGATTAATGTTTTCATGCCTGCTAACACAGTATCCATTCTGCAGTCCATGGATCAAGCAGTATCTTTAACTTTGAAATCTTGTTATTTATCGAATACATTTCATAAGGCTGTAGCTGCCATAAGATTCCTCTGATAGACCCAGGCAAAGTAAATTGAAAATGAAAACCTTCTGGTAAGGATTCACCATTGTAGATGCCATTAAGAACATTCGTGATTTGGGGTGTTTGGGTGGCTCGGTTGGTTAACCGTCTGACTCTTGATCTCGGCTCAAGTCACGATCTCACAGTTTGTGAGATCAAGCCCTGTATTGGGGTTCTGCGCTGACAGTACAGAGCTTGCTTGGGATTCTCTCTCTCCCTTTCTCTCTCAAAATAAACAAACTTAGGAAAAAAAAAAAAACAACATTCATCATTCATGGGAAGAGGTCAAAATACCAACATTAACAAGAGTTTGGAAGAAGTTGATTCCAACTCTCATGGAGGACTCTGAGGGGTTCAAGACTTCAGTGGAGGAAGTAACTGCAGATGTGGTAGAAAGAACAAGAGAAATAGAATCAGAAGTGGAGCCTGAAGATGTGACTGAATTGCTGCAATCTCATGATAAAACTTTAATGGATGAGGAATTGCTTATGAGTGAGCAAAGAAAGTGGTTTCTTGAGATAGAATCTACCCCTGTTGAAGATGTTGTGAAAGTGTTGAAATGACAACAAAGAATTTGAAATATCACATTAACTTAATTGATAAAGCAGCAGCAGGGTTTGAGAGGACGACTCCCAATTTTGAAAGAAGTTCTACTGTGGGTAAATGTTATCAATAAGCATCACATGCTACAGAGAAATTGTTTATGAAGGAAAAGTCAATCAATGCAGAAAACTTCATTGTTGTCTTATTTTAAGAAACTGCCAAAGCCACTCCAGCCTTCAGCAGCCAGCACCCTGATCAGTCATCAGCTATCAACATTGAGGTAAGACCCTCTACCAGTGAAAAGATTACAGACTGTCGAAAGCTCAGGTGCTGGTTAGCATTGTTTAGCAACATATTTTAATTAAGGTATGCACATTGTTTTTTTAGATATTAACATTGCACACTTAACAGACTATAGTGCAGTATAAACATAACTTTTATATGTGCTGGGAAACCAAAAACTTCATGACTTACTTTATTGTGATATTCACTTTATTGCAGTGGTCTGGAACTGAACCTGCAGTATCTCTGAGGTACGCCTGTCATTAAGGCTGAGAACTAAAGGAAATTAATAGGAGTTAGCCAGGCAAAGCCATAATACACAGGGATAATAGAGAATGTTACAGGCATGTGTGTGAAAGCCCAAAAGAGATGAACAAAAGAACAGAAATGTAACTCAAATGACCAAATGGGCTAAAAAGGGCCATATTATACAAACCCAGTGACTTATGCAAGGAAGACTATTAACAAAATGCCTGGCAAATACTAAACACTCAAGAAATGGTAGCTACCAGGGGCGCCTGGGTGGCTCAGTCAGTTGAGCGTTCGACTTCGGCTCAGGTCATGATCTCATGGTTCGTGGGTTCAAGTCCCATGTAGGGCTTTATGCTGACAGCTCAGAGCCTGGAGCCTGCTTTGGATTCTGTGTCTCCCTTTCTCTCTGCCCTCTCCAGCTAGTGCTCTGTCTCTGTCTCTCAAAAATAAATAAACAGAAAGAAAGAAAGAAAGAAAGAAAGAAAGAAAGAAAGAAAGAAAGA